>NW_006289398.1:1915205-1934089 GCF_000327345.1 Myotis davidii
GCTGGAAGGAGGGGGGTGGCTCTCCCCTCCCCGCCCCCGGTTCCTCTCCCTGCACAGGTCTAGCTCTTCTCCCTGCTCAGAAACTCTGAGCTACCTGGGCCTCAGCTGGGCCTTCCTTCCCCTCTCTTTCTTGGGAATTTAGCAGGGCTTAGGCGGAATTACAGTTTCTGCGTGTCATTACCCCCCAATCTGCCAAATCAGTGCTGCATTTAATTATAATGATGATGATAGCCATGCATTGCTTAGGTAAAGGTCTTTGATTTTTCACAGAAAATCATATTTTTATGTAATTTTCCCCCAGAAGCTGCTACATATGCACATTCATCTTCTCCACCAGGTATTTGTTGAGTATCAACCTGCTTATCAGCCTCAGGGGTGCAGAGGAGCATAATATATGGTGCCCACCTACCTGCCCTACACCCTCCAACCACATGAGCTTTGTCAGTCCCCCTGCGACCTGTTGGCTCCGTGACCTTTGGCATGTTATTTAGCCTCGGTTTTCACGTCTTCTGTAGGAATACTATTAGTACTCCTTTCTTCGGGTCTTGATTTGCACATACAATCCTAGTCAATGTCAGCACTCAATTAGCTACCCAGAATGTGCCAGGGACTGTAGTATAAGCATGAGCTCCTATACCTCACCACGGTTCTGCAAAGTAAGTATTACTGCTCCCACTTTACAGGTGAAGAAACTGAGGTCTAGAGACAGTCTTTTAAAAAAATATTTATTTATTAACGGATTGGGGTGACTTTGGTCAACATGAACATACAGGTTTCAGGCGTGGGTTCCTATGTTACAAGATCTGTATATTGCACCGTGTGCCCACCACCCAGAGTCAGATCTTCTCCTGTCACCTTACAGTAGGACCCCCTTCTCCCTAGATTCAGTCTTAAAGTCACAGAGCTATTAAGTGGAAACGCTGGTATTCAAACCCAGATCATGTCCAATCACTGCACTGGAGCTTATTTGATGTGAAACCCAAAGGTGTGGTACAAACGGTGAGAACAGGGACCCAGACAAAGGAGCCCAAGAGTTGAGGGCCTGGTTATTCTGACCGCATTCCTGGCATCACCCCATTTTTAATTTTATGCATTTCTACGTTTAATAAGAAAACACTTAAATATACCGTTCCGGAAGAAGCTGTTTGCACGTAGTTAGACATTTTGCTCTCAGTCAATGCCAGAGTGAGTTATTTGTATTCAAAGTTTTGCTTAAATAAAAGGGGGCATTTGTTTAAAGGGGAGCATGTGGGTGACTTTGTGACTCAATTTGGCACCAGTGCCCTCTGGTGGTAACATTGGAAATCATTTACTTTTTACAGAGCTTACGAGTTAAAGAGGAAAAAGCAGCTGGACTTTACCCTGGCATTGTTACTGTTTTTTAATAAAATATCTTATCAAGGTCCACAGCTGGAAGAAAGAGGCGGCGCAGACATTGGCCGCATGTGCAGCTTTGAGCGGACAATATTTTGAAATCAATTTCACGGGATGTGAATGAATCAAGGGAAGCAACTGCTGCCCGAAGGTGTTTACTCGCTGCCTTTTACACCGAGTTCTCCTAGAGAATGCTGCGTCAGAATAAACCTGATATGGATTTATATATATTTCCCCCCATGAAATGAACTTAAAAGCCGCAGGAGAGAAAGGCCCCCCTGCTGGAGATCCCGGGGCGGGCGGAGCCGTCGTTGCAAAGGCCCTGGTGGGAGGTTGGAGAGCCACCTTCCCCGCTGCCCAGGGGCCAAGGGCGCAGCGGAACGTCAGTTGTGAGTTTCTGAGGACACGCTGCTCTGTGAAAGGGGTCATGTGGGCAGGTGCCGAGGCCCACCCACCGTGCCAGGAGCTGCACTTCCTGTTTCATCGCCGAGCCAATCCTCTGGTCGGACTGTGGCCTCATTTCCTATCAGAAAGGGACTTGGGGAACCTGAGTGACTTGCCACCCCGCTGGTAAGTGGCGGGCCTGGGCCGCGGCCCCCAGCCTCTGGCCTCTCGGCTGATGGCTTTGCCGTCTTCCTGTGGAGGATCCCCAGTGCTGCGTCGAGCTCACACGTAGCTCAAAGCCCAAACCGCACCTGTGAACTTGGTCGTGCGTCCCAGCCCCGCGGGGGAGCCGGGCAGCGGGCCCACGTGTTTGTGTCAATAGCCTTGGCTGCCGCGTGACAGTGTCACCTCTACAGAACCATCGGCAACAGGGAGCTCTGCCCCTGCCCCTGAGCTCAGAGGAAAGACCCTGACCTGTGCTAACAACGGGGAGCTTCGCACAAAGCACACCTGTCCAACTGGCAGAGCGCCTTTCAACACAGCTTAGCATGCCCAGAGGGGACCGGCGCCTCAAGAAACCAGACCCAGTGCAAGCCTGCCCCTCCCCCAGAGCCCCTTGGCCCTGACTTGGCCGCTCCTGTGCGTCTCAGGGGCTAACCCTGTCCCTGAGATCAGATACATGTGGGCGCTTTCAGATGAATGACGTCAACTCCCAGTGGCAACTCTGCCTCCTTTTCTTGGAAAAAGTACTTTGCAGAAATATTTACAACCCTAATCTCCCTCCCTGATACAATGTTGGCAGGAGACGGTTTGGACGGCGAGGTCGCAGTGGCTGTTTTGCAAATTCACTTCAGAAGAATTTATCCTGTGTGGGGAGCAGGTAGCTCAGAAACATAAGCACTTGCCCAGCTGGTGTGGTTTAGTGATTGAGCGTCAGCCCGTGAACAAGGAGGTCACGGGAGATTCCCGGTCAGGACACATGCTCGGGTTTTGGGCTCGATCGCCAGTGTGGGGCGTGCAGGAGGCAGCTGATCAATGATTCTCTCTCAAATTGATGTTTCTCTCCCTTGCTTTCCGAAATCAATAATAATAATAATAATAATAATAATAATAATAAAAGAACCCTGATCTCTTAACTGCAACTCTTTCTCTCTATGTATAAGCTCTTGTGCCATCTCTCCTCAATGCAGTGTGGAGACCCAGAGTGTGGGGTGGCGAGGTCATGTCCCCCAGAGTATCTGCTGCTGCTAAGGCTGTAGTGTAAATGTAGGAGTTGCTGGGGAACCACCCCTCGGGGGCAGCCCCCCACTCTGATTGCATTTCCTCTGGGCCACAGAGGTGGGGACGTGGAGCATATCGGACAGCCTGGCGTCCAAGTAGCAGAAGGAACGAGAGCGCTGGGGAACCCCTGCGTGACTCCATGCCACCTGCCTGGCTGAAGAGGAGGCTCTGAGGCTGCAGGAACCCCACGGGCAGGGGGCGGCGCACGTTCTCATTTGCCAGGTCATCTCCCATTTAGCTCTCCACCAAGCGGGCTCACACATACTTACCAACGACACTGCTTAGACTACAGAGGGCGGTCTGTTGTCTTGAGCGTTTTATTTTCTTGGTTTTGTGTATTTTAAGTCTCCAGAATCCATTAGGCGGCCCAGCCCCTTGGCGGTTCTGGTTCTTCCCAGACATGCCTTGGTCCCCCGTCTCCCTACTCAGTTCCTTTTACCTCTTTTTCTTTTAAAATTCCCCCTCCCTTCCCCTGAACTGCCATTCCACCTGTGTTGTTCTTTTTGCGCCCTCATTATGCTGTGTCCTTGACCTTCTCCCTCTCCTCTCTCTTTCATTGTTCCCACGTGGGCTCCCCGGCTACATTTCAGGCGGTCAGACGTTGTCCTCCAAGCACCATGGCACCACTGTCTATTTAGTGGCAAGGGCTGCTCCCTCCTGGCTTGGCAGGTGACACTGCCCAGAGTCTCCCCGCAGAGGTCAACCCTTCTGACCCAGATAACGCCACCAGTTAAAACAATCCTGGCCCAGGGCCCACAGGACTCACCAGTCACTACACTGTATTGGAAAGTAAAACATTAGATTATAATCAACTCAAATCTCCCCTTCTAGCTTCTCTGAGCATAACATGTGTCCCTGGGAGCAACCAAGGGGCGGAAACTACTTCTCCCAGCTTTCTGCACTTCTAGGCCCTTAGCTCAAATAAATACTCCTTTAGAGCAGAGAAGGACTCATGGCCACCATGCCTGTCACTGTAAGCGGCTTTCGAATTTGTTTTGGAAGCCAGTAGAGAATTCCAGAATAGCATCTACCATCTCAAGAGTGTAGTTTCAGGGTACAGATTGGATAGGCCAATGGATGCTGGGCCAAGGAGCGGGGCCTGCATTCCATAACAATAGTAATAACAGCTATTTCTTACTGTAAGCTTATTAAATACCAGACCCCGTTCTATATCAGCTCATTTAATCCTCATAGTGATCCTGTGAAATGTGTACTATATCACCCCCATTTCAGGAGGAGGGCACTGAGGCACAGAGAGGCTGAGTAACTTGCCCGAAGTTACAGAGCAAAGTGGCAGAATCAGTGTTGGAGCCCAGGCAGACCGGCTCCAGAATCCGTGCTCTTAATAGTTCCCTACCCCACAATCGGGGGTAACGGGAGCTCCAGGAGGTGGGCGAGTGAGCACAACTTAAAGAGAATGACGCTCAGGCAGAGGCAGTTGGAAGCAGAGAGAGAGAGAAAGAGGGAGGGAGTGATTGATGGATGAATGGAGGAGTCCAGTAAGAGTCTCTTGTAGGAAATCCTGGCATGCAAGTATAAAAGTCTGAATTAGGCTGGACACAGTAAATATGGGAAGCTATAGACAGGAGGGATGATGTGGAGAACTTATTGGAACTACTTTGGAACTCAGAGGTAGAAGCATGGCCTGGAATGTTCATCTTTGAGAGAATGGTGGAGCCATGGCCAGAAGTAGAGGAGGCAGGAGGGCCTCTGATTTGTGTGTGGCCTTGACATTGGGTTGATCAGGGTTCCAAGGTGCAGAGATCAAACCTCCTCCCACCTCCCATATCTACCCCCCAAAGGAGGGATGCTGCTGGAGGTTAGTTACACCCGGGGGAACCTGCAAGCTAGAGGTGAGGCTCTTCCTGGGAGAAGTGAAGAGATTATAAACAGAAGCACCCCGCATGCCCTGTGTGCCCAGGATGATGGAAAGTCAGGTTCCAGGCACCACCTGAGTATGCCCCCAGCCCCTTCAAAGTCCTGGTGGGTGGGACCAGGGAAAAGAAGCGTGGCGGAGGGTGGGGGATAGCTCAGGGGAAGCAGGTACTCCCATTTTCACACATCCCCATGTTTTCTCTCTGGTGGGAAGATGTGAGAGTCAAGGACATGGCGAGGTCAGGGAGAAATGAGCCAAGCAATAGTCTATCCAGCCTGCCCTTATTCTGGGCTGGACACTAAGGGGCTAGGAATTTGGGGCCCAAACTCCAAGCTGTGCTGTAGACTACTTATTCGCCCTCGAACTATGTCTTCCTTTTGGGGTGGGATTTAAGGATTCAGAATCTGCCTTAATCAGCCATGATATTGATCTGCCGTGTAATCAGATTTAAATTCCTCTTTATCGTTCTTTAATGTTCTAAACTACTTCTGTCTTCTCATTTCAATAAGGTACTCAGTGGTGATAAATGTCCTTAAAATATTTGGTGCAAAGAGCTAAAAGAAACTATAAAAATAAAGACATTCGCCCCCCATTTTCCAAAGTATTGTGGTGTCTGATAAAATGATATCTGAAGCCCCAATTTTAAAAAGCTCTCATTGACAATAAACAAAGAAAAACCATGGGCGTGTGAATATTAATAATTTGGAAATGTAGGTGGAGGTATCCTTATTTTTGAATAACACATGTTCGCACTTGATCATTTTAAATAACAAAGTAATTTTTTTCTTTTGTAATTTCAGCAGCAGATATCTTAGGGTAAGAGACCAAGATCTGGATCTATGTGAATAGGATTTTTTTTTTTATTTCACCAGTGAATTCAAAGAGTGTTTTCCCAGGGTGAAAACAGATGGCAGAGACTTTATTTGTGGTCAAAGGTATTATGTTGAGAGTGAACCTTTCTTCAGCAGGCAGATTTGAATAAATTTGGGAAGTGATTTCAGATATAATATGTCTCCTAGACCTGATTCATGGCAGGTGCTTTTGTGAACAAAATTTATACACTCAAACCAGTGAATCAGAGGAGCTAATTTTCCTTCTGGCAAATCACAATTGTTTTAAATTTATATTTTATTTTTACTTTTTTTGCCGTTGACTACATACCTGGATATCAGGATTGTCTTGGAAAACTCAGTCTGTGAGTCAGAGTTTGCATGTATCTCATACCTCAGCTGAAGAATGTTTTCTGATCTGATTTTCAAGGCCTCAGTGTGTTTAAAAGAAATTATTTGGGGGAGATAACAAAATCCTGGTTTGCTGTTAACTTTGTCTATAAATTATAATTTTGATATCTCCAGTGGTGCCAAGTTTCAATGGAATATTGTCCCAAGAGGCTGTTTTAAACCATAAATTACTATGCAAATGGAAGAGGATAGTGTTAGTATTACAATACAGAGCTCTGTTACCAAGCCAAATTTCTTTTACATTCCCAACGGAAATCAGGCCATTAGGTGAATCGTCCCTGACTGCAGCGTATTTGTTGGATAACTATGGTTTTGGAAATAGCACAGTACCTGCAAGAAAATTATGAGGCCATACACAGATGTGGGAAAAGAACTGAAAGGCATATGTGTTTGCAGTGACTTAACTGCCCTTGTCTACTCTTGGGTCAAGTTCATTTTCTCATCAGTGAACTTCTTGGATTGTAATTCCTTGATGTTTCTTCTCTTCTCAGTTTCTTTTCACCCCCACCAGTTCACGGATTCAAATGTACAGAACGAAGGAAGATTAGTGACAGAGCCAGCATGGACCGAGAGCTCTGAACTGGACAAGGCAGAGGTGGTGTGCCCCCTGCCCCCCCCAATCTGCTTGGCCACTTAGGACCACGTAGGACTCCATAGACAGAGGATTTCAGGCTTTATTGTGATGAGAATTTCTTGGTCAACAATTACCTTGTATAAAACAAACAAGCAGCCCGCCGGTGGACTCAGTGGTTGAGTGTCAACCTATGAATCAGGAGGTCATGGTTTGATTTCTGGTCAGGGCACATGCCCAGGCTGCAGGCTTGATCACCGTAGAGGGTCTGCAGGAGTCAGCCAGTCAATGATTCTCTCTCATCATTGATGTTTCTCTTTCTTTCTCTCTCTCTCTCTCTCTCTCTCTCTCTCTCTCTCTCTCTCTCTCTCTCTCTCTCTCTCTCTCTCTCTCTCTCTCTCTCTCTCTCTCTCTCTCTCTCTCTCTCTCTCTCTCTCTCTCTCTCTTCCTCTCTGAAATCAATAAAAGTCTATTTAAAAACCACACAAAGAAATTTGAAACATTAAGTCTGAGGAGCCCATGAGTCAGTATTTTTTTAAAAAATATATATTTTACTGATTTTTTACAGAGAGGAAGGGAGAGGAATAGAGAGTTAGAAACATCGATGAGAGAGAAACATCGATCAGCTGCCTTCTGCACACCCCCCACTGGGGATGGCCCCGCAACCAAGGCACATGCTCCTGACCGAAATCGAACCCGGGACCCCTCAGTCCGCAGGCTGACGCTCCATCCACTGAGCCAAACCGGTGCTGGCAATATTCTTAACCATTTCAGGGAATTCTGATGCAGCTGGTTGAGGACCACAGTTTGAGAGACATTGCCTAGAGTCCTACCTTCAATATGTGGTACTCCTTTTACGTGGCATCTCAGCTCAAGTCATCTCATTGGCATAGGTCTTGCTCATGTTCCTCTTACATACACATGGCTGCCTGTGGCCTGGGCATTCATCTTTGCTTCAGTGACCATCAGCTCTAGTGTCTTCATGGAGGAAGAACTACCCACGACGACTTTCCTTTGCAGGGAGCTGTGGGCTTGGCCAGTACCTAATGCTTCATTGTGTATTAGGACAGGAAGGAAATGTAATTATTCAACATACCACACAGATGCCATGTCCACAATAATGAAAGCAAATATATATATTGTCCAGACTTTTTTTTAAAATCCTCACCCGAGGATATTTTTCCATTGATTTTTAGAGAGAGTGGAAGAGAGAGGGAAAGACAGAGAGAAATTTCGATATGCATTGGTTGCCTCCTGCACGAGCCCACAACCAGGGCCCGGGTCAGGAAGGAGTTTGCAACTGAGGTACGTGTCCTTGACCAGAATCAAACCAGGGACCCTTTGGCCCGCAGGCCGATGCTCTATCCACTGAGCCAAGCTGGCTATGGCCAGGCATTTTATTTTCTCCAAAGCATTTGATTAGCATTCATACATTTAACCTTCAAAACCAACTTTTTTTGGTAGTAGATGCTATTATTATCTTCATTTTACAGATTAACAAATTGAGGCATAGAACTTGCCCAACTATTTGTACATGGTGGAGCCACAATTCAAACCTACACAATTTAGCTCTGAAGCCACTGTTCTTTATGATTGTGTTGGCCTCACAACAGAGAATCATTTTCTGTGTGTGTGTGTGTGTGTGTGTGTGTGTGTGGTTGGGGATGTTATAGGGAGAAGAATGCAGGGCAAAACCTACTTCAGAAAAGCAAGACTGTGCAGAAGCCTCTATTGGTGGGTATTGGGGGAGGGAGTTGGAAGACAGTGACAGACAGATGTCACAAACCAACAAGACGCAGCTGTCTTGCCTGGGGGGCCAGAGAGGATTCCAGCAAGAGATTTTTGAAGGGTTTCTCCTACTCACTTCTTCCCTGACCTCTTAAGAAGGAGTAGAAATGGCACCTAATAATTCCCTTTAAAATAAGGCCACAGTAAACACCTTCCTTTGGAGCCTGAAACCTCCTTCCTAGCCAATACCCCCAGGGGCCTAGCACCATTTGACAGACAAGCCTTGAGAATGTAGGATTAGTCAGGAAATTTAGCCTGGAGTGTGTGTAAGGAGAGAAGGTGGAGGGTGGTTATGTGTGCGTGGTTGAAGAGCAAGAAGTTTGCAGTGGGAACGTGAGAAGGGAAGACTCCGCCCTGAAGCTCTGAGGGCCCAAGTCCAAAGCAGCTACTCAGCTGTAATCCAGCCTCCACTAAAGCCTGAGGCAATTATTCCAGAAATTCAGGAGGAGGGGGAGCCATTGAATTACTGGAACAATTATCTCTATTTCCTTTCTTTCCTTCTCTTTGTTTGCAGAGACAGATCTGGGTGGGGGCTGCCTCCTAAATCCTTAACTTTTTGAGAAAAGCAGTCATCGTTGAAATATCATTTTGGGGGCACATATGGGTCTTGTCAAGGTTTTCTTGATGCTTCTGAAACGGAATCTTTCCCCTTTAATTAGCTACTTTTCTCTTTCAGTCAGTGGCTTAGGAAGTAACAGGGAAGACCTGACTTGAAAAGACCATGGTCATTTAGATTTACCCCCAAGTCACAATCAATTTAGTTTAGTTCAGGAGTGCTTTCTCCCAGCACTGACTCAAGGCAGGGGGTGGACAGCATGATCATTGCTCCCCACCCCCGCCCCCCCCCATTCTGAGCAGGCTGGTGGTCTGTGCAAAGTGTGGGTTCTGGCTAATCCTTGGCACGCTGTGCGAAGTGGGTATTTACACACCCCAAAGCAACAGGTCTTGGTGCTGAGCGCAGAATTTGAAAGAGGGGTGTATTTCTCTGGGACAGTTGTTCCTCTGACAACACCCACAAAGATGTTCTCCGTTTCAGGCAAAGCGATTACTCCGGAGACTTTAGGGAGTCTCAGGACAACTGGATGCAAGATGAGAAAGGGGATAGCTCGGCGAAGGTAGGCTGTTCCCCCCACCGGGACTCCTTTCTAAGGCACATGACTGACTTCGGGGCAAGAGGCCATGAAAGTGTGTCTGCCCTTAAGAGAGTCAACGCTCCGTTTTCTGAAGCGAATGGAGAAAAGGGGTGTTTTGGTTCCCTATGTCAGTTTCCAGAAATGAGTCTATTGTACAAAGTACTTCAGTCTACAATGCTACCAAATATAATTTACTGTTACTCAGATGATTCAGAAGACCCTCTGGGATCAAGACATTTTCCGCTGCAGCTGTGTGGAGGGGCCACTTCCCAGCCATGTCTAGTAATGAGTCAGAAAAATCAGAAGAAATGCCCCTCTCTGTTATATTGTTCTAGTCTGAGCCAGTCCTTCACTCGATTGGAATGTATAGTTTACCTGTGACTGACAAGGGATTGTCCAGGTATGTGGGGGGTGTAAAGGAGTGTAAGCAGTGAACGTTGGTTGTAAACAAGGGGACATCTTCATGGGTTCTTTGTAGAGCTTAAGATGAGAACTCAGTATTGGGGGTTTGGTAGGTCTGCTCCCCATGTCCACCCACCTCCCTTCTAACATACCTCCCTGCACGGTAGTGCCTGGAGAACCAGACATCACTTTTCCCAGACTCCCCTGCCCTCGGGGCTCTGGATGGGATTGAAGTTCAGCCATGATGTTGCGCTGGTGCAAGGTCCAGACGGCAGAAATGAGGCAGAGGCCGTGCTTTTGCTGCTGCTTTCTCTTTTAAAAGTTCGGTGGTGGCGGAATTTGCATTTTCTGTGGCAGCATTAACAGCAGTCTGCGGGTTTCAAGAGGCAGGTCACAGGAGCCCATCCTGCAGGTGAGGATGAAAGCACGTCTGCTCTGTGTGGAGCCAGCTTCCTGTCCGTGAGGGCCACCACACGGTGGCTTCCTGCCTTTGGTGCTCATCTCCTGTTTAAGAGGTGGCCGTTTCCTAGTCTTGGGAGTGAGTGGCTTTAGGCGCCAACAACCTCAGTCTGTTCCCCTGGCCCTCTCAGTGATTCAGTGAGCTTTTTAATACCGGTGGTCAATCCTTTCATGCTCCAACTTGCTAGAATGGCTTATGTTCCCTGCCGTTGAACCCTGTCCGTGACTCTGGTACCAGCAGGATGACAAAGAACAGACTAAAGACATCAGAAACTGGATTTGTTTTTCTGACTTGATTGGGTTTGAAAGAGCAATGACTCTGTTAGCATCCGATAGGGAACACTGGCAGTGTGTGACGTGGAGCGGTAAATAGTTCCTTAAATACTGGGCCCTGGGAGTACAAGGACTGTGGAGGTGGGTGGCTGTTTTCACCTACGTTAGAGAACTTAGAGAAAGAAAAACATATTGTGCCGCGCCAGCACGACCAAGGGTGATTCCGAGTGGGGGCGGGAGTGAAAGGATTAAGGAAAGACAGACAAGAGAATAATAGCTGGGTCTCGGTGGGACGTTGCCTCCCTGAGGAGGAGACAGCGCCAGCGCCCACAAGCCGTGTCTTTATTTTATAGCAGATGCCACGAGGCAAAGTAAGGGCATGATCACGTTGTTTACAGCATTCTCGTGAGTTTCAACCTCACTCAACTACATGCACCCGAGCTCTATCACAAGGCACGTGGGGCCAGGTGTTTGGACCATAGGTTCAAGCTTACAACCACAGCCGTTGGCTATAATTGTGCTGGGAGGGCCCTGCCCTCCAGCTGGGACTTGCACGTGGCAATGAGAGGACCCTGTCCTTTCATTAGTCCGAGGCTTGAACCTGGCCAAAACACCGTAACCGCGCCCCACAATATATGCTCAAGATTTTAAAGTTACCTTCATGAGGCAAAAAGCAGATGACTAAGATCCTATGAATTTCTGGAGGAATCATTGATATAATGTAGCTGTAGGGCTGATACAGTCTATATTCAAATGCGATCTGATGGTGTGGGTTGATGATTAAAAACTAATCTGAACTCACAGGATCACTAGGGCTCTTGTGCAAAAGTTTGGGTATTAATTGGGAAAGAGAGGGATCTGAGAATTGGGGCCATTTAGGTGGGTTTAATTGAACCTGAGTACCAAGATCTCCAAAACTCCATTAACCTCTGCTCCCAATGGCAGCATCCCTCCTCCCCGGCCTGATGGGGCTGGCCCAGCCTCGCTTAGAGACTCCATCATGACCTTGCTGAGGTAGTTTCCTTGCAAGGAGATGCCAGCTTTCCTCCTGCCCCCATTTCCCACCACTCAGTGTTCTAGATTTAACTAGAGTCAACCACCAGCATGTCCCCAGAAGGACAAGCACAATATCTATTTTATGAAGCAAAGATTTACACACCCAAGGAATGGCAAGATTTTGCTCATTTATGTCAGCAAAACCCCTAGGGAATAGTTGTGGGGATGGATTATGAGAATCTAGGCCAGACAAGAAGAAACACAATTTTAAATCTGGCTTAACTGATGATTGTGGGTGTATTTTCCAACCATTCTGAATTGATTGTTCTAGTGGATGCAGCTGGAAATGGGCCTGACTGTTGTCCTGGCTGATTGGGTAGAAATGAACTTAATGGTGGCCTGTGTGGAACGGAGAGTCATCAGAAATCCATGGTGTGACATAGGGAGAGGAGTCCACTCGCTTAGGAGGAAGGACTACTAGGGTAGGCATTTCACATGCGACCCAGGACTCACTAAGTAACTCTCTCTCTGCTCACCAAGGCATTGAGAAACAAAATTAGGAAAAAACACCCTTGAAAAGGGCAGTGGAGTCCTCTGTAAGTCAGGAGTGAAGGTGAGAGATACTGCTATTGAAATGAACATTTTAAAATATAGATTTTTATTGATTTTAGAGAGGAAGGGAGAGAGAGATAGAAACGTCAATGATGAGAGAGAATCATTGATTAACTTCCTCCTGCATGCCCCCCTCAACTTCCCCTCCCCGGGATCAAGCCTACAATCCAGGCATGTGCCTGACCCAGAGTCAAACCATGACCTCCTGCCCTAGCTGGTTTGGCTCAGTGGATAGAGCGTTGGCCTGCGGACTGAAGGGTCCTGGGTTCAATTCTGGTCAAGGGCATATGCCTGGGTTGTGGGCTTGATCCCAGTAAGGGCTGAGCAGGAGGCAACCAATCAATGATTCTCATCATTGATGTTTCTATCTCTCTCTCCCTCTCCTCTATCTCTCTCTCCCTCTCCCTTCCTCTCTGAAATCAATAAAAATATATTAAACACACACACACACACACACACACACACACACACACACACACAAAACAAAAACAACACAGTGACCTCCTGGTTCATAGATCATATGCTCAATCAACCATTGTGCCATGCTGGCTGGGCTGAAATGAACATTTTGATTGCCCTGGGTTTGTTGAGATCATGGAGGGCGGTGGACAAGGGGCAATACTTAAACATTGGAAGCATGGTAAAAGCAGCTTCTAGCAGCAGAGCCCGAGTGGAATCTGATCTTTGCTGGCAGTTAATTTATCATGAGCTTTCTAGGAACGACTAGGTGGCCATTCTATCAGAATCCAACTTGATATATATAACAAAAAGTACTGTAGATCTGAAAAGCATTAGTCCAACCACAGCCACCACAGTGAAAAGTCAAAGGCCTTCACTCAATCGCCAGATTAGTTATAAACCCAGAGCCATTGAATAAAGGGGACACCAGAACCCTGAATCCTATCAAGACAATGTAGTGTAAATCTTTCTCCTCGTCTCCAAAGAAACCTGTAATTCTTTAATAAGTTAACTCTGCCGTGGGAAAAGAGAACCGCCCAGACTTTTGGGGGCTTATCGGATTCTAACTGTCATCAACGTTAATCCCCGAAGACTCTCAATACCACCGTGGTTCTCTAGAGGTGACAAATGGCATGTGGGTTGCGTTTGTCTCTCAGGGGTCCCATGGGTTTGTGAAGCCCTCTCGTAATTATTTTCCTTATTTGTAATTGCATAGTTGGAGTAGATGTTTCGCGCTGGCAGAGTTGCCACATTGGCTTTGTGGAGTAAAGGCTATTAACTGTGAGGGGTCAGGTGGAAGCTGGAACTCTATCAAAATAGTAAACTAAGACAACACTGCACCCTGAGGAAATCACAAAGATGACTGCCATCAGAGAAGGCTTTTAAAAAGTACAGGGAACATGATTCTTCTCGTATCGACATTTAACTCATCTACTTGGCCTCTACAGAATGACGATGAGCCTTGGGGAATGGCAGTAGGTCACTGTCAACTTAATCAGATGGCAACTCCAATTGTATTTGCTATTTCACACGTCAAATGAAGACAGTTCCTAGCACCTCATAAGGACCTATAAATTGGACAAACACTGTTTTAAATGTTAGTACAGGATATCAGAAAGAGTCGTCTTCCACCTCACAGAGACAGCAGTGTTCTTTCCCCTTCCTGACCTAGGGGCTATGCCAGCTCTCTGATTCTCAGTCATATTTTAATTGTCAGGGATGTTGGTCATCACACTATGCTGCAGAACATCGTACTGGGCCGCCATATTGACGACAGCATTAGGTAGGGCCTGGTGAAAAAGAAGTACTGTGTTCTTTGTAAGATGCAGGCATGAGAGAGGATTTTTTAAAAATATATTTTATTTTTTTTACAGAGAGGAAGGGAGAGGGATAGAGAGTTGGAAACATCGATGAGAGAGAAACATCGATCAGCTGCCTCCTGCACACCCCCTACTGGGGATGTGCCCGAAACCAAGGTACATGCCCTTGACTGGAATCGAACCTGGGACCCTTCAGTTCGCAAGCCGACGCTCTATCCACTGAACCAAACTGCTCAGGGCGAGAGGATATTTTTAAAATCATAAAAATATAAGCGCTTGTCACCTCAGTTGGGTTTATGGAAGGCCAGTGGTCTGGAGTATTTTGAGGGATCTCATCCAAAGAGAAAGACTAGTTGTATCTTCCATGAAAGAAGAGGCGCACGCTTGGAAGGTGACTCTTTGGTGTTTAGAGGCGGCATAGCCCACAGCGGGGTGCTGTTCAGGCCCATTTACTGAGCAACTTGTAAGGCCGCCCGCTTCATGTGGGGCCCAGAGTGTGAAAAGGTTTTTCTGATGGTGCAGGTTGCCGTGCAAACAGTGTGCTTCCCCTAATAACCCGCTGATCCAATGGTGACCGAAGCATCTTTATCTGATGAGGATGGTGCATAGAGCCTTCATCAAGCCTTCATAGGAGCATTACAGTACAAGTCCCTAGGGTTCTGGAACACATGCATGCCCTATTTGTCAGTGGGTTACTTTCCCTTTAAGAAATAGACCTGCCCTAACCGGTTTGGTTCAGTGGATAGAGCATCAGCCTGAGGACTGAAGGGTCCTAGGTTCGATTCCGGTCAAGGGCATGTACCTTGGTTGCGGGCACATCCCCAGTAGGAGGTGTGAGGAGGCAGCTGATCGATGTTCCTCTCATCGGTATTTCAAGCACTATCCCTCTGAGTTTTCCTTCCTCTCTATAAAAAAAATCAATAAAATATATTTTTAAAAAAAGAAAGAAAAAAGAAAAGAAATAGACCTGGCTTGCTTCTCATGGAATGACAAGTGATTCTGCCACCTGAGTTCTCCATCACAGGTTGGGTGTTCTCTGATGAGCCACGCCGTGAGAATGGGTCTTCTCATTCTTCATTCTTCATCCTTAAGTGGCCTTGAAGGAACAAGTACATTGATTGAACATGAAGCTCACACTCCCAGGGTATCACCTACTGCTGCATTGACTCTCGCTCAGTCAATACCTACAGATTCTTAAGGCAAGGCCCAATAAACAAGTTAGCTGAGAAAGAAAAAAAAGTCAAGCCTGGTTTATGGATATGTTCCATATGATATGCATGTGTCACCTGGAAGTCAACTTCTGTGGCCTGACAGCCCCATTCAGAGGGGACCCTGAAGGGCAATAGGAAAAGAAAACCTCTCATTGGGAAGAACTTGTCAGTGTTGCCTGAAAATAAAGATGTTCAGAGGTCCAGCTCAGCACAGAGTCATCAGTAATGGTTTATGGGCACAGGATTATCTGGATGGTCAGAGATTTGGAAGGAAAAAGATTGGAGGACTCATGTCAAGAAGGACTGGGGAGAGGTAGGTGAATGGAACTCCCACAGTGGGCACACAATATGAGCCTGTGTATGACCCATACATTTATTCAGAAAAGGGCATGTTTTGAGGAGAAGTTGTGGAAAATGAATGAGACACATTGACCTGTTTTGTGGAGATCTGTGAGCCTCTTTCCCCAGTCTGACAGATTGTTTCCTCATGATTAGATTCAGGTTATGCATTTTTGGCAGGAAGACCACATAACCAATGTTGTGTCCCTTTCAATCAAAACATCAGGAGGCACGTGATATCAATTTGTCTCGTTCAATTGGAATTTGAGGTTGCCACTCACCATTTTGGGCACCTGGTGCAAATGAACCAACAGGCTAAAGACAGGTCATTGCTATGTCAGCTGGGGGATTACGCTGGTTATCAAGGGGAAGCAGATTGCTGTTACACAGTGGGAGCAGCAAGAAGTATTTTTGGAAACTAGGGGAACCCCTGGGGTATTTCATAGTATGCCATGCCCAGTGGTAAAGGTTATCTTATATCAAAATATGTATTTAATCTATTTATTTGAATTGTATATTTAAGATTAACTTTGAATGAAAGAGTATAGAAATCTGGTCTAATCAGGATCACCAAGGTTCATATCTGCTAGGAGTGATGGTCAGGGCGATCGGCCAGCTAACTGGTGCTGACTGAGGTCAAAAGTGATCTATAATGAGCTGTGGAGGCAAAAAGTTGTAAATACCAACTGTAGGTAGTCTTGTGACTAAAACTGGAACACTCACAACCACCAAGGTTTCTTCTTTGTTCTGTTATGTATATTTGATATATATATATAAACCCTTTTCCTTCCTCCTTTCTCTTTCATCACAATGTTATAAATGGTCTACTGGTGATGGCTACTTTTTAAAGTTAATGTATATATTATAGAATATCATGGTGGGGTTGTGACCAGACTAGAGAAGGAATGAATGTCATTTAAAGATAGATGCAGAGACTTGTGAAACTTTGGGGAAAGTGAGTACATTTTTTTTTTTACACATGGTGGTTATGATATTATTGTTTGGATGTTTAAACATGGAGAGAAGGTAAGTATAGAAGTTGAAAAGCCAGAGGAACAGTCAATGGCATTTATGGTAGATTGGTGCTCTATATTCATTCATGCGTTCTGCTGTGCATTTTCCTGTTTTGCAGAAGTTAGAAAGCAAAAAATTATTTCAGCCAGACTCTCTTGCAGCTAATTTTGAATGCTGTTTAGGCTGAGACAGTCAAACACAGTTGAGCAAGATTTGGAAGGCAGAAGAGGAATGGAGGCTGTACTTCTGCTGTATGTATTTATTTTTTCCCAGAAAGCACAATCACAGAGGTATCTGTCTCCCTCTCCCCTGCTCCTGCAGCAGCAGTAACCTCCACATCAGCGTCTAGTAACTCAGTTGGCTTGAGTGCTGAGGCAGAGCATGGGGCCTCCCCTCTGCTGGTGTGTCCGTCAGAGCTGGCATCGTGCAACTTCCCGGTGTGGCAGCTTCCTGGGTGCAGCACTTCCTGATCACAGCTGTGTGGTGTGATTCTGGAGCCAGCTGCTTCCTGATCACAGAAGAGGCAGGACCCCCTTTGGCGACCCATTTCTGCATTGTGGCTTTTTGTTCCCCAAAGCTTGACTCGGAGGCTGTTTCTTCAGCTTTCCCAGTGATTCAGTAAGCCTTGACAGTAAGCCTGTAGTAAGTGTGTCTCCCGCTTAAGCCGGCTATAATGGATTCTGTTCTTTGCAAGCAAACCCTGATCAATATAGGGGTTCAGGAGCTCACTGTCCCGTGCCAGTATTTTACACGAGGAACAAGCAGGGTTCAGGCGTGGCTTCTCCACTGCCACTCGTCATGCTGTCTATTGCTGTGGAGAGAAATCTATCAAAAATTACATGTCAGTTCATGTCTTTTATTTTGTTTGTTTTTAAAATAAGTTTTTATTGATTTGAGGGAGAGAGAGAGAAACATCAATGTGAGAGAAACTTTGATCGGTTGCCTCCCATATGCACCTGACCGGGGACCTGAAACCGGGCATGTGCTGTGATTGGGAATCAAACCAACGACCTTTCTCTGCATGGGATGATGCTCAACCAGCTGAGTCACACTGGGCAGGGCAGTTCATGTCTTTTATTTCTCTTCCATCAGCCTTTGATTCTGATGGGAAACGGTTATGGTTTGAGGAATATGAGACTGAAAACTATTGAGACATTGAGGGGTTCATGAGGACATATGTCACACCCTCTGTGACAGTTGTTCTCAAACTCACCTGCACATTAGAGTAATGGGGAGTTAAAAAAAAATTTCTGATTCCTGGGCTGTGCCCAGACCAGCTCAATCAGAATCTTCTAGGTGATTCCAATGGGTATCCAGGGTTGGAGAGCCACTGCAGCCTGGGAAGAGAGAGAGGTGAATTCTCAGGTTATGTATGAGTTGCAGTTGTGAAGTCCCAGGTCCTTCAGCTTCGCCCTCGGGGTGCTCTCGCCCTACAATCCTTCCTGTGATCCAGTGGCTCCTGCTATTGTTTCCGCCTCTCGTATTCATCTTTTGGGTTCCTTCCATGAGGTCAGAATTTTAGAAAGGCGCTAAAAGGGTAGCCTGTCCCTGGCTGAATCTGCGGCACAATTATAGGCTCTATACAAGCTTTGTCATGAGCTCTCCCCACTCTTGACTTGCTATTTTTATGGATATGGTCCCTGCCGCTGATTCTGCGTGCTCATTTATACTGTGTCATCATATTATTGTACGTGTTCTTGTTGCAAAGCTCTTCAAATCCTCCATGGACGAATGGATACAGGACACAAATATAGAGAATAGTAACTTCAACGTCCCTCCCCCATTGAGAGGTTGGTGATGACTGCCAGCTGTGTTTTACCCCACCACGTGGAAAGCGCAGGGGGATTGGAGCAAATTTCACCTATTTCACTTTGTGGATCAAGGGAGGTCTCACTGCCGGGCTTAGAAGACGGGGGCTTCACCCAACAAGGCATGTTTTCAAATGCTCCAGGTAGGCACATGCCCACGAATCCTTAATACCAGGAGTTAATCTCAGACCTGAGTCGGTGGAAAGAATTATTACCTGGCACCTTCATTTTTGTAAAAAAAGAAAAAAAAAGATCCTGTAGCTAACTGAATTCCCACTCTTGCCATTTTTGTTTTTTCTGACAGAAATAAAAAGTAGATCCAGTCTTATCTCAATTGGCAGCAT
>NW_006289398.1:1945811-1946460 GCF_000327345.1 Myotis davidii
AAAGGTTGGAAAACAACTTTGTGTCTTAAACTAAACCCCAGGTCATTGCCCAGACAAAATGAGCTTTTAGAAGGTTTTCAATGTTAATGAGGCCTCTCACCAAGTGAAGCAAATACTGTATCATATTGGCAAACTCTGTGATACCTACTAGTAAAGGCAACAAACTCACCTGCACATTAGAGTAATGGGGAGTTAAAAAAATTCTGATTCCTGGGCTGTGCCCAGACCAGCTCAATCAGAATCTTCTAGGTGATTCCAATGGGTATCCAGGGTTGGAGAACCACTGCAGCCTGGGAAGACAGAGAGAGGTGAATTCTCAGGTTATGTATGAGTTGCAGTTGTGAAGTCCCAGGTCCTTCAGCTTCGCCCTCGGGGTGCTCTCGCCCTACAATCCTTCCTGCGATTCCGATTCCGGTGGCTCCTGCTGTTGCTTCCTCCTCTCCGGGCGTGAGGCTGGCCTCATGGCCCTGTCTTCTAGGTGGCTGCTCTGGCTGCCTGGAAACTTCTGTCCCTGGCTGAATCTGCGGCACAATTATAGGCTCTATACAAGCTTTGTCATGAGCTCTCCCCACTCTTGACTTGCTATTTTTATGGATATGGTCCCTGCCGCTGATTCTGCGTGCTCATTTATACTGTGTCATCACATTAT
>NW_006289398.1:1946854-1947727 GCF_000327345.1 Myotis davidii
AATTCCCACTCTTGCCATTTTTGTTTTTTCTGACAGAAATAAAAAGTAGATCCAGTCTTATCTCAATTGGCAGCATCTCACACTCAGATAAAAAAGGTCAGTTTGGATTGTGCATCCAGGGCACACATGAGCCTGAGGGAAAGTTGTAAAACCTGATTCTCGGCCTCTTTTTCTCTGCTCTTTCTCGCCCTCCTCGCCTCCTGCTGTGCATTCTCCTGCCGCTGGCTGGAGTTTCCATGGGGGCCCCAGTTGTGCCGACAGCAGCGATGGCTGCTCTCTGTGGAGCCTGGACCACTGGCCAGGCTGTGCGAAGCACCCTGCACGCACGACCTCCCTCCTCCCCCCGCGGGCCCGCCGGGAGGATGGGCAGGTTGTAATGAGCCTGGTCAGACAGGAGGGTTCACAGCTCCACTCAGCCCTTGGTCGGCACCCCACACAGCCAAGTTGTTGGTATTCTCCACGTTTTCATCCTGGGCTTTAAAATGTAATGGTAAATAGGATGCTGCCTACAGAACAGAAGTAGCAGGCAGACTACGGGGGATTGGAGTTAATGTTTTCTATGTATTTTTAATCCTTTCCCCCAAACGGTAATTATGGGTGGTAAATGAAAGTTCTGGGAGCCACTGTTCATACTGAAATTTAACTGCTTCCTCCCCTGCCGTCAAACAAACACTGGCAAGACTGAGCCCAGCGGAGCCTAAGATATAGGGAAGTGCTGGCTTCTGACCTTGGTTTCTGACAGGCTGAATACCAGGCACCCTCTGTAATGCTGAATCGTCTGAGAAAACAGAAGTGCACAGCCCTGTACACCTGCAGGCAAGGCGGTCCGGCTGCTTCGGGAAGGTCTGACCCTTGGGGTTGGAGCACAAGCTT
>NW_006289398.1:1966599-1971729 GCF_000327345.1 Myotis davidii
AGAGAGAGAGGTGAATTCTCAGGTTATGTATGAGTTGCAGTTGTGAAGTCCCAGGTCCTTCAGCTTCGCCCTCGGGGTGCTCTCGCCCTACAATCCTTCCTGTGATCCAGTGGCTCCTGCTATTGTTTCCGCCTCTCGGGGCGTGAGGCTGGCCTCGTGGCCCTGTCTTCTAGGTGGCTGCTCTGGCTGCCTGGAAACTTCTGTCCCTGGCTGAATCTGCGGCACAATCATAGGCGCTATACAAGCTTTGTCATGAGCTCTCCCCACTCTTGACTTGCTATTTTTATGGATATGGTCCCTGCCGCGGCCTCTTTTTCTCTGCTCTTTCTCGCCCTCCTCGCCTCCTGCTGTGCATTCTCCTGCCGCTGGCTGGAGTTTCCATGGGGGCCCCAGTTGTGCCGACAGCAGCGATGGCTGCTCTCTGTGGAGCCTGGACCACTGGCCAGGCTGTGCGAAGCACCCTGCACGCAGGACCTCCCTCCTTCCCCCGCGGGCCCGCCGGGAGGATGGGCAGGTTGTAATGAGCCTGGTCAGACAGGAGGGTTCACAGCTCCACTCAGCCCTTGGTCGGCACCCCACACAGCCAAGTTGTTGGTATTCTCCACGTTTTCATCCTGGGCTTTAAAATGTAATGGTAAATAGGATGCTGCCTACAGAACAGAAGTAGCAGGCAGACTATGGGGGATTGGAGTTAATGTTTTCTATGTATTTTTAATCCTTTCCCCCAAACGGTAATTATGGGTGGTAAATGAAAGTTCTGGGAGCCACTGTTCATACTGAAATTTAACTGCTTCCTCCCCTGCCGTCAAACAAACACTGGCAAGACTGAGCCCAGCGGAGCCTAAGATATAGGGAAGTGCTGGCTTCTGACCTTGGTTTCTGACAGGCTGAATACCAGGCACCCTCTGTAATGCTGAATCGTCTGAGAAAACAGAAGTGCACAGCCCTGTACACCTGCAGGCAAGGCGGTCCGGCTGCTTCGGGAAGGTCTGACCCTTGGGGTTGGAGCACAAGCTTTGCGAGCGGGTGGCAGGGTGGTGGAGGCTGCAGTTGTCTTTGTTTCCACTTCCTCCTGGAGTGTGCAGCCCTTCCTCCCTCCTCAGGGTCCTGGGGAAGCCACCTGCGCCAGAGTCCTCCTGCTTCACAGGCAAAGCCCTACCGGTGGCTTTCAGAGTCAGAACTGGGACTCAGGGGACTGGCACTGCTCCCCAGTCAGGCAGCCGGGTTCTCACAGGGCAGAGGGCCCGCTTGTTGGGCCCAGGGCACCGAGGGAGCGTGGCCTTGCATCAGTTGCGGGAGATATTGCATCACGGAGCTCTGACGGTGAGGCTGGAACAACCACAGCTGAAACTGATGCAACAGGGCGGGAGGGGCTGGCTGGCAGCCCGAGAGTTGTTGCCCCGCGAAAGGGAAGACAGAAAGGAAAATTAAACACCGTATCTTGAGGCACTGAAGGTGAATTGCCAGCTGCATATTCCCTGAGATCATCCCTGATCTTTTAAGATGATCTGAAAGGGCATACAGTGAAGTCACTCAAGAAACAAGTGATGAGGGATGTTAGAGACTCATCAGAATATTAGCCTTTCTTAGTTTTAGTAACACGAATGAGGTCTGAACAACAGTTTGGTTCTTGTTACTGTCATTTACTTGTGTGTGAAAACTTTCATGTTAAAAAGGGCAACAACAGGAAACATGACTTACAGGAATGGACTAAAGAATGGTCCCCAAAGGTAGCAGGTCCTAGTCCCTGCAACCTGTGACTGTTTCCTTATTTTGCAAAATCATTATTGCAGGTATGTGATTGAGCTAAGCACCTTGAGATGGAGAGATCATTCTGGATTCTCCAGTAGGCACTACATCATTACTGTCTAATCCTTTTAAGAGGGAAGCAGAAGAAGACTTCACAGGCACAGAAGAGGAGGAGGCAATGTGACCACAGAGGTGGAGACTGAAAGGATGTGGCCACAAGCCAAGGAATGCTGGCAGCCACCAGAAGGGGGAGGAGGCAAGGAAGGGCTTCTGGAGGAAGCACAGCTCTGCTGACACCCTGACCTTGGCCCAGTGATGCTGATTTGAGACTTCTGGCCTCCAAGTAAGAGAATAACTGCTGTTGTGGTGAGCTAGCAAGTTGGTAGTAATCTGTTACAGAAGTCGTAGGCCTCTAATACACTTAGCTAACTTGAACTTACTGAGCTCAAAATCAGAGTATCTACTGTGTGCCCGGCACTCTGTAAGCAACTTGCACATACACTATTCCACTTAATCCTCATTGCAATACTTAGAAATACCTCCTACAACCCCCAGCTCTGTAGCCGAGGAAAGAAACAGACTCAGAGACTCAGTAAGTTGCCTAAGGTCACACAGCTGGTAAGTAGTAGAGCTTACCAGTTGTGTGAATCCAAGTCCTTCCGACTCCAGAGCACTGTGATTTCAGGTAATTATGGTAGTCATCTTTCAAAACAGTGGTGAGAGCAAAAATAGGTGGTTGGTGATGTTGGGAATCTGTACCCCTACTGGCCTGGCTCATATTGGGCTTGTGTTTGTCAGCAATGCCACTCTGACATTTCTCTCCCGTCCTTGTTGTCTCCCTTCTGGGAACCTCTCCTTCCCTCTGGTTCCCCTTTCCCCCACCACCCTTCAGCCACTTAAATATTCTCATCTTTAATTTCCATCAATACCCCCTGAGTGCCCCTGTAACTCGCTTATGATATGTCTCTTTTGGTGCTGTAGCTTGTATTAAAGTGGTTTTGTAGTGCGGATTTGCTTATTTTGTCCTGCGCTGAACTGCCTGAGGACAGGAACCACATCTCATTTATTTATCTGTATTCCTCTCAGGTTTGGTGCTCATGGAGTACATAGCAATCCTTTTTTTGACTTGAATTCCTCTCTGGTTGCTCATGAAAGTCCACTGCAACCCTCCTCTCCACCTGTATTCCTTTTTATTTATTTATTTTTAAAATATATTTTATTGATTTTTTTTACAGAGAGGAGGGGACAGGGATAGAGAGTTAGAAACACTGATGAGAGAGAAACATCAATCAGCTGCCTCTTGCACACTCCCTACTGGGGATGTGCCCGCAACCAAGAGTCACACCAAGAGTCCTTGACCGGAATCGAACCTGGGACCCTTCAGTCTGCAGGCCGACGCTCTATCCACTGAGCCAAACCAGTTAGGGCAACTGTATTCCTTTTTTAAAAAAAAATATTTTTATTGATTGCAGAGAGGAAGGGAGAGGGAGAGATAGAAACATCCATAATGAGAAGGGATCATCAATTGGCTGACTCCTGTGTGCCCCACACTGGGGATCGAGCCCAGAACCCAGGCATGTGCCCTGACCGGGAATCGAACCGTGACCTCCTGGTTCATAAATTAACGCTCAACCACTGAGCCATGCTGGCCGGACAACTGTATTCCTTTTTACCCTCTTCCAGCTCCTACCTTCACTATCAAAAGCTCAGGAATAGCTCAACGAATAAGACTCTACCACGATGACCATGTCCTACATGTGTGCTGGCCACGCGGGAGCCACTGGCCACATGCGCCTATTGAGCCCTCGGAATGTGGCCAGTGCCCCTGAATTGTAGATGTCAGTCAGCACCATCGTATCAGGCAGCACAGCTCCTAACACGGAGCACACAAGCTCCTGCACCTGAAGCTCAGCTGGGGACCAGGCTGTGTAAGATTTCTGCAGAAGTGTCTTCTTGAGAACAGAAACGGGCTGACGGGAGGATGCACAGTTCATTTCCAGGCAGGTCATGGCTCACCTCCCTTCTCAAGTTGTCTTGCGCAAGTGGCCATGCAATCAATCTGTGGGCTAACCATGTGGGCACCGCTGTTGTGGAGAGGGAGGCAGCCCCACTGAGGTGACATTCGTGCCTATGGCATACGACGGGGGAGACCCTACGTGGTCAGTTATGGAATTGCCCAGGAACCTCTCAGAGGCATTGGGATGCTAACTGGAAAGAATTCATTCCCTTCTCCCCAACTTCTTTTTTTTCTCCTGTGACTATCTATCTATCTATCTATCTATCTATCTATCTATCTATCTATATATATATATGCCTAAGCGACTGGAATGATATGACCGGTCGCTATGACGCGCACTGACTACCAGGGGGCAGACGCTCAACGCAGGAGCTGCCCCCTGGTGGTCAGTGCGCTCCCACAGCTGAGACCTGTCCAGGTGGCCCACCAGCCTGCGGGCAGCCACTCCCTCCCTCAGTAGTCCTGCAGATCCAATCTCCTGAGAACGGGCCAGGCACAAGCCACCTGCCTCCTGGAAGTTCGAATTGCCCAGGAACCCCGCAGAGGCATTGAGATGCTAACTGGAAAGAATTCATTCCCTTCTCTCCCTCCCCCAACCCCCCCTTCATTTCTGCCAAATTCAATTTCCTTGTTTTCTTTTCCCAGGGCACCAGTAGCTGTCAGAATGTACTGCTGGGAGCCCACTTTGTCATCTTACCTTTGGCGGGTGAAGAACTTTGCTTTTCGGTTCCAGGGGCAGCCAGGTGAAAAGGCGCCCCCGAAACAAGATTTGTTCTGCCAGCTTCCTTCCATTTGTCAAAAAGACAGAAGCCTCACCCGCCTCCCTTTGTAATAATGCCCCGAAATTACTCGGAATCTTCTTCCACCTACGTTTCTTGTCTCTGTTATCTAATCTGTGCGGCCGGGAAGAAGAAAATGAACACGTTTACAATGTCCTGTAATACTTATACACGTGTTGTCAAAGCTCGTTGTTTTAAGCAGGGTGTCTCAGCTTTGGTGAAAGTGAGCAGTGCCTATGAGTAGAGGAGGAACCACGGAAGAGTTTCACAGTCTTATTCATAGCAGAGCCTCATGCTTAGCCCTTTCACGTTGCTGACACTGATGACTAAGACACAAGTCCTGACTTAGGCAATGATTGCCCTTCAAAATAGAAAGATGAATGGCACATTCATTAATTAAACTTTTTGAGGTCCCTCTATATTCTACCCAGTTAGAAAGAACGGTATTTAAAAAACCGCACCTCGCCGAAGCCGGTTTGGCTCAGTGGATAGAGCATCGGCCTGCGGACTGAAAGGTCCCAGGTTCGATTCCGGTCAAGGGCATGTACCTTGGTTGCGGGCACATCCCCAGTGGGGAGTGTGCAG
>NW_006289398.1:1974008-1978006 GCF_000327345.1 Myotis davidii
CCCGGGCCTCCAGCAAGAGGGGAGATGCTGAAGATGGGGACCAGGGAGGCTGGCACACGCCCCAGAACACTTGATGACAGCCTTTCAGAGGCTCCCAGACGCCATAGGGGCCCCTTAGAACATGGCTCTGAGCTGTGAGGCCTGAAGGCCAGGAGACCGAGATCCAACAGGTCAAACCAGGTGTTACCCCATAGGGACACCCCAGCCCTCAGGCCCAGCCTTTGACGGTTGGCCCCGACTCCAGGGATGGGGTGAAGGGGTCCCCGTGAACCCTGGCCAACTTGGCCCCACAGCTCCCCGAGGACATGTGGGAAGACAAGCACACTTCTGCATACATCGCCCACAGCACACACCTGGCAAGCCCCGTGGTGGACACCATGACACGCAGCTACGTGATGCAGATGGTCTGGGCCCGGTAGGTGGAGTGCTTGGGGCCCCCACCTCACCCTCTCCCCTGCTTCCTCTCAGGGGCGGGAGGCAGAGGGTGAACTTGTTTACCACTTCTGCTCCAGGCAGTGGTGATGAGCTCAGACTGGCCCATTGCCCTCCACAGGCAGGGCCAGGCCTGAGTCATGGGGGTCAAATGACTGTGAGGCTAAATGACTCCCATCCTGCAGCCCCCAGGAGCTGCTGGACACCCCATCCGCCCCCCATGGTGGGCTGCCCTCCCGAAGCAGTCAGGCAAACGGAGTGGTGAGGGTCCCCAGGTTCAGCCACTACTGGCCCCCTCCCCTGGCCGGATGTCAGCAGGGCAGATGCCCACCCCTTTGTCTCTGCCCAGCCAGGCCCACTCCCCTGACCACCCATCTAGGCGCATTCCCTGCCCTCTGGGGCGGCCTAGCTCAGGCCAACACCCTCCCAGAATGCCAAGCACTTCGTCAGTCACATGCAAGGCCCCAAATGCATCTTAGAAATAAATGACATGTTGAGGGGAAAAAATGGTTGCCTTGGAGATTATGCTACTTCTCCCAGGACCTCAGTCTGCTCCACTGTAAAACGAGGAGGGGGGTCCATGTTCTGCAGGGCACTTCCCAGTTGACCTCTGCCCTTGGCCTACAGTACCTGTGCCTGGGCTGCAGCTGATGGAGCTAAGCGAACAGATCTATGGGCCTCGGGGTTCTCTGCTGATCAGGAGACCCACACCCTGACCCCCTAGGACAACTGGGTAACCAAGGTCAGCCCCGTTGACACGTAGCAATGATTCCATGTTTGTGGTGTATTTTCATCTTTCACCGTCTCTGCTAGACTGTGGGGCATTTGATTTGAAAATCAATTCTTAATGAATTCAAATGCCCCCCGTTTATCTGAGCTTTGCCAAAGTGACAGCTCCCAGGGGACCCCTGCATCCCCCAAAGGCCCCAACTCACAGGGATTCCGCTCCACCACTGCTGCCCCAGAGCATCCTCCAGTGGTGCCTGCAGCCTTCCACCGCTGGCTGGGTTTGGAGTGTTTAGCCTTGTCTCCCAACAGGACCCCTGGCTCCCTTGGCCAAGACTGGAGTTCCTCTCGGAAATCAATAAAAAAAAAAATTTTTTTTTTTTAAAGAAAGAGCAGTGTGCTTCCCAAGGTCAGTCCAAAAGAGGAAACTCATTCTCTCTGATCTCGGAGAAAATACTTAACCAACACTGACTAAGTGAGTATCAGTTTGTAAGAGAAAAATATCACACCAGCTTGTCTCATTGGCTCATGTGCAGAGAAATGAAGGAAAACCCGAGGCAGCTCCCGGTGTTTTTCGAATGCTTAATAAGTATCTGGAGCTTAATATCAAAGGAGCTGTTTTGAGGGTCAACTAAAATAAGACACCCCTTTGCCCACTGTAGGTCGCTGCTTTCTCATCCCGATTTTGCAGCCGGGCCCTAGGAGTTTCAGTAGTTTATCCAGGATCACGTGACAAGTGATGGACCCTGGCTGTGGTGGGCTCTAAGTCCCAGCCCTTTCCCTCCCCCTGCTGTGTCCAGCTACAAGGAGAAGGGATGTGACCCGGGAGGGGGGTGGGGACATGAGGAATCAATTCATGTGCAGTTAGGGTTGGGATCGGAACCAGCAATGCTTTCCTCAAAGTTCAGGATCCTGGGGTGCTGGCCTCGTGGCGGCCACCAGATGTCAGTGCGGACAACGAATTGGCTTCTGTTTCCAGAGCCGACCGCCAGCGAGCACAGCCGTCTTCCTTGGGCAAGCAGGGCCGGCAGGTTCCCTGTGCGAGGGAAGCTCCAACCTGGTCGTGGAGCCCATCTGCAAATTCCCCGAATGCGGAGGCATTTTGGAGGCCGGGCTGAGGAACCTATGCTAGCCGGGGCCACAAATGAACTTGGAAAACGTGTGGTGCTAGGACAGTTGGCTCTTTAAAGCCCAAATCATGGCTTCCTAAGGAACAGTTTGTATTGGGGGGATGGCAGTTTCTTGAGGGAGGTCAGTTGTGGAAACTGAAAGGCACCCAAACCCATGGATTCATGAAGTGAAAAAGTTACTGATTGGTTATTGGTGATTGAACAGCAAAGGTATGGGACTGTAACTTTAAATTCTTTAAATCATGAAACGTAATGTACTCACAATGCAAAAAACTATACACACACATACACGATTAAAATAAAAATTCTCTGAAATAATACTTGACAATATGTAGGCACTGTGATATTTCCTATTCTAATCTATTCTATTCTTTCATTTAAAAAAAAAAGGAGGAAGGTTGAGAACCACTGAATTAAGGCTTTTTGCTTTCCCAATCAAACTGGGTATCTGCAATATTGAATAGTCAACATGACTTTGAAGCCTCCTACATCCCAGCACCATCTTCGAAGAACTCAAGGCATCTCTTCAGGCTTAGCCATTTCCTCTGACACAGCCCTGATGGCTACCGCTTGTGCAGGTGATGTTAACAGTGGCCAACGAGAAAGCAGAAAGAGGTTTTCCTTGTCTTCACAAAGCAGGTCAGGTGGAGAAAGGAAAATGCTACTCATTCTTCCCCTGGCAAAGGGACCAGTCATTTCTTTTCTCTGGATTCCTCCTCCTCTTTTGACCCTTCACCCCTGTCATCATGACAATGCTTTTCAGGGCAGCTCAAGTTCATTGTCATCCAGAGGGTCTCCTGCAGATCCTGCTCCGGGGTCAGGCCCTTTCCGGAGCTGACCTTCAGTCCTCATGTCCACCCTGAGAGTGGGTGGCGTTTCCATTTCACAGACGAGGACACTGAGGCTAAGTGAGGTGCAGTGACTTCCCTGTGTCCGGCTGGTCAGAGGTGACAAGAGCTGAACTCGGAACGGAGCCTTGATTTTAAAGCACTGCAGCCCGCTGCTCTGCTGTGGAGAGTGGAGCCTGGGCCTCATGGAGAAGCAGAGCCCTAACCGGGAAAACTCCTTCAGGTCAGGAAACCTGGCCGAGGCTTAGGAGGTGGGCGCGTGGTCACCCAACGATGTCCGTGCCCGACCTCTGGAACCTGTGCATGTGTTCCCTGACAGGTGAAAGGGATGCTTTCATGATCTCAAGAAATTTCATGAGCTGGGGAAATGATGCTAGGTTACCTGGTGGACCACAAGGATGCTTATACCAGGGAGGCAGGAGTAGCAGATGTGACAGTGGAAGCGCGAGGTTGGAGAGAAGCGAGGAAGGGCCATCAGGCAAGGAACGGGGGCGGCATCTAGAAACGGCAAAGGCAGGTAAAGAGAGTTTCTCTGGAAGCCCCAGAAGGAATGCAGGCTGGCCAACACCTACCTTGATTTTGGACTTTTTGACCTACAGGCCTGTAAGAGAATAAAAACGGTAAGAGAATAAAGGTGTGCTGTCTTACATCACTCAGCGGTTATTTGTTGCAGCCGCCATAGGGAAAGGATGCAGCTTATTAACCAAAAGGAGACAGTCACCCACGGATTGGGTGGGACAATTGCTGTCCTCATTGGAGCCAATGATTCCTGCTCTCTTTCTATCTTTTCTTTCTTTCTTCTTTCTTTCTTTCTTTCTTTCTTTCTTTCTTTCTTTCTTTCTTTCTTTCTTTCTTTCTTTCT
>NW_006289398.1:1981141-1982414 GCF_000327345.1 Myotis davidii
AATATGTAGGCACTGTGATATTTCCTATTCTAATCTATTCTATTCTTTCATTTAAAAAAAAAAGGCTGGTTGGGACTCACCCAACTGATGACCCACAGGTTGAAGAGTGGCCTCGGAGAGAACTTGGCTCAGAAGTCCTGGGCTTGCGATGCCTCATCGCGGTTAATTCCGGATCGGAGTCGCCTCAGGGGGGACACTCTGGCCTTGGACATGGACCTGGCTCCAACTGCACCTTTTCCTGGAGTAAGTTATTCGTTCTCTGAAGCGGCAGCTTCTCGTATAACTCGGGTACATCGTCCTCCTGACGGGACCGTGTGAGGGGTCTGGTATGTAGCAGCTTTCAACCCAGGCCTTCCCGCCTGCACTTGAAGGGCTCCCTCTGCTCTGTGGTCAGAGAGCTTTACACTTAACTAAACGAGGGCATTCGGATGTGGAAGGGGGTCAATCCTTAGGACAGAGGCCCCCTGCGTGGGCAGTCCAGGCCCGATCGCACCGAGGCCGCGAGCTGGGGGAGGAAGGTCTGTCCAGTTTCCAGCGATGCTGTCACGGGAATCCCCTGTCTGTCCCTCCCCAGGGACTCACGTCACCAACAGCATCACTCATTGAGTATCTTCCCTGCATGATCTGTGCTTGGCTGGGAAACACTCGAAATACTCCTGAATGAGTGCACAATCAGGAATGAGTGGGACCGTGGGGCGGACGTCCCCTCCGCAGAGTTCTAGCCCAGGGGCCCCGTGCGGGGCCAAGGGAGGAGCTGGAAGACTGGCTTGTCAGTGGTCAAGGTCGTGAACACGAATCCTAGGCTGCAGCCTGACTCCCTGCGGACAGGTGGGAGCCCAGGTTGGAACTGGGTGTTCCGGGATCCTGGCCTGGCCCTGGGGCATTGCTTCAGAGCACCGAGCCAGGGCGCTGGAGATGCCAGCGAGGATGCCACAGAGGGGAGAGAAAGGGAAAGCCACTCGGCTCTGAGTCCTCGGCCTGAGGGCTGGGGAGAGTGAGATAGAGAAAGGGGGAGAGAACGAGTGATCGCATGTAATCAAGGGAGAGCGGGGAGTAAAGAGGAGGAAGGAAGGAGGTGGAGAATCCTCGCAGCCTCAGGAAGCCCAGACTCCCCGGAGCCCACAGACTCCTGGGAAGGAGGCGCCTCTGGCTCCCACACCGGCTGCTTTTACCACTCAGTCCCCTGGCCTGACTCGATCCCTTTCATGGGCTCCTGACACGTTAGAGCTGGGAAAGACTTGGGAGATTATTTGCTGTCATCCTGTAGTGAGAT
>NW_006289398.1:1982476-1983060 GCF_000327345.1 Myotis davidii
TCTTTCTTTCTTTCTTTCTTTCTTTCTTTCTTTCTTTCTTTCTTTCTTTCTCCTTCCTTCCTTCCTTCCTTCCTTCCTTCCTTCCTTCCTTCCTTCCTTCCTTTCTTTCTTCTTCACAACACTCCAGGGAGACCTCTTTTGTTTTCTTTAACCCTTACCTGAAGATATGGTTTTTAAAAATTGATTTTACAGAAAGAGGAAGAGAGAGAGATAGAGGAAAAAAACCCCACCAACGTGAGAGGGAAACATCAATTGGTTGCCTCCTGTATGCACCTGACCAGGGATCAAAACCATAATCTAGGTATGTGCCCTGTTCAGGAATCGAACCTGCGACCTTTTGGTGTACAGGATGATGGTCCAATCAACGGAACCAACCAGCCAGGGCCCCCCAGTTCTTGTTGTCCTCCTTCCCGGACACTCTTGAATTCCCTTCCCCTCTACAACCCCTTCCTCATCATTAAAGAAAAAAGGAGGAACTCAGGTCACATTCCCACCACTGCTGGGCATGCTCACTGGGGCCAGAGCGCTCCAGACCCCACCCCTTTTCCCTGAAGCGGGCTCTGGAGAAAGAGCAATGCTAGGAA
>NW_006289398.1:1985582-1985944 GCF_000327345.1 Myotis davidii
TATAAACCCACCCTGGACCCATAGCGTGAAAACAAAAGCAGTAACAACATTGGTGCTAACAGTAGCCCGAGGTGGTAGTAAAAATGCAATTGCTAGAGCGTGGATGCTGGGCGGTCGGAAGGCCATGGCGGTAAATACCCGCGTGGCTGAACCCGTGCACTGATTTGCGGCTGCATTTCAGCCCAGGGAATAGCTGCAGTGTATTGAGCACATGTACGTGCTGGCGTGAGTTAAGTGTTACCTAATTAAATCCCCAGAAAATGTCATGCTCCCAGTGAGACTTCGCCAGAGGGGACACAGGTTTACAGCCATGAACTTACTCAGAGTACAGGGGGCGGTGTGTGTGTGTGTGTGTGTGTGTG
>NW_006289398.1:1985956-1986784 GCF_000327345.1 Myotis davidii
AGCATCCTGACCTACGCACCCCAACCAGGGATCTAAACTGCAACCTGGGCATGTGCCCTGACAGGAATTGAACCCATGACCTTTCGGTGTACGGGATAGTGCTCTACCAACTGAGCAACACCGGCCAGGGCCAGGAAGGCTGCTTATATCCAAAGGGTCATGAAGGCCTCAATTTTAAAAGAGTTGTTGATTGTTCTTGTGTTAAATATGTTTGTTGATATTATATATACATACATGTATATGTTATATATATATATATTGTGTGTGTGTGTGTGTGTGTGTGTGTGTGTGTGTGTGTGTGTGTATACATATTCACAAGAAAGCCCAAAGACAACAAGCAGCTGGGTGTGGGGAACATTGGTGCAATGCCATGTGGTTGTGGATTTTAGAGTGACTCACATTTTCAATGACAAGAAAGAGGGGAGGGGGCGGGGGCGCCCTGTAGTATGTGTGTTTGAAATGAGGTAAATCCAGATGAGGCCTTGTCCATGAAATGTACAAAATCAATCAATTTGGCCCTGGACCGGTGGCTCAGTTGGCTCGAGCGTCTTCCCTTATGCCACTGTTTGTGTGTTCGATCCCCAATCAGGGCACACACAGGAAGCAACGGAGCCCTGGCTGGTGCGGGTCCGTTGGTTGAGCGTCATCTTGCGCATTGAAAGGTCACCGATTCCTTTCCAGGTTGAGGCACATACATGCCCAGGTTTCAGGCTCAATTCCCAGCTGGGGTATGTATTGTAGGCAACCGATAGGTATTTCTCTTTCTCTCTCTCTCTCTCTCTCTCTCTCTCTCTCTCTCTCTCTCTCTCTCCTCCTCCCTCACTCCCT
>NW_006289398.1:1989827-1992241 GCF_000327345.1 Myotis davidii
CAGGCCCGGGGGGTCCCCAGAGGCTGGGAGCAAAACAGGCCATGGGCCAGCCAGGCCCCCCAGCAGCCAGGGCCCTCCACCGCATGACCTGGTGGGTGGGGCACACCTGCTCCTGGGTCCCCTACGTTCTGCTCCTTCCCTGTGAGCTGCAGAAATGTCAAGATGTCTCCATGGCAACGCCACCAGCTGGAGGCCTTGCTTGGGCCCAGGGGGAGTGTGCCTTCCCTCACCTGGTGCCCAGGAGGCCTTAAAGCTGTGGGTACACCTGGTACCCAGATGAACACCGGGAGGACCGAGGATGCAGACAGGGGACCCCCGGCAGAGAGCCACCCACCCAATGCAGCGCCAGAGGACAGACAGGCGCATGGCATTCGGATGCTTGGGAAGCCCCAGACAACGGACGCCAGCTTGGCCCTCAGGCTGAGGGGTGAAAGGCCACAGGGAGAGAAAGGGAGGGAGAGAGAGGGCGAGGGGGCACCCAAAGGGGTTGTTCCTTCTTCCCCTCCCTCTCCAGGATCTGGGCTTGAGATGGGAGAAGGAAGCCACTCTGCCCACCCTGAGGCTCTGAAAGACGAATGGAACAGGCATCCCCTCCCCATGAGGCCGTCCTGACCTCCGATAAAAACCATAACCCTACCCCCTCCCTTCCCGCTGTAGTTTTCTCCTGATAAAACAACACAGCGTGCAAACTCCAGGAGGGAATTTCTGCCTCTCTGACTGCGAGGGTATCCTGGCGTCAGAGCAGCGCCTGCACACAAGACAAGTTCAGTGACGGCTGCAGAGACCACGCAATCAGCAAAGGTCTGGGTGGGAGAGACCCCTGCTGGTGAGGGAGGTCAGGAAGGTTTGAGGGGATCCAAGGCTGGAAGGCATGACGGGCAGACCTGGTGAGTGTGTGTGTGTATGAGTGTGTGTATGTGTGTGTGTGCATGAGTGTGTGTATGTGTGTGTATGTGTGTGAGTGTATGTGTGCGTGTGCGTGTGTGTGTGTGTGTGTGTGTGTGACCTGGACTAGGAGGTCCTTGCTGCAAAGCTCCTGCTCAGGCTCACCCACTCGGGTTGACTCACCGCCTCAGACGCTCCGAGCTGGGACAGGCAGCCACAGGAAGCATCGGCGAGGAGTCTGGGAGCGTGAGCCCATGAGTGAGGGAATCTTTTCCGTTCTGCTTAGATAGATGCCTTGATTTCTTCCGACCAGGGCCCTGAAAGACATTAGTGCCATCCTGGTCTTTGATGTCCGTTTGGGCAGGAAACAAATAGTAAATGGTGACTTTGTTCCCACATCAAAGTTTTCCTTGATCTTCTTGGGGGTGGATCTGAAAAACATTTCCATTATTTTTACTTCAAGCCTCCTGTCCCCTTCAAGAGGGCTTTGACCTGAAGGAAACGGCCGGACTTGGATCAGGCAGGACCCTGCAGGTCCGAAGGCCCAGTGTGGGCTCCCTCACGGGGTCCGAGCTCGCACACGGTATGAACTGCACTGTTGAAAGACCCAGACGAAAGGAAAAATTAAGTGAGTTGGGTTTCTGTGATTTCATAAATGAAAATGGGATCTTGCATAATACCATGTATCTCGTGAAACAGACAGAATACAGTGCCTGGCTGGGAGGAGTCTTCAATGGCAGGTACCTGACAAGCCAAGGTGTTAGAACATCACAATTCGGCAGCCATCATGAATACCTGATTTAGAAAATGTTTACTCCATCTAGAGCAAGAACACCTTTCAGCTACATGGGTTCTCCACCTGGGAAAGGTACATAGTTATTACAGTATTATTGACTGTATTCCCAGGGAACATATAGAAATATATGAGGGGGGGTGGTTGTTGCTATAGCAACAGCTCAGGAACTGTCTCACCTAAATGATAACAACATTGTCCAGTTTAAAATGTAGTCCCAGAATTAAACTCACTGCTTAAATTCTGGAAAATGGGTAACAATAATAGTCCCTTTTCCAGAGGGCTGACACGACTTGATTTTAACTATGTAAGCCTCTCAGAACACACTTAGATTTCTCTGAGAAATCTCCTGGCACCTAGTAAGGCCTCAATGAATCTTCATTACTGTTCTAATGGAGCAAGCCAGGCAGGCAGAGATGGGAGGAAGTAGGGCTCCAGACTCTGAAGGACAACTAGTGAGTGTCAGACATAAAATGATGGGAGGGGAAGAAAACCAATACATTTTTAATAATTTGTATCATTTCTCAATTACAATGGGCATACAATATTATATTAATTTCAGATGTGCAATGTACTGATTAGACATTTATATAACCTACAAAGTGATCCCCTCCATAAGCCTAGTACCCATCTGATACCGTAATCGTTATCATATAATTATTGACTGTATTCCCTATGCTGTATTTTACATCCCATGGCTATTTTATAACTGCCAACTTCTTTTTTTTCTCCTGTG
>NW_006289398.1:1996198-1996955 GCF_000327345.1 Myotis davidii
AACAAATAGTAAATGGTGACTTTGTTCCCACATCAAAGTTTTCCTTGATCTTCTTGGGGGTAGATCTGAAAAACATTTCCATTATTTTTACTTCAAGCCTCCTGTCCCCTTCAAGAGGGCTTTGACCTGAAGGAAACGGCCGGACTTGGATCAGGCAGGACCCTGCAGGTCCGAAGGCCCAGTGTGGGCTCCCTCACGGGGTCCGAGCTCGACAACTTCTCAGCTCCTTCTGCAACGTGGGTCCTCGGCCTCTCCTCTCCTGAACCCTCTACCTGCAGCCAGGCGGTCCAGGAGACCTGCAGCGCGCCCTGGGGCAAGTCACCACCTCTGGGGCCATGGATGGAGGGAATTAAGGGGGTGGGGAACCTAGGCCAGACATAGAAGCCCAGAGTAGTTTGCATTTCCTAAGTGAATACATCTCAAAAGGAGAAATAAGGACTTCTTAAGCAAAAGTAAAAAAAAAAAATCAGTCTATGAAAAGACGCTGGGAAAATCCATTGAATGAAAAAGAACCCCAATGAAATTTCTCTCCCTCTAGGTCTCATTTTTCTATAATAAAAGTGATCCATAAGCCTAGTACCCATCTGATACCGTAATCGTTATCATATAATTATTGACTGTATTCCCTATGCTGTATTTTACATCCCCATGGCTGTTTTTCTAGCCTGCAGTTTATACTTCTTAGTCCACTACACCTTTGTGACCACCCTCCCACTCCACCTCCACTCTGACAACCATTAGTTTGTTCTCTGCATCT
>NW_006289398.1:2000872-2004799 GCF_000327345.1 Myotis davidii
GAATACATCTCAAAAGGAGAAATAAGTACTTCTGAAGCAAAAGTAAAAAAAAAAAATCAGTCTATGAAAAGACGCTGGGAAAATCCATTGAATGAAAAAGAACCCCAATGAAATTTCTCTCCCTCTAGGCCTCATTTTTCTATAATAAAAGTGACTATAAAAATGATAAAATCGTTTGGTGTGAAAAATTGACATGATTTTCTCGTTTGCTTTTCTGAGTATACAGGGTGGAGCAAAAGTAGGTTTACAGTTGTTCATATGGGAAATAATACAATAATTAATGAACAATGACATAAGAATAAACCCTATGTTTCGTGTACTCACAGCCATAAGCCTACTGCTGCCCACCCTGGACTTCCTGCCCTGCCAGCCAAGGGCACACTCATCTGCCTCACGAAACGAGAGTATTGGCAGCAGAAGGGAATCCATAGTATTCCGGCTCTGATTCTCAAAAACAGGGTCTTATTTCAAGGCCGTGGACTTGAGAGCAGGCATTGTGAAGAGAGACTCTTCTGAATTCCTCCACTTTCTTCCTTATCTTTCAAGGCCCAGGCCTGGCCACGGGGTGTTCCCTGGGAAATCCACTGTAGGATGAGGAGTGGGAAACAGAAACACACCCCTTCGCGCCGCGGGGGTGGCTGTAAAAGGCATGCAGGGAGGAGAGAAGGTGCCCAGGAGGGCAGGTGTCACCCAGCTGAGGAGACGAGCCCTGTGGGCAGGGGGCCTGCCGTCACCCTCGCTGCACTGGGCCCTGCGCCAGCCGAGGGTGAGTGGGTCTGAGACCCTCGTGCCCCGTGCCCTGTGGATGTCAGGTGCAGAGCCAGCAGGTCTCCCCGGGACCCTGCCTCAGTGGGGGCATGTTCCAGGGCTGGAGGAAGCGTGTGGAGAAGAGGGCGGAGCAGGAAGTCGGGGATTGCACCGAAAGATGCTGCGCATTTAGATAGAAAGCTACCCAAAGCTCAATAGAAAGTTATCCAAAGGGGACAAGGAGGGCAAAGACTGGGGTTGCCGCCCGGAGGAGGAACAGGTGAGACAGAGAGAAATCAACGGACCTCCTGTCTCCCTCCCAGTGACATCGCACCACACCTGGAGGGAATGCCAGTCCGCACCTTGGTCTGCAGGACACTGGGGACCAGCGGCCCCTAGAACCATGGCTGGGCTCCCCTCCCACTTTCTTCTCCTCTCTCTTTTTTAAATGTTTTTATTGATGTCAGAGAGGAAGGAAGAAGAAGACAGAAACATCAATGATGAGAATCACCGATCAGCTGCCTCCTGCACACCCTCTCCTGGGGATGGTGCCCACAACCTGGGCCTGTGCCCTGACCCGGAATCGAACCTTGACCTCCTGGTTCCTCGGTCCACACGCAACCCCTGAGCCACGCCGGCCAGGCTGCCCTCCCACATGCTGGCTGGGGAGGTGGAGGGTGGGAGCTGAGAGTGCGCATTTCGAAGGCAGACACATTGAGAATCGCTGCTGTGAACACAGGATGCTTCAAGCCACCTTTTCTCCTGACTTCTGAGCTATGTCCCGTTTCTCTGGCCTTTGCTTGAGTTCCTAGCAGTGAGCGTCCTGTAGATGCCCTGTCCTCCTGGAGCCTGGGCGGCACGGCCCCAGGAGCCTAGGGAAGGCCCTGGCCACATGGTGGCAGCAGTGCCAGGTGGAGGGGCCTGGAGCGGGCAGCTCATCAGCCCCCCCGACTCTGGTTCCCACAGGCCTCCCTGCCCCTCCCCTCCCCCTGGCAGGGAGGGCGCGGGAGGGCCTGGCAGGGGAGGTGCTGGCACACAGAGGGGCCGGTTTGTTCTCTGGGAGGCGTGGGGAAGCTGGGTGGTCTGTGAGCGTGGAACTGTGCCCTCACAGAGCCTCCATGCGGGAGCCGGCCTGACAAAGGCCTCGGCCCGGCCTGGCAGGGCCCCACGAGGCCTGTTTCCAGGGGGACAGTCTGCAAAGCCTCCCGCTCAGCTGGGGCCTCCTCGGGAGTTCCGTCCTGTTTGCTCACTGGACCCCGATGGAGCCGGAACCCCTCCCGCCCCAGCACCACCTCCACGCCTCTCCTCCCTCATGGGGCCCCTTTGTTGGAAACATCTTCCCAAGGGACAGGAACCGAGCCATAACTCTATGCTTTCATCTGTTTAGCTCACATCGCACCCCCGTGCGAAGGTGTCATTAACTCCCTTCGCTGAGGAAGTGGATTTCCGCTCCCATCGGCCACGCGTGGTTGACCCCAGAACCCACTTCGACGCCACCTCCTATTGCGTACGGGGCCCCGACATGAAATTAGCTCAGAGACTGGGGGTCCAGCCAACCCCACATGTGCAGGTGAGGACGCTGAGGTCCGGGGAAACTGAATGAGCCGGTCAAGGTGCCACCACTGATTCAAAGCAAGTCAGGGGCCAGAGCTCACACTTGCTCACCAGGTCTGCGTCCCTCTCTGCCCAGTGAAACGACCTTTCCCACGAGGTCAAAAGACTGTGTTCAAACTGAGCCACGGCGGTCCAGGAACCTGATGGAACTTCTGGAGGACTCAGGTGGGAGCAGGTGTGGCTGAGCCCAGCGCTGTGCACAAGTTTGCATTCCTCTCCCCTCCCCCCCTAGTGAGGGCCCCTGGGTTTGAGGACACAGGGAGCTGTTCTCTGGCTATGTCAGTTTTCTAACAGACATGCAGGCTTTCTCGAGGTTCCCACTGCTTTCTAACAATACCTCACAGAGACACTGTGTGCCCAGGCGGTGGGACGTGGCGACGGTTTTCAGACGTGTGCTGCTGACGGGGCCTCTGCGTGCGAAGTGGTCCCGGGCAGACACCCATGCTCAGTGCCTTCGGGGGCTGTTGGGGGCCTGGAGGGTTCTGTTTTCTCCTGTCTGTCTGCAAGCTCCCTCAGGGCACTGCATGATGCCCTCAACCTACTGAGCTGGAAAAGAAATCTTCTACGAGACTCACCACTCTCCTTAATATGGCTGCACAGTCACCATTATTGGAAGTTTATACTTTCATTTTTTTATCCTCACCCGAGGATATGTGTGGGGTTTTTTTTTAATTGACTTTTTAGAGTGAGAGCAAGGGAGAGAGAGAGAAACATTGATCGTTTGCGTGCCGTATGTGTCCCGACAGGGAATTGAACCCACAACCTAGGCATGTACCCTGAGCGGGAATTGGACCTGAAACCGTTTAGTGTACAGATGATGCCCAACCAACAGAGGCACCGGGCAGGGGAAGTGTTTATGATTGAAGGGGCATCTGGTATCCCTCTGTGGTACCAGTTGGGCTCTGCTTTTCATATCCGTGAGCACTGGCTTAAAGAAGGGGCTCGGAGGGAGTGACGCCCACCCATGGAGGCTGGGGTTCCCTGAAGAAACTCTGAAAAACTTCTCATTCCCAACGTTACAACAACTGGAAAAGGATGGTATTTGAATAGCACAATGTGAAAAAACACGGGCACTCTTCTACAGGGAGAACCCCAAATGGAAAAAAAATGTGTTCACTATGGGAAACAATAGGAATGCCAGAGTTTGCAGCCTTGTAATGGCTCACAGAAGGTATTTTACGCTTGAAGTGGGAAAGGGGGCAGGAGGAAGGAGTGAGAGAAGGAAAGGAAGAAATAAGAAAGGAGAAGAAAAAAGATGTGTCTTAAAGTATTTCCAGCGCGGGCAACCGACACAGTTCAGTGTACTGAAGGCCGTTCTGCAAAGTCTTAAGGGTGAGTAATCAGGCGTTTAAAATGCAGCCACAAGATTTATAAGCACATAATGAGCGATAACGGCTCCAGAACAAGTAAATGGTAGGGCATGTCCCAGGTCTGGACTGCCTTTAAAGCTTTCTTTCTTCCTTCCTTCCTTCCTTCCTTCCTTCCTTCCTTCCTTCCTTCCTTCCTTCCTTTCTCTTCCTTCCTTCCTTCCTTCCTTCCTCCCAGTGACCAGACATTATATAACTT
>NW_006289398.1:2005437-2080242 GCF_000327345.1 Myotis davidii
GCGATCCCTTTGGGGGTCGAAGGACCCTTTCACAGGGGTCGCCTAACTACATCCTGCATATCAGATATTTACATGACGATTCATAACAGTAGCAACATTACAGTGATGAAGTAGCAACGAAAATAATTTTATGGTTGGGGTCACCACAATATGAGGAACTGTATTAAACGGTCGGGGCATTAGGAAGGTTGAGAACCACTGCCATAGGCACTTAAAGCCAGTTCCCTTTCGGAGGAAATAGTCCCTCCTCTCGAAGGGCCCCGAGCGCCCCCTGGTGGCCATGTTGGGGATCGCCCCTAACCGCCCTCGATCACCCCCCAGATTTCTCACCCCGCTTTCCATTCCGAAGCACTGTGGGATCTCCTCTTCCGTTTGTGGCTTCCACTGTAGCTTTCATGGCTCCAGCGCTCTCTACCATCCCAATGAGGGCAGTGAGTTCTTTTGGAATGCCGCATCTGTTAACAGAAACAAAAATCCGGGGGCTCATTCCTCGGAGCCTGCCTCCGGGGTGACATCCCCCAGCTGCTCTGGCCCCGGAAGAGGCCACACAGAGCGGGTCATTGTTGCCCCAGTGCTGGGACCACCCGGCTGGGAGAAGGTCGGATGACTGACAGAAGCGTCGGGTCACAGCGCCCCGCGGGCGCCCGGAGGGAGGGCCCGGGCCCCCCTTCCCCAACGACTGCAGGACCCTCCTCCATCCGCTCCCACCCCGCGGAAGCCAGCCCTTCCTCCAAGCGCTCCTCGGACCCACACGCCATTCACTGCGTGGTGTGTGCGAATGAAAACTCACAAAAAGGATTTTCCTGGGAGAGTGAGACTTGTCAGCCTGGGAATAGATCCTGCTAGGGATGGGGGACAGTGGCGCTGAAGGGAAAACATGGGCAGGACCCCAACGCCTCAAAGTGCAGGACTTAAAACGTCTGGTAGGAATGCAGTTTCTTATCAGAAACACGTGAAACACGTTAACCTAAGAGTTGCCCATGGCTCCACCTGGGGACAGACCTGTCCTACCGCCCGCAGAGAGAGATGGGTGCTGCTCCCCCAGCATCGAAGTCACACTGACAGCTGCCCTGTCCCTCCAGGCAGCAAGCCTCCACCATCTTCCCCTCCGACCAGCTTCAGAGGCGGTGCAGGCGGCAAACCAGCTGCGAGCAGAGAAGGAAACCGTGGCCTCAGTGGGAAGCCTCCTAGCGGCCGTCCATCTCTTCCTGCTCCCCTGACACCTGTGTCCAGGTGTGCCCAGGTGTGCCGGTGTGGCTCCCTCAGGGGGCCTGAGCTGGGCAGCTTCCTCCCAGGGCCCCCAACAACACAGATGCCTGGGGAAAGTCAGGGTGTACCCATCAAACAGCGGTTTGTTCATTTGTGGGTCAAAAGTTCCTTTAGAGAAATGGGTGAAAATGAAAGATTTCTACCCCAGACAAAGGCAAACGCACAAAACTCTCCCATGATTTCAAGGGCTCGGGGGACTCACGGAAGTCTTCACGCGGATGACCTAGGGCAGTGATGGCGAACCTCTGACATGTGTGTCAGAGGTGACACGCGAACTCATTTTTTTGGTTGATTTTTCTTTGTTAAATGGCATTTAAATATATAAAATAAATATCAAAAATATGTCTTTGTTTTATGCGCCGAGCTCAGAAGGTTCGCCATCACTGACTAGGGGTTAGCGGCCCCTCCTCAGGGGTCTGTCCTGAAGGCAGAGGGTCGGATTAAACGGTCTCCAGACGCAAGCCCGGCCTGGGCCCTCAGGACTCCGCCTGCCAGTTATCTATTAAAAGGCCGGATGGGAAAGGGCCGGGCATCCCAAGTCCGTCCTCACGACGAGAACTCACCAGCACGATGGCTGTGTCTGACCTGTTCCGTGAGGACCGCGTGCAGCTTTCACAAGTGGCAGCCGTAATCACATAGGTAAACCTCCCTGATCTCAAGATCAGACAGGAAATCACTTTTTCCAGAAGAACCGACGGTGGCATTCCGCTTTTCTCATGTCAACGTGGAAATGGTTGGTTTGTCTGAGAAATGCTTCACTCCCCGCCCTCCTGTTCCCAGTCCAGATCTCAGAGGTGGGCAGGGAGAGGGTTTTGATTTTTTTTTTTTTTAACTCATTTCCTTGTGCCCAGCTCCCCGACCTGGTCCTGAATAGATTTTAGCTCGTAAAAGAAATAAAACATTGCTCAGAGCTCTCTGCGAGACTTTCCTGAAAGGAAAGCTTGTTTTCCTTCAGGGAGAATAACAATAACAACGTGCACAGGTGTCATGTAAAACTAGTTTTTCTTTATTGAAAATACATCTACAAGGTAAGGCTCCCCGCCCACCTGGGTGCGTGACCCCGCAGAGCCTGTGATGGGCGGGCGAGAGGCTCGGCCTAGAGGCCTTGCGCTCAGCTCCCTAAGAAATGGTTAGTGTATAAAAGTGATCACGTCGCGTAACAAGTCATTTGACACGATTAATTCTTGCTCTACCGGTGTAAGATGACATCGCGCACAGGAACTTCTGTAGCGTGTTCCCCAAATAGAGCCTCGACATTAAAGGGTTACTGCACACCGGCCTAATGTTAACTTTTACGCATACATAATGCTCGGAGTCTATATACAAATCTCTCTAATTGCAAACCGGAGGACGCATGTCTAGCTTCTCAGTCTGTTAGCATCATTAAGTCCACCCTCCACCATGTTCGGTCAGAAACTCAAACACCGCTGGCTGGCACCGTCCGACAGCTCCCGCTCCATGTATGTGGCCGGATGTTCCTCAGGGGGGAAAAATTAATCTCTAAACCCGGGAGCTGCCTTGCCTGAACCAACGCCCCGGCCGTTTTTTTCTTGGAACCACATTGACCATGTCTTTATACTGATTCCTCGCCTACCATTTCTCTCAGGGACACAAATAAAACCAAGCAAAACCCCACTCCAGCGGAAGGTTTTGAATGGTTAGGTGGAATTCCAACACAAAGACATATCTTGTTTCCCTCATTCCAAGAACTTTTGATGATAGTCCAAAACCTTTTCAAATGGGAGACCACCCACCCAGCTCACAGACCTCTATTAGAGAGAGCGCTCATTCGTTTGACTTGTTTAAAATATATAACAAGGAATCTCATATTCTGATATGCAGACTTCCTTGAGGAATGTTTCTGAACTGAAGAGAAAAAGTGTTTCTGGTTAAAAAAAAAAAAAAAAGAACCTTTTTCATTAAAAAATTCTTCCTTAAAGATGACCTCTATATAACCTTGATACTTAAAAATCCTCTCTTTCGAATGTCAACTCTGCTTTGTTCTTCCCTAGCTGGCTCTTTCCTGTTCCACAGTAAGACCACGAGCACCCTCGCTAGTTGCTAGTCTTACATTTTAGTTTCTAAAAGTCTACCGTCAGTTGAGGAGTGGTGGGAAATATCCTTCCCAGACCAGTCCAGGGAAGGGTAGGAAGAAGGGAAAACTCCCCGTCGGGAAGAACTGAGTGGAGAGATTGTGAATAATTCCACGCCTCCTCTGACCTGGTGACGTGTACAGCTGACATTTTGTATACAGGACCTGGCAACCCACACCACATCCTGGCCCTACTCAGAAGCGTTCATTCCCCATCAACATCCATGGGATGATGCTTGCTACTGGATGTTCCCAGGGGAAATAGAGGACAGGATATTTGGGTTACAAGTGACCACGAAGGCGTTTAGGGAACTCACCCATTTTACAGATGAGGACACTGAGGCCTAGAGATAACACGTAACTTGCCCATGGCCACATGGAAAGTTCACTTTATGCACCTCCTCACAGCTGTGCTAGGTGTGGATTCATATGGTCCTGCTACTAATAAAACAAACACACAAATCAGGACAGAAAGGGGAGAAAAGCCTTCTGTCCAACTGAAAGCCAAGTGCAGTTTATCAAGTTGTTCTGTTTTGATCCTAAAGTTGAAGTGTGTTCTGAAGGACTTTCAAAGTTTGAAAGTTGATTTAAGCGCATGTTTAACCTACTATTTGCTTGACTCTAACTTATAAAAAAATCACATTTACAGGATTGTGTGTCACATAAACTTGCAAAATCTGATCAAGACTATTTTTTTTTTTAAATCTCGGTACCTTCTTAGAGAAGACTAACATGAAATGACTTGAAACCTTCGAATGCGGGATGAACACTACACATGCTGGCCGCTGCCACACCCTCCCTCGTGTTTGGATGCGCACTTGCAAATCCTACCAGAGTTGGGAGGACAGGGAGTAAGGGGCTTCCTGGAGAGGATAAGCTGTAACGAGATGGAAACATTTTGTTATGGTTTTCAAACCCTGGTGCTCAAGAGAGCACTTCTTTCTGTTAGTCTACATCTTGGTTTCATTGTCGATGGGTTTCTCAGCGTCGCTCTCCTGGGCAATCAGCTGATAGGGTTTCTTCATTTCGTTCTCTTCGATCACTGAGTTACCCATCTCCACATCGGGGTTCTTCAGTTCATGTCGAGACAAGTGCTCCACAATGCCGGCCCCCAGGGAGTCTCCCAGCACGTTGGTGGTGGTGCGAAGGCGGTCCCTGGGGAAGGCGGGGAGAAGGAACAATGAGGCTCCATTAGGTGACTCCAGCTCGTGTTTTGAAACCCCCAGGAAGTTTGGAAGCATCTCTTAAAATTCTGCGTGGTGTATCCCCCAACCTCATTATATAATCTAAACATCGCTTTTATAATAGCAGTTATTACAAGTTATAAGGACCTATAGATGATTAATTTTCAGTTACTAGAGTACCAACAGTGGGGAATGATCCTTCCCTTTCTCCTTTTATTTAAAATTTCTCTTTGATTCTCTTTCCTACAACTCACCTTCCTTTACACCAGCGGTTCTCAAAGTATAGTCCAGAGACCCCCTGGGTGTCCCTGAGGCCAAAACTATTTTCATAATAATGCTAGGAGGTCATTTGCCCTTTTAACTCTCATCTCCTCAAGCATGTCTAGCAGAGTTTTGCAAAGACTACAACAAAAGATGCAACCGACTGAATACAGAAGCAGCCGGGAGACCCCAGCCGTCTTGCATTAAAGCCAGACATTAAGGTGATTTGCAGAAATGTAAAATGATATCATTCTTTCCACTAAATTTTTGGTTTGGAAAATGATTTTTCTCATAAAAATGTGATGTATGTTCACATGTCACAGATTTATTATTGTAACCTTTAGATGAAGGCCACATTTTAAGACTTTCTGTTTTTCTAATCTGCTACGTGTTGATACAGATGACCCACGTAGATGAGAGGAGAAGCCAGGGTGGCTGGGTAACTTGCCCCGTGTCACAGAGCCAGGATGTGAACACAGATCCACGTGACGTGGAACTCATGCTCGCAGCTGATCTCCCCCAACCGCTGCACCCGTCCTGCCGTGGGCACACAGTAGGGCTCTGGGGTCATTAGACCTGGTGACGTCAACCTGTGTTGACTCCGCCTGGACAGTGTCCCTGCAGGCATTCACTTTGGGAACCCGGGGAGATATTGCTGCAAGTGGATGGGGACTTATGAGAGAAAACAGGCGGAGGATGTCAGCTGGAAGGGTGAGGAGTGGGGCCTGGAGGGTCCTTGTTGGAACCTTCCCCAGAGCCAAAGTCAATTCCACGTAAGGGTGCTGGCTCTCCCCCCAGTGCCTGCCGGGCTGCCGCTCCCTGCTGGGCTCAGAGGGGACCCTCTTGCCCATCACGCCATTGGAACGGAAGCACAGGAGGACGGCCCGGCCAGCGTGGAGGGAGGCCTGCCGCTCTGTTCCCGCCGCGGGAAGGTTGTGCAATCCAGAAAGGGCCTTGCTGGCTTGTGCTGGCTCTGCGGACGGCGGGTTTCCCAATCCCCGAGTGGCTTTATGGAGTGAGAAGTGCAGCAGCCACATGTGCCCACAGGCTGCTGAGGGACTGAACCCACCTGGCGTCTGGGGCTCGGGCTCAAGCGATAAAGACAATTTAATAGCTGGCCTGGCTGCCCCTCCCTGGGGAGCCCTTCTGGCAGGCGTGCCAGGTGCCCTATGCCCTAGGCTGACAGGGGGGCGCCCTACGGCAGCAGCCGACACAGTCCGAGCTTACTCACAGGAACCAGTCCACCGCGATGATGAGCGTGATGTCGTCGGTGGGCAGGCCCACAGAGGTCAGCACGATGACCATGGTGACCAGGCCTGCCTGAGGGATCCCAGCTGCCCCGATGCTGGCCGCCGTGGCTGTGATGCTGTTAAAAGAAGTTCCCAAACAGAAACCATTTGTACGAAAATCCCCCACTGCCCTGCAAACACCCAGCGCAACGTCTGACTTGCCAAGCGAACAGACGAGGACGTGCTTTAGAAAACCGTGAGCCTGTAGGAAACCCATTGAACTAACCCTCACGTTCACTACCATTTATGAATGGCTTATTGTGTGCCATCTGATATGCTAGACATGGCTTAGCTCATTTGATCCTCAACCACCTTCAGGGAGTCGGTCCTATTATGATTGCCATTTCTAAATGAAGAAACTGGTGGCTATAGACTTCTCACGTACCTGAACGTATTTTGTAAGGTCTAAAATACTGCATAGTTCAATAACAAATTGTTTCTAAGAATTTCTCTGTCCATGTGGAGGACTGTAAACATACGGAACTTGCATGGTTAATGAGGTCAGAAGAAAATCAGATTCATCAATGAAAAAGCAAAATGATTATGAACTAAGTTCTGTAGAATTATAAATGTTTTGTATGGAGACAGTGTGGACCCAGTTTGTAAGGCACATACCCTTGTCTGGGGCTCCGTTTGTTAAATGCCTATTTGATAGGCGGGTGTGAGAATGTGAACGTGTTTTAAAAGTAGTTGAGTCTTACCTAGGTGTAAAGTATTGATAAAGTAATAAGAGACTGTTCATGGATCCCCCACATTGGTCCCCTTCCATGGTATTGGGATTTGTAGCTGGTGTATGGCTGCTCAGAGTGAAGACTACATTTCCCAGCCTCCCTTGGACTCCTTTAGACACAGCTCTGGCCAATGAGACATGCATGACAGTGATCAAGCAGACTGTGCACCGCCTCTTCTTCCCTATGGCTAACATTTGGAGGTGGCGATGAGCCACCTTGGACCATCTGGGTGAGGGTAACGCCCCAGGGACAATGGAACCACAGGCCTGGGCCTGGTACACATGGAACATCTCCCAGCCACGAGGGCTTGTGGAGCAGAGCCCCACACGAGAGAAACGCAGTTCTGTCTTACTGAAGTCACTGTTACTTCATTTTTTAATGCCTTTTAAAACTAGAGTGAGAAATATCCATACTATCTGTTCTGCAGAAAGATGTATTTTTCTATTTCTATGTATTACATATATCTGTGTATTTCTTCAAAGAGAAAGAGCTAGGTATATTTATAGATGATATACTAATAAGTAGATCAATCAAGTGGCAAGTGCTATGTGTGGTGTGATTCCATTAACCACAAATAAAAGGGTGTGTATGTCTCCGCATAAGCAAGATTCTTTATACAACAAACATGCACAGTGCCACCTACAGCATGGTGGGGAGTGCTGGTGGCAGGCCAGCTTCATGTTTGACCTTATACATTTCTATATTATTAGACTTTCATGATTAATGAATATGCACATCTGTAATTAAAAAAACAGTAAGGAAAAATAACTAAATATCAAAAATAAACCTATTCCCACAAACCCTGACCTCCCATTTACGTGTGAGTCCCTTCCCACCAGTTTCTTCACCTGATCCCTGATCACTGTCTCATCATTGAAAGTGATTCTTAAGAAAATGTGTAGAACTTTCCTTGTACCTGATCGTAATAATCTGTCCAAAGTTCAGGTCGAAGTTGTTAACTTGAGCGATGAAAATGGCAGCCAGAGCCTCGTAGAGGGCGGTCCCATCCATGTTAATGGTGGCCCCCACCGGGAGCACGAACCTGGTGACGCGTTTGTCCACACCATTGTTCTCTTCCAGGCACTTGAAGGTGATGGGCAGGGTGGCCGAGCTGAGGACAGTAACACAGGGCATGTCAGCTGACCATCCTGATGGTGCGGACCGGGCCTGAGTGTTTGGTGTTTTGGACACAGAGTTCCTTCCTGCTCAAGGAAGTGAGTCCGCGCCCATAGAATTAGGGGAGCCTGGTCAGGAACAGTGGTGGTCCTCTTATTGGGTCCCCTGGCAACTCTCCTGCCTCTGGATCCTCTGTGAGGCCTCACTTGTCATCATTTCCCGTCACCACAGCCTGGGCCAGGTGACTGCCATCTCTCCCTCAGGCCAGCTCAACGGGAAGGAGAGTCCGGGAAGGAGAGTCTGTTTCCATTTTGTCCCCCCCCCAGGTATATAGCCAGCCATCCCTTGAATCCCAAAGGGAGTCTGATTAGCATCTGGAGTGAAAATGCCAATTCCTACGCCTGGAGGTCTAAACCTGCCCTCCCCACCAGGGTCCCCAGGATTCAGGCCCTCCACCTGAACCCCAGGATTCTGGCTCACAGTCAAGTCTGAGGTCCATGTTCCAACAGGAGTAAGCCACACACACACCTGGAGGAGGTTCCCAGCGCCGTGATGAGCGCCTGCAGCAGCCCTCCGATGAAAACCCAAGGGTTTTTCCGCGTCACCAAGAAGTAGAGGAGGGGCAGGACGATGACGGCGTGGATGAGCAGGCCGATGATGACCGTCATGGTGTACATGGCCAGCTGGCCCCCGATCACGCCCATGTCCTCCATCTCAACTATTTTGCCTGCAATCAGGAAGAGGATGCCCAGGGGGGCGTACCTGTGCGGAGGATACGGGACAGTCGGCACTCTGATTGCCAACAGGCCCGGCTGCAGAAGGGACCCAGGGAGGAGAGAAAGTGGCACAGAGTTCTAGCCAAACCTTCCCACCCAGGACCGCTGTTAGCGCTCGGAGAAAATGTGTGCTTCTCTCTTTTCTTTTTTAAATATAAATTTAAATATAAACACTGCGGAATTAGGCCTTCCTCTCACCCAGAATTTCTCTAGGTTCATTGGTAAGAAAAGACAAGGACAGAGGTTTGGTTACCCACCTCTTTTCTCCTAGATAATTCTCTCTACATCTGGGTCCCTAGATGCCACCCACTTCGCTGCCTCCTGCTCCCCGCTAGGTGCTCTGAACCGCCAGAACCCACCCAAACCCAGACTTTAGGACACATTTCCCCCCCCGCAGAGCCCAAGCCCCAAGCGACAGCAAGAGGCGCACGGTGCCCGTCAGTGTCTTGGACTGGCAGGCAGCTCTCTCATTCCAGGACACCGTTCTTAGTTCTTCCCACCTTACACACGACTCACATTATTACTTCATATTCATCTTCAACTCTTTTACTCAAAGTTCTCCTAAGAGGAGATTTTGTTACAGTGCCAATGGAAAACCAGTACCGCTTGCCACGTGTAGAAGGCAACCATAAACTAAATTCAGAGCTATTGAAATGAATAACACGCATGTATCCGCCACAACCAGGTTGCAGGTGTTCTCATTAAGTAATGATTAGCCACAGGCGGCTACTGCCCCTTGCGATCCTTCCCCCGTAGACTCAGCAAGAATGAACGCCGGAGACAAAGAATGGCTTGTACACGTTCAAACACCCCGGCTGCTTAAAGGACCCGCTGCCCAGCACTCGACCTCCTCCGACGTGGGCAGTCAAGGACAACCAAACTCACATGACCCGCACCTGAGAGGCCAGTGCTCCGAAGGAGAGGGGGCTGCTGGGAAGTGGGGGCAACACATTTCAGATAGAAAAATACAATGCTGCCTTTAGAAGTCCTTTGAAAACACAGGCCAGGGAATTACAAGATAACCTGCTTGCAGAAATGTTGAATAACTCGACGTTGAATGTGCAGGCAAAATGCACAGCGAGAAACGCGCCATGTGAGGTTCATTCAGCAGCCCTGAATGGGCTCCTTTCATAAAAGAGGTGAAAGGTGCAGGCATTTTAATAATATGAAGACAAATGCCCACTTTCAGCCCTGCCAGGATTTCAAAGGAGGGCCCCCAGGATTTCATCTGGGGGCTCCTGTGGAGACCACATTCTGACCGGTCTTTGTGCCCGAGTTTTCATGTCCATCTTGTGGAAACCCCTGAAAAATGAACGTCTCTGGCTTTGGTGGCAATAAAGACAAAGAATATTTCTAATCCTGTTGGTGAGTATTTGTCTCAGAAATGGATGGCTTCCTGCCTCAGGTGCCAAGCAGGCGTCTGGATTAAAAATAAAGGTTAAAGCAATCAAAGGGCTTTCTCCCCACTGGAGAGAATTTACTTTTCAAGGTCAACGTTCCTCTTTGGATTTAGTCTTTTCCTTTGCCCCTTGCTCCCCACTTCATTTGAAGGGCGTTTGTGATAAGTTGTGGCTTGGCCCTCTATACTACTGCCCCGGAGCGCCTCAGGCATCAGCAGACACTGGGTTTCTTTCTTAGGGCTCAAACAGACCAGGGGGTCAGAGTTTTTCTGGGGGCCCAGGGGCCTCTACGTTTGTTTCTCCTGCTACTGGGAATGCTCTTCCCCTGGTACCTGGCATGGTTGTCTTCGCCTGGTCAGTCAGGTCTTAGCAAAAAAGTCACCTCCTCAGAGGCCTTTTCAAGGCAAATTTGATGCCTCCTCCCCAGTCACTTTTTAATCACATCACATCACATAAAACAAAAGCTGCTTTTATTTTTTTATGCACAGCACCTGTGACTGAAGCATATGGTTGATTTGTTTGTTTATCTTCTGTCTCCCTTAAAAGAATGTGAGATCCAGGATATTCTTATATGTTTTCTTCATGGCTATATCCATAGTGCCTGGCAGGATATGCTTGGTATATAGTAGACACTCGATAAATATGCCTTACACGAATAACTAAGGAGATTTAAAATTGGGGAATGAGAGAGGGGATCCCATCAGCACGGGATAAAGGAGTTGACGCCTTTCAAAAACAGGGAAGCAAAGTTATTAAGAGAGGTGTACAGATGGGTTCAAGACCACTGCACGCCCAGAAAATCACTGATTTGCCCGGCTGGTGTGGCTTAGTGGTTGAGTGTAGACCAGGAGATCATTGTTTGACTCCTGGTCAGGGCCCACACCCAGGTTGTGGGCTCGATACCCAGTGGGAAGTGTGCAGGAGGCAGCCGATCAATGATTCTCTCTCATCATTGATATTTCTATCTTCCTTTCCGGGGGGAGTGGGGGAGGAGTCATTGCTTTTCTTGTGCTTATCAGGATGAGATCATTGCAATGGCCACCCTGCCTGATGGCATCGTCCTCAGAACAGAACCCGTGCTGACGGCAACACGCATCTTGAACAGGGCATATTCAGCACGTGGAAATACGCACCACATGATCACTGCCACCAGCCTCATGATGGCCTCATTGAGAGAGTCGAAGAAGTCCCGCAGGGCTTGGCCCTGCTCCTTCATGTTTCCAATCACGAAGCCAAAACACATGGAGAAGACGACCAGGCCCAGCGCATTGACCCCGTTCACGGAGCCGGGGACCGGGACCATCTCCTCCGTGATCTTGGAAAGTGTCTCCATGGCTTCCGACACGTTGTTGATCACGGCACCCAGGAGCGTTTCATTAGACGGAACGGGCACTTTAATGCTTCTCTTCTCATAGTTGGTTTTAAACTTAAAAGGAAAAGGCACAACAGGGATTAAAGGTGATTTTTTTCTGCTTTATACTTTTCTGTTGTCCAAAATTTTATATTATACACATTACTCTGCAGTCAAATAATAGTGTTATAGAAAGTATCTATTGCCTGGCTGGTGTGACTCAGTGGTTGACTGTGGGCCTATGAACCAGGAGGTCACGGTTCAATCCCTGGTTAGGGCACATGCCAGGGTTGTGAGCTTAATCCCCAGTGTGGGGCATGCAGGAGGCAGCCAATCAATGATTTTTCTCTCATCATTAATGTTTCTATTTCTCTCTCCCTCTTCCCTCTTCTCTGAAATCAATAAAAATATTTTTTAAAAGAAAGTATCTATCTATCTATCTATCTATCTATCTAATCTCTGACAAACCCCTACTACTTCCTCAGCACACACACACACACACACACACACATAACAAACCATCATAGGAAAGATATATCTGGTTGAAGATGTTTAACTAAATATACAGATGTGCTTTTGCTTTATTCTGAAGCCCTAATAAAATGAGTATAACAGCTTTAAAAAAAAACACTATAAACCCAAATATTCACAATATCCCTTTACCCTCAATGGGTTTATGCTATGGGATTATGGACAAATCACCTAACGTCTTTTTGCTCATGTTCCTCAGCTGTGGAACAGGGATAACTGTGATGGTTCTACCTCACAGGGTTGTTATGATGATCAAATTAAATAGAATATATGAGAACACCTTGTAAATTTTAAAGTACTAAACTAATGGTGGCTAATGGTGCTCAATAACAGGGCCCTTCACTGACTAGACTCAGTTGGAGATTTCAGTGGGTATTAAAATTCTTAAATCTCCAAACAGCAGTCTTTAAAGCATCCCTGAGAATATCAGTTCTTAAGAACAGGTGCTTGATTAATAGTTGAACCCACTTCTCAAGTCCCTAGTGGTATTTCTGCTTTTATTCAGAAGGTGGTCTTTCCCCATAGATCCTAAACATTCCAGACAGGAGCTATAAAGTATATTACCAAATAAAATGTATTGCCAAATAAAGCCCCCATCCCTCTATGATTTTAATGTGAGAATTTCTGGCCTTCATGTTGATGAAGAAATTGCAGCCACAGGCAATTTCTGGGAAACTATACTTGCTTCCCCCTCAAAATCCTGTAAAGGGAATCCAAAACCAAGTGCAAGAAATCTCCACGAGTCATCAGCACTTTCCCCAGTGCTGCCAGAAACCAGCATTTTTGATGTCGCCCAGTGCCAGCTGACTAACTAGAAGAGCCAGCCCCAGAGTACTGGGTTTGGCTGGTCAGATTGAAAAGGGTTTTTTATTTATGGTTACAGTTGTTTTTGAATAAAAGGAATTAGATTTTGGCTTCATGGTCTTCTTCTTCTTCTTCTTTTTTTTTTTTTTAAAGAAAGGGTTCTGTTGGAATTTTGCAGTGTGTGCATGCATTACCTATTAAAAATAGTCAATAGAATTTTTAAAAAGGGGGAGAAAAACAAAGGGTGGCTTATAAGTCTAAAACTTGGTCCTTCATGAAGTGGGAGTTTGTTTTGTTGGCTTTACCGATCCTAAGCAGAGGGGTTAGGGTCTTATAATGCAGGCAAACTGACACCATCTGGAAAAATGTTTGGGAACTATTATCGAACCCAGAAAGTCTAATTATTTCCTTTTTAATATCTGGGCAACAAAGCTTTTTTTTTCATTCAAGTGAGGTTAGAATGAACTTTACGGAGTTTCTCCCCAATAGTAAAATGTATTTGTATTCAAAACACAGAGGGCCAGGAGTTGCTTCGATATCGGAGGCTAACAGGAACTGGAGCTCACTATAGCCTCCAGGTGGGGTATCCCTTCCTAGGAAGCAGATTGTTGGAGCAGAAAGATGACAGAATTTGGAGTCAATACAATGGATGTGAATCGGGGTCTGTCATTTACTACTTGTGAGAGCTTGTGCCGGTTATACATATAACCCCCGAGTTATCCTCGATGAGCTGCCTCATCAATGAAATGAAGACAATGACATCCGTCATACTTATGTGGCGCTCAGTTCCTAAAGATTCCATTTCCTTCTGATATGGTTGCTCCTTTAGAATCCATAAGCCTTTAGCAGACTTTTTAAAAAATGGCCCAATGATTTTAAAAAAATCAAATCCAGAAACTTGAATAATCTCCGTAACCTTTAAAACAGCTTGTAAATGCATTTCATATTGGAGTTTGCCTGCTGGTGGGCTTGTGTGTGTGGGAGGTGGGGGTGGGAAGAGAGAGGGAGTGTCCTGATTAGCCTTTGTATAAATAACAGAGATTCAATAAGCTCTTTGTAAGACATGCAGCATTTGGCAACTAATAAGCATTCAGTGTAAGGTAAGACCCACCCTTGCTTCCTAAATTCATTAGAAAACTCTAGTACTTTCCCATCTGGTGGAGATGTTGTTTCTTATTGCAGAGATATGGACAAAAATAAAATATAAAAGAGGGTCCCACTGTGTTGGTGTGCCACAGAGGAATCACTAAGGTAATTAGTAGCTGTAGAGTGTTTACCTGTTTAAAGCAGGCTTCCACCAGATTTGGAGGGAACATATTCCTGCAAAGAAGATAACAGTCACTTGAAAAATTTTCCCAAATAATAAGTTAATGCCTTAAATACCTTTTCATTCTGCCTAAGGGAAAACTGCATTGAGCTAAGCAGCAAATGGAAAAAGAGAAAGATTTTGGCGGCTTTTATGACTTAAAATGCGGCATATGATCATCCCTAAGTGTGGCCCATGTAGTTCATATTTTTCAGGGAAGTCCCAAATTTAACTCACCCATCCTCTTGTCAGACAATGGGATTCTTCGTTCAGACAATATATTATCAAAACCCTGTTCCTTGGAAGAATCAAAGTGAGGATAGAAATGCCTTTTGTCAAAAGCATTCTGGTTAATTGCAGTTATTATTCAGTAATGGCCACTGTGGTATGGTGCCATGTCATGGTCAGACTGTGGGATTTTGTTCTCCAAGAGTTACTCCTGGAGGTCCACTGGGGGATGGGACATTGACACTGAATTGCTGGAGCTTCTGAGGCTCTTCTGTTGACTAATGGGAGGAAGGACCACAACATTTGACCTTGAGGCCTCTGTGGTAAGATCTGTCACTTCCTCCGAGCAGTGTTTGAATTTATGGCAGGGAGAAGATAAGGAGCCACACTCTAGCTGAGGAGTCTCTAACCAGATGTGTGACCTTGGTCAAGTCATGGCACCCATTTAGTCTCAGTGACTCATCTGTTAAGGAGGAAATGGGCTTACACTCTAATAAGAGCTCCAAGAGTGAAGACTGTGGGGGAAGGAGACATGGCCAGGCAGTTGTAGAGTCTGACATTGTAGCAGTTGTATGCTGTAAAAGTCATATTTGAAGTTTAGAAATTCTTATACCTTTCTTCCTACTGCCTAGACCAGTGGTTGGCAAACTGCGGCTCACGAGCCACATGCTGCTCTTTGGCCCCTTGAGTGTGGCTTTCACAAAATACCGACTTCTGCACATGGGCCACGAAGTTTCAATCGAACTGTACATGCACGCCCGCACGTGGTATTTTGTGGAAGAGCCACACTCAAGGGGCCAAAGAGCCGCGTGTGGCTCAAGAGCCGCAGTTTGCCGACCACTGGCCTAGACCATCCTTTTTCCATCTACACCCTATGGCTCTGATTCTATAATCCTCAAGAGAAATGTGAGTTCAGGAGATTCTAGGATGAATGTTTAAGCCACGTGACTGGGTGGGAATAGGTTAGTCACATAGTTACCACTGCAGCAAGGAAGGGCAGAACATATGGTACTCTGATGGGTCAACCAGATTGGGAATGACAAGATCCCAACTCTTCAAACAAGGAATAGAAACTGAACTGAAAGAGATTATATAAAATACTTCTAATTCAAGCTACCTGAGGATAAATAGTTATGAAAAAAATGGTGAAAAGCCTTAATTAACTGTATGAACAGAATAAGAGATAGCTACTGGGTGACAACTTGATATGAAATTGTATAGGGTAGCTTGTTATCTTCAGGTCTTTGCAATTAACTCCCTGAACAAGACTTTCAAGAAGAGGCCCTGGGAAGCTGGGTCATGCTTACCTACAGACGGTACAAAGTCACCCACAGTAGGAATTGAGAAGTGTGGCCAAAGAGGCCCTCTGCTCCCCAACTCCCTGTTGAATCCACCTGTCACAGACCCGGTTGCTGAGTTGGCATATGAGATACAATCTCTAGGAGGAGTTTTCTTCAGATGATCAATGGGGATCCCCATAGGGTTGGTATCTAGGATTGGTACACCAGTTACGTTGCCAATAAGTTTATAAGGAAGGGAGGAAAGGGCTAGGTTTGGGGTTGACAGTCTGGGTGGGGTTACATGGTGGGTGGGGGATGCCAAGCAGGTGGGAATTTAGAGGCCTGTGCTGGGATATCTTCCATTTGCCCTTCTAGATCCACCCTCCATGCTGCTCTGTGCCCTGGGAGGCTGACACAGGACTACAGCACGTGGGTTCTCTTGCCTATGGCTTCCTGTTGGGTTTGTCTAGACCAGTGATGGCGAACCTTTTGAGCTCAGCATGTCAGCATTTTGAAAAACCCTAACTTAACTCTGGTGCCATGTCACATATAGAAATTTTTTGATATTTGCAACCATAGTAAAACAAAGACTTATATTTTTGATATTTATTTTATATATTTAAATGCCATTTAACAAAGAAAAATCAACCAAAAAATGAGTTCGCGTGTCACCTCTGACACGCGTGTCATAGGTTCGCCATCACTGAAAGATCACAGAGTAGGAGAGAGAGAAGTGGGTGTTCATATTCTTCCAGCTCTCTCTCTAACAGGTTGGGCAGCAGCTCCCTCCCTCTACACTAGAGCTATAGCTCATCTCCCCAGGGCCTTTCCCACGGCCACAGCTCTTCCTGAGTTCCAGTAACAGTTCCTGCCTTTCTCCCTCAGACTAGAGGTAGTAACAGAACAGTTTCCTATTGCTGTTAGTCCCCTGGTGTCCCACCATCCCTTATAAGTTCCCTTAACTCTGCCTGCACCGGTGCAAGTCCCTTTCAGTGATCCTTTTGAAAATGCAATATGCTTCCTGCCAGGACCTGACTGATGCAAAGGTAGAGCGAGCAAGCAGGAGGTTCCAGGATCAAACTTTGACATAAGTCATAGTTCCATGTAAGAACAATTCTATCACCAAGTCTGTTTCAATATTAGATAAGACTCAATTGTAATCAGTGTGTGTTTTGTACAGAAACTAATGCTAAAGAAGTCATCCTTTAACCTTTTATTACTGATCGGCCAACTCCATTCTCATAAACAGTGCAAAAAAACAAACAGAAAAAAACACACACAAAAAACTTGAAATAGAAATGACTAGATGATCTCTAGAGTCCCTTTTGGAAAGAAATTGTTATGTATAATGAATGATAATACAGATCACAGGTTCTGAATTAGAAGAGTCCAAACAGGCTACACTTGAATAAAAACTAGCCTTAAAAAGCAAGACTTGAGAAAAGTAAGTAAAGAATTATTAATATTCCAAGGTGAGCTGCAGGGTTGAGAGGGGAACTGAGTGATCAGATTTAAATCCTGAAAGCAGGGCTCTCAAAATCCATCTATGTCCACTCCTTGCTCTTCTGACCTCTTCTACATAAGACTGATATGGATCCGAACTTTAATTTCTGTTAGAACAAAGTAAAGACGCGGCCATTTTAAGCCAGCAAGGCGGGCTCAGTTGGACCCCACTTTCAGGGCTTGATCAGCTCCCCCAAATAAGAGGGGTTGGGTGGTCAAAATGCACCCGACGGGACGGGCTTGCGAGGACGTACCTGATCAAGTCCAGGAAGGCGTCTGCAGCCGTCACTTGTATAACCTTGCCTTCTCTGTGCATGTGCTCCTTTGTGCCCTTCCCGGGATGGATGATGATGACAATGATTATGCCGATCACCACGGCGATGATGGTCGTAGTCATGTAATAGACTACAGCGCGCATTCCCATCTTCCCCGATGCCTTTCTATCCAGAGCCGCCATTCCTGGTGAAGGCAAACAGAAGGAGATTCTCAGGAAGTCAGTCCAGGGAATTCTCCAGAGAAAGGGAGTGGGAACAGTATCTCCTTCTACACGTCCTCACGCGCATCCCACCTGACAATGGGATTTCATACATGTATGAGAACTTGGTGGCAAATTTAATCAGGGCATCTCAGGTGAAGGGGAAAAGCCACAGAATGGCCAAGCACCAGCTGCCCCGCAAACACACAATCACCCGTTTTCTGCCTCAAGAGTTGATTTCACATGTCTCTTGAATGATTTGAATAAGCTATAAAATTCTTTCCTCGGTTACCACTACCAGTAGTTGGAGAAGCTATGAGTGTGAATAGTAAGTAGTATGTTGTGTGTGTGTACGTGTACATGTATGTGCTCTTGGATGAAGAGAGACTTACAAACATTTTCAGGCAGGATAATCTAAGCATATCTCAAATCCAAGCACTGTGGTGACTCACACAGATTAACTGCCATTACATTTTTATTATTATTTTAAAAATATATTTCTATTGATTTCAGAGAGGAAGGGAGAGGGAGAAATAGAAACATCAACGATGAGAGAGAATCATGGATTGTCTGCCCCCTGCATGTCCCCTACTGGGGATTGAGCCTGCAACCCAGGCATATGCCCTTGACCGGAATTGAACTAGGGCCTTTCAGTCCACAGGCCGACACTCTACCCACTGAGCTAAACCAGCTAGAATGCTTCAATTTGTATTTAAAGTACAATTGAATTATAAGGCCTAAGTTCTCCAATTGCTTCTTTGCTGTTTCATTTCATCTCGTCTATTCAAAACTTTTATAAAGAAGTATTTGGGTGTGGTCCTCATTTTTGGACCCTGCTTTCCATCACCTTGTTCCACAGGCCTGGAGTACCTCATGTCATGTTAAACATTCTTCTCCTCACTTTCAGGACAGGCTCACAGATTACCTCAGGCAAGGTGTTATCTTAGGAGGCATGACTTTTAAGGTTTCCTGTCAAACAGATCAGATCTTGACGCCTCTCTAGATGGAAAAAACCATGCAAAGGACACAAAAATCTCAAAAGATAAGATTATGGGCTCTTCTGTTTCATTAGCTATTTTCTTCCCTCCTCCTTTTTCCTCCCTTTAAAACAGCAAAATCCAATAATAGGATAATCCAATTATAGTTCATTGTACTATTTACAATGGTGTTTCTAGAAATAGTACATGAGGTTGTATTATAATTAAATGATCAGTATCAGATTCTAATAGTGGCTTAACATTTAGGTAGTGACCTGTTCATACCAAAATATTTAGAGTAAGGTAAAGTATGAAAAAATCATGTCCATGATTGCCAGATAACTGGCTGGATTTGCCCCCGAATCTTAATACAATGGTAATGAGCTTATGTGGGAATCAAAGCCACGAACTTCCATTTATAATTTCATTTGTATTTGAATCATATCACTTATCCTTTTCACAGTAAGCACTTGCTTAGTACCTGATATATTCTTATTTCTAACCACAACCTGTAAGGCAGATTAAAAGACAATTAAGTAACTCTCTGAGGCCTTAGTTAACACCAAGTAAAATGGAGTGGGAACGTGAACCCAGATCTTATGTGACTGAGTTTACTGTACCCTCTGCCCCTGAAAAAACTAATTACAGCTCCCACAGACCAGGAGGCCAACTCTGGCTTTAGTGTATGAACTTGGCTTCTTGACTCTTTGCCCTAGGGGTAAGTATCCATTTATTGGGATGACGCTACTTCAACACTTCAGCATTAAAAATGAGCTAATCTGTTTTCAGAGTACCCCATGCCCCATTGCATCCTTGTCTGAACCACGTCTCAAAAACATCTTGACTTCTCTCTGCTTCAAATACTTTCCTTCAGGAGGAGCCTCTCTCCTTCCCATCGTTGGATGAGCTTGTCACCACTGAAGCCTGCGCTTCTTCGGCCGGCGAGCGGCATGGACACAATAAGCTGCACATCTCTGCTAGGAGTACCAGGCAGCAGTACTTTCTTCCTCCGAGATGCTTTCTTTCCCTCCACCTTCTCTGTGTGCCGGTCCATCCTCACACCATCTCTTCTCTGATGCTCCCGCCCACTGTTCCTGACCTAGACCTATTCAGAGAGCTGGGTATTGTAGGCCGCAGTCGCTTTGAAAAGACAGGAATGGAAGAGAGTTTCTTGATGCAAATGGGTTCATATGCATTAGCCTTTTTATGTATGAAGATAGTCTTTTGGCAATCAGTTCGGCACAACATATGTACACCAAATTCATGGTTTTTTTTGGGCGGAGATGGGGAAAGTGTTTCATAAATACATACGTGGAAGTCTGCAAGTCTATATTTCAAGTCAGATTTCTTCTGACATAATATTTAGCATAGCTTCTTGGATAAATAAAATATGTATTCAGCCAAGAATTACAGAATAATATATAAATAATGTCAAGTTTCCCCAGGCTCTATGATTTGTATGGACTTTATTCTCCCTCTGCTAAAAACCTATGTCCCACACATCAATGTGTCTCACTGCGTGTCGTCCGATGCTTCCTGTCCCTGGCTTTGAAACATGAACTCTAATGAAGGCGCCCTCTGTTATGAACTGTCTTTCTCATCCTCACTGCGTTCCAGCACTCGTGCAGGGCCATTGGATCAGGCCCAGAAACAACGGAAGAGGGGGGATGGCAGCTGCTGGTTCCAGAATATTGTTGTTTCCGTTTTTATTTTATTTTAGATGTACCCTTTCTCCAGGGTGGGCTTCTCAAACACTCATCTGATGAAAGCCGCATGCTCTCAACCCTCCTAGAATTTCAAGATAGGCAAACTCACAGCAAGGGGACTCACGGGTGAGCTCTAGCATGTACCATATTCATTTGAATATAAGGTGATGTCTTTTTTCCCCTTTTAAGTAAGAAAGGTAAAAATACAGTACACTTTATAGCTACAGATCGAAAACTGGGGTCTTGTGTCCTAAAGCAGCAGCCCAGTGCTGGAGCAAGTGCACATGGGACCTTTCTGGAAGGTGAGAGAGCCAGAGGGCCCAAGAGCTCAGAGGAAAGGCAGTGAGGGGCTCGGGGTGGGCATGAAACAAATCCCATGGAGTCTCTGCCCTAGCTGGTTTGGCTCAGTGGATAGAGCATTAGCCTATGGACAGAAGGGTCTGAGGTTAGATTCCAGTTAAGGGCACATGCCTGGGTTGTGGGCTTGATCCCCAGTAGGGGGCGTTCAGGAGGCAGCCAATCTATGATTCTCTCTCATCATTGATGTTTCTCCCTCTTTCCTTCTTCCTTCCTCTCTGAAATCAATAAAGATATATTTAAAAAGAAAAAATCCCATGGAGTCTCTGCCTACAGCTACAGTGTATTCTTCTTTTCACTGAAGTATCTCCTGCTGGACTCCTTCTAGACTAGATTGTAAAAAAATAAAAAAGTAAAGTTCTCTGATTCTATGCATCTGGTACACAAGGCAAATCTTTAAAAGTTAGGTTAGAAATTGTTGGGAATATTGAATCACAATTTATAAGCAGGTTATAGCCTCTGGGCTTAATCTAAAAGGCAATATTTCCTTCTTTTTTAAAAAATATATATTTTATTGATTTTTTACAGAGAGGAAGGGAGAGGGATAGAGAGTTAGAAACATCGATCAGCTGCCTCCTACACACCCCACACAGGGGATGTGCCCGCAATCAAGGTACATGCCCTTGACCGGAATCGAACCTGGGACCCTTCAGTCCGCAGGCTGACGCTCTCTATCCACCGAGCCAAACCGGCTAGGGCAAGGCAATATTTCAAATTACAGCCAATCGCTGGCTATTTTAGAAGTACATTCTTTTTTAAAAAAAAATTTGCCACAGTGATAAAGAGTTCAGGCTCTGAGGTTAGACCACTTGGTTCCCGCTTTTGGCCCTGGTACTGTATGACCTCCGTAAGCCTCAGTTCTGTGAAACATTATTTAAGCTGTGTGTGTGTGTGTGTGTGTGTGTGTGTGTGTGTGTGTGTGTAGGAGTGTGGCCCGGTCACAGTGTAAATACATTTATATTTTATTTATCGGTTCTGGCAAACAAAATGAAAAGCTTGCAAACACTGATATATACCCCATCAGGTAATGGTAGAGGCTTTCAAAAGGAACCATGCGCTCTGGTCTTTCTAGCATCTTCTCTTCCTATGTCCTCGGGTGCCCACCGCCCCCAAGAAGCCGCCTTCCTGTGTCTCACTCATGCAGACCAAGGATGAGCGTGCTGCCCTCTGGCATCTGGTCAATTCACGTGAGCAGAAATTCCACGAACGTTGTAACAAGGGAAAAAGTTTTAGAAAAGGTTTGCTTCCTGGAATTGTGGGTAATGGGTGATGCTTAGTGAAGAGAGTTGAAACCATCTCCACAAAGAGTTGAGCACGGTGCTGTGGCATTCACAGCCAATTAGACACAAACCCTTTCACACTGTCCCAGGCTTCCTCCCGCGGTGGCTGCTTCTAGCATCACAGACCTCGACATTTCATCGGCCTCTAACACCTCTTGTTTTGTGAGGTTATACTGCAATGACCGGGAGGCCTCCTTACAGACTCACTGCTTGAGTTTGTCAGGCAAATTGATTTTTTAATCTGACCCTTCAAACTTGTCAACAAAAGTCTTCCCTCCAGCGCTAGTGTTCGCTAGTGAAAGGAAGCGGGTAGGGAACGTGGAGGGAAATGTTCTCTTTTGGAAGACGGTTCAATGGAAACAGCAGTGGAGCGGACAGTCGTATTCGTGGCAGAACAAGTCCCATCGATCACCTTTGACCTTCACTCTGGCATGACCAGGTAGACGATCCCTTTCCCCTGGTTACAGGCGTCCCCTGAAAATGAACTCCCCTACAGGGAGGCAGTGAGGGGAGGCTGCGGCCCCAAATCAACTGCTGGTACCTCCAAACGAGGAGCTTCGCCCTAACCTCCGGGGTGGGACTGCTTCTCGGGGTGACCGGCTGCTGAGGCCCTCTGAGCGCCCGGCTTTGCTCTTATCCGCACCAGCCTTCATCCGGCAGCTCTCATCACAGCCCACCGGAGCCTTGCAACCGGCCCAGCCATCGGCCCAGCAGTGGGCCTGCCAGACAGACCCCCACAGGCCTTCCTCCTCCTTCCTCTTCCTCGCAGCCAGCTCCCGGGCTGCGCAGGAGGCCAGCTCTGAAATGCCCTCTCGCCGGCCACAGCTGCCGGCAAGCCCGCTGAGGGGGGCTGGGATGCCCGTCACCCGCACAGGAGCCCGTTCTTCGCTCAGGGCATCGGAATGCGCTGCACAAGATGCTTTTCTGCAGCGGAGCCGGGGGCAATCCGTCTCCTTTATGTGCGCTCAGCGGAGCAAGAGGGAGAGGCGGCGGGCCAGGAGGAGCTGGCAGTCCTGGTTCGCAGCAGCTGCCAGCGCGGACCAAGGCCCTTTCTTCGGTTACCTCATTGTAGCAGCCCCGCACAAAGGATCACTGTCCTCCTGCCAGCACGGAGAAGCCGGGGCCACGGAAAACAGCAGCTAGAAGTGCGGCTTGGGCAGCGGGGACAACGGGCCCAACAGGCCAAGTCCTGGTTGTACCTGGGCGGCCTGGCTCTGGAAGGAGAAATCTATGGGAAGACACGCCAACGTGCGGTGGGCCAGCCACCAGCACCCGCAGGGGCAGGACCGCCATGGGACAGGGAGCTGACTTCCTCCACAGGAGGAAGGGCGCGTGGAGAGCAGCAAATTGCTTTGATTTAATGAGAGGAGGTTCTTGGAGGGCCAGGGACCGAACCCCTCTTCCTTTCTCCCCCAAAGAATCATGATTTACAACCAGCCATGGCGGGAGGAGTGTGTCATCTCCTGAAGAGCCCCTTTGGCTCTGCAATGTGCTCCTTGCTGGGGAAAAGGCCTTATGCTCTGGGTCCTGAGAGACCTGAGCAAGATGCTGACGGAGACAGCACGTCCCAGCCGCAGAATGCGGTGGGGACCGGACTCTCCCACTGGGCCGACCTGCTCGGAGCTCAGCAAAAGGCGCCGCAAGTGGACTGCAGAGCGTGGCAGCCTCTGGGGGTGCCCGTTCTTCCTGCGGAAGGTCTGTCTCTCACAGAAGAAAAGCCTCCTAGCAACTCAAAGCAACAGATGGACATTAAAAACCCATGAGGCCCGGCTGGTGTGGCTCAGTGGTTGAGTGTCGGTCTATGAACCTGGAGGTCACAGTCCGATTCCCAGTGAGGGCACATGCCCAGGTTGTAGGTTCGATCCCTGGTAGGGGGTGTGCAGGAGGCAACTGATCCATGATTCTCTCATTGATGTTTCTATCTCTCTCTCCTACACCCTTGCTCCCTGAAATCAATAAAAACAAAAAAAATCACACACACACACACACACACACACACACACACAACCCAATGCAGCCTGGCCCTGATTCCCAGAAGAGCTGAAGCAGAGATTCCTGGGGCCAAAGGAGGTGCACAAATTGTGTGACCCTATGTCCACCTCTACCCCCAATTCTTTGCCACCAAAAGATTCTGGAAGCAGAACCAACCTGACAACTCTGAATGGATTGAGGCTAAGACTGTTGCCTGAAACTGAAATGGAGATATTTTTAAAAGACATATCCTATCCTATATAATAAAACTCTAATATGCAAATAGACCGAAGCGTGGAATGACCGGTCGCTATGATGCACACTGGCCACCAGGGGGCAGATGCCCAACGCAGGAGCTGCCCCCTGGTGGTCAGTGTGTTCCCACAGGGGGAGCACCACTCAGCCAGAAGCTGGGCTTACGGCTGGAGAGCATAGTGATGGTGGCGGGAGCCTCTCCTGCCTCCAAGGCAGAGCTAAGGAGCAGTGAGCCAGGCTATTGGAGTGGGCTTAAGCTGGCAGGCAGACATCCCCTGAGGGGTCCTGTACTGCCAGAGGGTGCAGGCCAGGCTGAGGGATCCCCCCTCCCAAGTGCACGAATGTCATGCACCGGGCCTCTCGTTTCTTATATAAAAAGAGACAAGTGAGAACAAAATGTGCTCCCCACAGCTATTTTCCAAATTAAAACCAGAAAGTATTAGTTTAAAAGAATAAAATTTAAAAAATTTAAGTCCACATTTTGGCCAGTGAAGGGAGTGTGCAAAATTAAGTCTTTGAGGAGAGAGTTGGAGTTGATACGAGAAGGAAGAGAAGATTGTGGCAATAAGAGAGTTGAGACATTGACAGGCAGGAGGAGAGAGGAAGGAGAAAGAGAAGAGAGGGAGACTAAAGAGCAAGAGGTATGGGATGGAGAAAAAGTTCAGTAGGCGCTTTTATCTCAGTCGGCATATTTATTGGGCTGTGGCCAAGAGCCCTCCCCCTTTCAGTTCTGATTAGTTTTCTCAATATTTAAAAGTTCATCAGTTGTTCTTATCTAATCTATAAAGGAATAGCTGCACCCACAAAGCGAGAGGTTACATTCCCAGCCACCTGACCCAAACAATGAACACAGTATCACTTCACAGAGTGGAAAGGGCTATGGTAAACTCGGTCCCCCCCACCCCCCTCACCTCGGCTTCACTGAAAGTGAGAACACTCTCCCACTAGAACAGGGAAAGCTGCATTTTTGGCCCCAACAATGGAATGGATTACTCCTGGTATATTCCACCAGCAGTAGCGCAACACCCAGAGGACTTTCCCTTCTACAGACAGGAGTGTTCTCACACATTCTCCTTTAGTTTTGTAACATTTATGTACATAGTTTCTATGTGAGTCTCAGCTTCATATCTTGATTTTTTTCCCCCAAGGGTATTTAGGAATTCCCAAAAATTCCCCAAAGAAAATTAGAGGCAGTCCCTTACATCAAACTTCACTTATCCTGAATATTCTTCAGGGATCTAGGAGGGTGACAGAGCAAGGATGTGGGAATGGCGTTTGGTTGATGTGAGACTGAGGTAGCATGGATTGGATTGGTAAGATTATTCTTTAACTTGGAATTTATGGATAGAGTGGGTAAGGATGCAGCCACCAGTGTTTGACAACAACTAGTGGGTGGGTACATTTGAGGAATATCTGGAAACACTAAATGATAAGACAGAGAAACAGAGCCCGGCTGGTGTGTCTCAGGGGCTGAGTGTTGACCTATGAACCAGGAGGTCACGGTTCGATTCCCAGTCAGGGCACATGCCTCGGTTTTGGGCTCGATCCCCAGTAGTGGGTATGCAGGAGGCAGCCAATTAATGATTATCTCTCATCATTGATGTTTCTATTTCTCACTTCCTCTCTGAAATCAATAAAAATATATTTTTTAAAAGTGGCTATATTAACTGTTTCTATAATTAATTTTTTTTTCACTTATTTACTTTCATTAAGGACCTTCTCAATGCTCTGGCCAAAGACATGGTCATTAGGGCCCTTGTGTTTTAGTGTAATAAGTAAGACTTAAAAAGATATTAATGTGAAACAGCCCTGAACAAATAAAACTGCTTGAAACTTATATAGCAGAATATTTGGAATGAAACTGGGAAGAAAGTAGGAATATTTGCTTGTTTCCCAAATTTGAAACTGTTAGGAAGTGGTTGAAATAACGCGATAGTTTGCTTGGTGTGAACCCTGGCTCCCTCATGTATTAGCGTGGACTGGTCAAGATAGGTGACTTCTCAGTGTCCCGGTAAATGAGGGGTCATAACAGTATTTACTTTAGAGAGTTGTTCTGAGGATTAAATGAGTTCAACGTGTGATGCCTCAGAACAATACCTGGCACATATACGTTAGCCATGACGATGGTGATGTTTCCGTTTTGTGAAGAATTCTTTTAGCTCTGAAGGGCTCCTTGGAACGCCACTGTAAAATGTGAGAACTTGGTACGTGTAACTGGATCTGATACGGCCAGGCACCAGCTAAGTCAGTGGTTCTCAACCTTCTGGCCCTTTAAATACAGTTCCTCATGTTATGACCCAACCATAAAATCATTTTCGTTGCTACTTCATAACTGTAATGTTGCTACTGTTATGAATCATAATGTAAATGTCTGATATGCAAGATGGTCTTAGGCAACCCCTGTGGAAGGGTCGTTTGACCGCCAAAGGGGTTGCGACCCCACACAGCTAGTAACTGGCATGGCTGGCATTTGAACTCAAGTCTTTCCGCCTCCAGAACCCACTGTGTAAACTCTACACCTACTTCCCGGAGATTTTTTTAAAAAATATATATTTTATTGATTTTTTTACAGAGAGGAAGGGAGGGGAACATCAATGAGAGAGAACCACCGATCAGCTGCCTCCTGCACACCCGCTACTGGGGATGTGCCCGCAACCAAGGTACATGCTGTTGACCGGAATTGAACCTGGGACCCTCCAGTCCGCAGGCCGATGCTCTATCCACTGAGCCAAACCGGTTAGGGCTGGAGATTCTTTATAAATTAAGTCTTCTTTGCACGGGACCTGTATCAGTTGTTGATTTGCATTGCATTCACCTAATGGGGAAGTCCCGCAAAAACCTGTTAAGTTCCTATTTGAAGGGCCGCCACATATCACACTAGGAAAGGACAGCGCATGTGCCAGAAAGCAAAGCGATGATGGGGAGTGGCTACGGCAAAGCACTGGGCTGCCCGGGTTAAGGTAGTCTGACATCTCACTGAACTGAGAGTCAAGACCTGCTGGCTTTATTCAGGGGCTGATAAACTCATGGGTAACCGAACGAAGAAGAAAGAAAACTCAACCATGGGTCACCACATGTTGGGGGAGGCCGTGGGTCATTCCTAGAACCCCCGGGCCTCTTCCAGAAGCCACAGCACCCCTCCCCACATTCCCTGCAGAGTGTCGCCTTCAAACTTTCGCTCAGCCTACCCATGATGGCACTCACCTTCACCGAGACTAGCTAGTCATTGTTGGGCAGCTTTGATTTCTTAAAAAGAACCGAAATCTGGTTCCTTATAACCCTCTTGCCCTGAGATAAAAAATGTTTGCTTCTGGAGGAACACAGAGTAAGTCTGGTCCCCATTCCCAGAAGGGCCTTGGTGTTCTTTTCTTCAGACTAAGCACACCTCATTTCTCCACCTGGTCCTCACCTATCGTTATTTCCAGATGCTCACCCATTTATAATCCCTCCCGCTGCCTGCCAGTCAGTGCCTTGGGCTCCGGTCCACACTGTCCTCCTCAGCCCCATTTCCTACTGAGTCCCACCCTACCCTTCCAGGCAGTCTAGACCTGCCTCGCTTTTCCCGTCTCTGCATCGTTGCTTTCAGGGCTTCCTCTGTCCTGTGGACATTCTACCGCTGGTCCTGAATTCCCACAGCACTTCTTTTGTGCTTCTTGGCTTCCTAGTCTGCTTCGTTTTACAGTCATGTATGTACCTGCCGGCCTCTCTATTTAAATGTTCAGCTCCTTGAGGCTAGAGACTGGCAGTCTCTTCCCATCATTCTTCTCCACATGGTGAGCAAACGGCCTGCCCCACACAGGAGTCCAATAAATGTGTCTGGGATTGGATCCAACACCCTCCTGGCAGCTCCTCTGCTTTCTCAAAGTTGCTCCCGAATGTTCTCGGAACTAAACAAATGACTCCCGATGCAGTGTGACCGGTACAGTGAGCTGTTAATCCTACGGAGGAAGCACACGACTGTATGTATTCTTGTTATCCACCACATCCCACTGTTGGTTCATATTGAGCTTTTAGTCCCAGGAGCTGCTGCCAAGCTCAGTTGCTCCCCATCCTGCAATTGCGAAATTGCCTTTTGCGTCTAAAAGTAGGAATGAACGTTTATTCCCTGCTCAATTTCATCTTGTTGGTTTCCATCCAGCATCGCAGCCTATTGAAGTAATTTTTAATCATGGCCATAGACATGTGGTAGAAACTACCTTGGGGGGACTTACGTCATCTAAAAGCACCATGTATAAGGGTTATAAGGAGCTAGATCTTAAAGTTGTTGTTTTAAAAAAAAAAAGAAAGAAAAAGAACAGAAGAGGATTTTTAAAAAATCTACCAGGTACTTTACCAGGCATCTTCCCAAGTTGACATGGAGCCTTAAGCCCTCAATAGGTCCAACTGTTCAGCCAGTTGAAAATCTCCTTCACTGTTTTATTAGGTTCTATTTTATGGTCAAAGGTATTACTGAAGACTCAAATATTTTCAGAATAATGAAAACAAACTGTATCAGGGATTCTACAGCAAAATGTCATTATAGGAAGTATTTTAAAAACACAAAGAGATTCCTTGTAGCCCATGGTCTGGGAGCTCACCTGCTTCTACTCAGCCCTCATCCTTCAGGATGATGAGGTGAGGGTCGGGGAGAATGAGGTCCATGCCCTCATTAAAGCAGCCAGGGTAAATGTGGAGCCTTTCTGACCACGCCTGTCTGCAAAGGCGCTGGCCAATGTCAACATCAGGAGCCTCCTCTGCGATGTAGGGGCTGGTGGACCTGCCCAGCTGCTGGGGCTGCCCCAGCAGGAGGTTCTGTCCCCTCCACCCCGGCCGTCCCAGCTGAGGAGGACAACGTGGAAGCAAAGAAAGAAGAATGCGAGGAATCTGATGATGACATAGGCTTTTGGTCTTTTTGACCAAACCTCTTTTGTAACACGTTCAATAAAAAGCTGAACTCGGGAAAAAAAGTAATGCCTTTAATTCATCTTTACTCCTTTCGCAATACCCTATCAGCTTATGATTTTCCAGGGTCTAGTTCAGCCGTGGGCAAACTATGGCCCGCGGGCCGGATCCGGCCCGTTTGAAATGAATAAAACTATTGAAAAAAAAGACCGTACCCTTTTATGTAATGATGTTTACTTTGAATTTATATTAGTTCACACAAACACTCCATCCATGCTTTTGTTCCGGCCCTCCGGTCCAGTTTAAGAACCCATTGTGGCCCTCGAGTCAAAAAGTTTGCCCACCCCTGGTCTAGTTCTTCAACTAGAAGAACTAGTTGCCCAGTGGCTATCACAGTAGAGACTCCATAGATATTTGGAGAATAGACAATGAATGACAAAGTCTGCAGATTCAGTGGGTGAGACTAATTAAGCAACTGTACCCAACCCACACATCCATGGCTTATTTATGTAACATGTACTACAACAAGAGCTCATCACCGCCACTAGTGCTGGGATGCCCTCAGAAAGTGCTTTTGTTGAGTAAAGAAGTCATATTCTCACCAAATAACCAAATGTTCAACCGCACACAGCATAAGTTCAGTGCACAAGTATGAGAAAATTGTGGATCATACTCTGCTCATGTGGAGAATAGGCTTTTTATCACAGGCGGAAATTAAGGCAACAGATGCACTTGCGCATTATAAACTGATTCTATACAAATGGTGCAGAGGCCACACCACATTAGGGGTTGCATGGCCTTACAGAGAGAGGGGGCTTTAGTGACAAACAGATCTGAGTGTGAATGCTGACTCAGCACTTGCTGGGGGCGGGGAAAGACCTTGGGAAGTTTCCTCATCCATAAAACACAGATAATAATGATGTAGCAGAAGGGATAACAAGTATGTCTGTATTCTGTTCAATGACCGGCCTGTCTTTTATAATTAATAACTGCTAGCAATTATCATGCAGGTGAAAGAAAAAATGTCACTGACCAAAGAATAAATCTGCAATCAAGACGATCATTTTGCTACTTTAAGGTGGAAGAGAGTAACACAATCTGAATGGCAACACCAACATTCTCATACGCTGATAGCGAATTATTGAGAGTGATCGTGTGCCAGGCTCTGTCCCAGGCTCAGTGAACCATGTGGCGTTGTTTCTAACTTGCACACATCTGACTACTAGGGAATCTTGACTGTAGAGACCATGATCCCACAGGGGACCTGCAAACACCCTTGGAAACCAAGTCTGTCATCAAAAAGCCAAAATTAAATGCCTAAAACTGGGGCTTAGCCATGGCTGAGGCGCTCCAGGTTTGGAGAGGAAGGCCACGAAACCAAGAAGTTCAATGATGTGCAGAATGACACCAGTAGCTCGTGGTGAGGCTTGGCCGAATGAAAGCTTCCCCATGGTCTTTTGCAAAGCAGTTTCAAGCGCTGCTCTAACACACTAACTCGAAACTGGTTCCGTTTATGACAAATGAAGTTCTCCCAATCTTGGAAGGTCACGGGCTTTCTTAGCAAATGGGTTTTTTTGTTCTTACATAGAAAAATATAGTGACTTTGATTGTTTACTTGGGGTCATCTCCAAGCAGTTTTCTTGTCTAGAATCACTGACAAGCTGCAGCGAGCATGACTTAGGAAGGAGCAAGTCGGCTAAAAGGAGGTGGACGGACAAGCAATACGATCTCCGAAACAGGCTACCAATTAGTACAGAGCCAAGGCTTGGTCAAGGAGAATGCCATCAGCTGACCTGGCCAAGGTGAGGAAATGATCCTCCCTAGATGGACCCCAGATGCCCAAGCGAGAAAGTCCTCACACCCGATACTCTCCTGCAGGGAAGCCAAAGGCCTTTGAACTTGATGTTGACAGCACTGAAATGGAGTGAGAGTGGCAGCCATTGCTCACATTGGGGCAGCGCCTACCGTCCACCCACCACCCACAGCCGTGTTTGCCACCGGCTCCCTCTGGGGTCCCGCATTTGGCATGGATGGCAAATGCTCTATTGTGACCACGACTATCATTCCACTCCATAAATGAACCTTGAATGCCGGAGCGCCTTCCCCCAGAGCTAGTCAGTGCTGCAACTGTACAGAAAAGGATCTGGAAAGTCTGTGTTCTGGACCCAAACAGGGATTAGCACAGGCAAATGCAGCCGGAGCGAGCCTCGCTTCTTTGGTCACATGCTCTGCACTACCAGGCCGCCCCTCTTCTATTTCAGAGGGAAACATCTCGTCCCCCCGCAGAAGAGGGAGATATGGGGCTGGAGTCCATGTTTAAGAGACTTGAGACCCCCTTCCTCAGCACCCAGCACCCTGCCTGGAGGGGCGCCATACTGAATGCATGAATGAATGAATGACAACAGGCAACAGTGACCGGGCGCGACCCAGAGCCTCGTGCAGTGAGGACACGGAAGGGAACGAAGGGCGAAAACACATGGCAGACGCCGTCAGGGAAAGCAGGGCTGTGCAAGGTCTGACCAGGAAAATAAAGGAAGTGCCCCTGAGAAGTGCATCCACAGCCTTAGGAAGCCAGAGCCCACGTGACTGCCCCAGGAATGCGGTGGACTAACTCTCACACGAGCAGAAATGTCAAGTATTTCAAGTAGGGAGATAAACTGGGTAAGAGTGAGATGAATGGGAGAAGTACGCAAGCTGCACACACACGCCCCTCCTCGTGCTGTGAGTGAGGCCTGAGAGCATTTCCCCCCCGGCTTCTCATAACCACTCACTGGGCTTGCTGTTTGCACAGGGTTCTACATGTTCCCAGCAGCCCTGCAGGGGTGTAAGGCCCCCTCAGAAGTGCCTCTGTCTTCTGACGGTGGAGCTGATGAATAAGAAAACAGGAACATTTTGCATTTTTCTTCGGTCATCACACTTGGCTCATTTGAGACAGATTTATTGAGCACTTACTATATGCCAGGCCCCGGGCTGTGGCTGGAACTACAACCCGGTGCTTGCTTTCCATGCTGGGCCCGTGGAGAGCACCGTGTTAGGCAGGCACCGCGGTGTGGGGTGAGCCACACTCGGGGGTCATGGGGGCAGGAGAAGAGAGGGAGCGCGGGGAAAGGGAAGAACCTATAAACACAAGTTCCGGCAACCCCGGGCTTGGCGTCAGGGGCGATGGAAAAGCGCAGGCAGAGAAGGGAGGAGCCCACAGCAGCGCCAGGTCGGACCTGCGGGGCGTGGCTACCAGGCCGGACTCTGCGAGCCAAGGACTGAGCTGCGGTGGCGTCAGAACCAGTACACAGGCCGGGGGGACTGTGGGGGGAAGCGTGGATCAGGGGTTGGGCATGTAGGCGAACACCGGGACACGGCGAGGGCATGAAGGCGGGTGAAGCTTCCATGATGAGACACGAAATAGGCCCAAATTCGAAGACGAGTGCCCCTCGCCAGGCCGCCCAACACCTCGCACCTGGTCACATTTATTATTGCAAGCAGCTCCGAGAAGCATGCAGACCCTCGCACCTCGCAGCCCCCGCCCGACCGGGTCACAACGGACTCCCCAGGACTCCCCGGCGCAGGGAGGCCAGGGTTTGTAGGCGGCCGAGCTCCGTGCTCCCAGGACGCATTTCCATCCTCGGCCCGCCCTCGCCATTCCGAAGCCTGTGGCATCCAGGAGCTGTGCGTCCAGGAGCTGTGCGTCCAGGAGCTGTGCGTCCAGGAGCTGTGCGTCCAGGAGCTGTGCATCCAGGAGCTGTGCGAGTGCCTCTCATTCAAGCTCAGCTTCCCGGGGTGGGAGCTGTAGTGTTCCCCGTGCCCAGCAGCATTCTCGGTGACATTTTCTCCCCCTCGCGTGGACGCCCCGGTCCCTCCGGGGAGAACAGGGGAGCATGTGACTCAGCGTGTCAGCAACACAGCGTGGGATCGGGTTTCTTTCTTGTAACTCAGCACGGGAGGGAGGCCGTGCAGCTTCGGGACTTGGTTGGGGGGGCGGTGCTGGAGTGAATCTCGCTCTGTGTGTGTAACCGCACACCTGCTACTGATGCCCGGGAGAAGAAACCAGCCACACGTGTTGTTCTATTTTTAAGGAGGGCGCTCAGGCGCAGGGCAGGCAGCGATGCCCTTTCTCTCCTTGAAAGCGACCGAGAGCCAGCTGTCCGGCTGCAGGGTAAGCGCAGTGGCCCAGCTTCCAACAGCTGATCTGCGGCCGGAGGGAGAAAGTGTGGAGTGAGTGTGTGTGTGAGTGAGTGTGAGTGTGTGCACGCGCATACCCGTCGGAGCTGGGGTGCCGAAGCTCACCTGCCCTCATATCCGGAAATGCCCACCAGGGAAGCGAAAAGCTGGCACCCAGACCCCTCCTGTGCAAGGCTCCGCTTTCAACCGCTCACATGCCCTCGGGCATTAGTAGGCACTCCACCAAATATGAACGGAAAGACTGAATCAGGGAATCTTTCCAGAAAAAGCATGGCAAAGCTCTCTCTGCCTGTTCAAAAAGAAAAAATAATAAGCCAACCGCATCCATCGGCAGCAGGGCGCAATCATTCTCTACGTCAGGAGTCCAAATGTTGGCTCTTCTGGTCTGATTTTGCTCAAGGAAGCGGGTCACAGTTCCAGGAGAAGCTGGGTCACCTGGAACTTGAACTCTTCTCTGCTATGCTAGCCTCTCTGAAAAGTGTTATGCAGCATATCATATGTTTTTACACGAAAGTGGAGGCTTTCATGATTCTAAAATAACTGAGGATGGCCTTGGCCAGTGTGGCTCAGTTGGTTGAGCATCACCCCATGCACCAAGAGGTTGCTGGTTTGATTCCTGGTCAGAGCACATGCCCGGATTGTGGGCTTGATCCTCAGTCGGGGGGCAGTGGGGAGGGGGGGGCAGGAGGCAGCCGATTCGTGGTTCTCGCTCATCGATGATTCTCTCCCTCCCTCTCTAAAATTAATAAAAATATATTTTAAAAAATAAGATAAAATAACCGAAGACTCTCTGGGGTCTTAGAAAATGATTGGGTGAAGTGCCCAACAAAATGGTCCTTTACTTTCATGAAACTTACAGTTGGCCAGAGGAGGTGGAGAATGCCAATGGGGCCACCTAATTACTGGGCTGGAAGGTTTCCTGGAGGAAGTGACGTCCAAGGTAAGATGACAGGTAAGGGGGTTCCAGGGAAGAGGAAGACATGAGGGGAGGGGGTGAGAAATGAGATGAAAGAGAAAAGCAGGAGCCATACAGGACGTGACCTGTATTCCAAAAGCAATGTGGGGATAAGCTCAGAGTTGAGTCTTAGGAAGATCATACTGTTTTCATGTGAAAACGCAGTTTGGAAAGGGGCAAGTTCCCAGGGGGAGTGGGGGAAGGCAGGGAGACTGGCACGGGCATTGCTGCCGTAGACTTGGACTGAGATGCTGTCCGGACCAGGTGGAGGTGGTGCCATAGTCAGAAGTCAGAATTAGGAGGTCCAGTCAACAAGCCTGGGGTTGGGGGAGGAGGCCGAGCAGGGGGCTAGGTTCGAGCTGAGTCCCTCGTTTCTACATTTCCTTTGATTTTGTAAAATCAACTTTTAATATTTTTCTATTCTCTGTAAACCTAAAAATGCCAAATTCTCCTCCATATTTGTGCTCCTTCACCAGGAATACGTTTATTTTACATGCACTCGTCGTCTTCATAACATTGAACCAGCTCGGTAAAATCCGCACCTTACAGACACCAGTGGGTCCTTTCTGGGAAGGGAGACGGGCCTAGAATTATGAAGCCTTAAGTGTATCTTTATGCCTGTTTTGCAGACAATTCTGGTGATGCATTCACCTGGGACTCATCATGTAGCTCTGCCCATTTGGAAACAAAAGAAAGGATTTTTGTGAGTCTAGAGAAGTTGGTCCCAGAATAGAGAACAATGTTAAGCAACACTAGAGAAATGGAATTAGCAAAATCCAGATTGTGGAGAACAAATTGCAAAAGAAAAGAGATTGAGATAGAGATGGAGAGAGAGAGAGAGAGAGAGAGAGAGAGAGAGAGAGAGGGGAAGAGAAAAGGCCCATAGATTAGGCGACTTAAAGGATATGTAAAACAAGCCCAACGTACAAATGTGGCTTACTTCAAACCAACAAACTAAAGAGAGACAGAGAAAAAGAAATGGGGATTTTTGAAAACTGACTGGGTATTATGAAGGGATTATTGTTCATTTTCAAACAACTGATAATGGGGATTATGGTTATGTTTAGGGAAAAGAATTCCTATCTTTTAGACATAAATGACTGTAACAGAAACCAGTCTTTCCCAACAACTACAGAAAATCCCTATCCTGAATCTAGGAGAGAAGGCTTTCACTCACTCTCATCCGGAGCTAGAGGTCAAGGTAGAAGCAGCAGACAAGTTCACCCAACATTTAATCTGGCTTCCCCATCTGCCTCTACACTGAGAGCTGGATGCCCCAGGTAACAGGACATTCCCAAACTCCACTCACAAGTCTGCCTCGCTGTTTATTTCTGAAAGTGAACAGAAAGTCAGTCAAAGTTTGAGCCAAATTTTAAATGCACTGAAGTAATCCATGTGGAACATCTTATAATTCTTTATTTTTGGAAAGCTCACACAATTATCCTCAATTGGAAAGGTACTTCTCCCTCAAGGATTGCAGAGTGGGGGGCATGAGTATCAGGGTATCAGAAAGATCTTTAGAGTTCTTTGAAACCATATAGATTCTGTCCTTCCCACACTGGTAAAGACAAAATTGAGAGATTCTATTAGCTACCATTAATTACTAGGCAGAGTGATTTTATCACGCAAGAATGCTGGGACTAGGAAAATGTTGAGAACCGTTGATCTAGACTTTTCTTTGGGGTATTTGCTCTAAGTGAACTATACCTTGTCTTTCAACACAGGCAAGGACTGTTTTAGAACAAATTTGTTGGGTAAAAAGAGTTCCCGAAAGAGGTAGAAATATCTTTCTTTTTAATAGACTAGAAAAGGCTAGAACCCTGCTCACTTTTCAAACTTGATCTTGTCAACCAACAGAGGGTAAGACTGTGTTTTTCTTTGGGAAGGCTAAAAATAGGAATTTAAGCCAATTGTCCATTTTTGTGATAGACATAATTAACTTTTCAGATAATCTTTTACCCACAAGCCAATCAGATAAACTCATTCAGCTAGGGCAGACTTGTGACTTTCATTCTTAGACACACATCCTATATAATAAAGAGCTTATATGCTAATTAGACCAAACAGCCAGACGACCTTCTGATGAAGCCGGGGCTGTGAGGGCCGAGCCCCTTGCACGAATTTCATGCATTGGGCCTCTAGTAAAGAACATAAGAGCTGAACTATACAATTGGGACTGTTCATTTTAAATAGTATTAAAGTGTACATTTATGCTGTGTGGGGTTTTTTGTATGTGTGTATTTTCTTTTTCTATCGAAATCTTAGTAACCCTTGAACCACAGGTTTTTAAGACAGTCATAAGACATTAAATCCCATACATTCTTGCTTTGACTCTTCATAATGTATATGGCCGAAGGGAAAAACAGAGAGAATCGCTACCTCTAAGGGCCAGTCACACACTGGGCCTGTTCATGCCTAAACAAGTCCTTTTCAGGACTCTCCTAACGAGGCGGCGCTGTTTGAATGTGGATTTGGACTGTCTGCACATGCGGGAAGTTTCTATCAGCAGCTCAGTGTCCCAGGAGGCCAGAGGGTTTATCCTACAAGACCACTCTGGTTGTAGACAAAGCCTATCAAAGTCCTGAATACCTCCCGAGGGCAGCAAAAGGGCGCAAAAGCCAAACTTCCACACTGCCACGCCGACAGGGTGAGGTGCGGTGCAGAAAGCATGTGGAGCTAGTCCAAGATCTGACTAATTATGGGAGTGAAAATGGTAGATTTCTGCAGGCTCAAATTAATTTGTGTTCCAAATATACTAGTCATCATCATATTAGTTTTTGTTGCAAATTATGCTACTCATCAGTAAGGAAGGTATATTGAAACGAACCTCAAATTTCCTTGAAAAGTTCCTAAGTTAAAATCATTTTCAAAAACAATAACAGAAAAGTATTTAGAAAAATAAAACACTATTTCTTGCACACCTATGTGCTTGGCCCTATAAAGAAAAAAAGGATAAATATTAACCAATGGTAAGCTTCATGCTAAGTAATGACTTAATTAAAAAAACAAACAAACACAAAACTTCTAAGTGATCACATAGAAATGCAGAATAGCTTATTAACCCCTTCTCTACTATAATGCTAGAGCCTGGCCCACGTGGCTCAGTGGTTGAGCATCAACCTAAGAACCAGGAGGTTGGATTCCCAGTTAGGGAATATGTCTGGGTTGTGGGCTCAATCCCCATTGTGGGGCCTGCAGGAGGCAGCCAATCAATGATTCTCCGTCATCATTTTTTCTCTCTCCCTCATCATTGATGTTTCTATCTCTCTTTCCCCTCTCCCTTCCTCTCTGAAATCAATAAAAATATATTTATAATGCTACAGGAAATAATGGATGATCCAAATAACAGAATCCCAAAATACTCACTACAGCAATCAGAGCCTATTTTAGCCTCCTCCACAGAAAGTTTGGGATACATTAAAAACAAGAAACAAGAAAAGCCATGAAGTTAATGTGATAAATTGCAATAAAAGAAACTGCTCTCTTTTAAAGTATCATAAGTGAGACTGCTGCCTTTTCTCTAAAACTGATTTCAGTTGTAAAAATAAAATAAAAGAAATGACTGGAGTCTGGGTGTTTGTTAAGAAAATAATAGTCTTTCAGTCAAAATGTGACCCAAATCTGCCTTTTTCTGGTGCTAAAATCTATTTCCATGGAAGACTTATTGATTCTATCTTAATTTTTATATGGACTCTCTGGTTTGAGTAGACCTGTGGTAGATAGAGAGGAATAATGTGCCAAAGTAAAATTGATTCAGTTTGCTTTAATACATTTGATCTCCCTCCTTCCTTTTCTGAGCAAAGTTTGGAATCATTCTGAATGCCAAAGGAAATATCTATCCTACTTAACAATTTGAGTGTATCTTGATTGAGTGTCAAAAATGAAAGTATTTGGAAAGATTAGTTATATTTTGCTCCAGAGAAATTCGTGGCAGCTAATTTTGCCTTTTGTACATTGAAAATAATTAAATTATCTCATTCAGTTGTCTTAATAAGTTGCATTATGACTGGCATGTAGCTGAAAACAGAAACTGGTCAACTATGAGTGTTTGCTGTGTAGCCACAGGGCTCCTAGAGTATTTTAAGAGGAAAAATTTTAAATTAGACTCTTACTTGAAGCTACAAAAGAAGAACTACACATTCCCAATGGGGTGATCAAAGAAAAACAAATGAAAACCTAAAACGTAATTCCTCAGAATCACGAAGCATTCTCTGCATCGCTGGGGTGGGAGACGAGGTGGGCGGAGGCCAATTCTATTACAATCCTTACAAGTGGGTAGTTTATAACGTGGTGTCAGATGGGATCCATATTTTCAGAGTAGACACATTTTGGCTAGTGACATCAGGCCTGTGGACAGAGATGATCTCAACGAGAAACATCCCATGGGACCAATTCTACCTCTGACCTCACATCCAGCGGGTAGAAGGGTGGATACAGCGCACTTTTAAACTCCTGCCCCTGCCTCTGCTCTCCTCACATAGTGCCACTGTACCCCACTGAGGCAGGAATTACTTACACTCGCAAAGTTTCAAGGGATCTTTTCTTTTCTCAAAAAACACCCCATTGAGCATTATTTGTGAGTGCTCATGAAATAGAAATATTGACACAGAAAGTTTTCAAAGACTTGGAAGCCACTTGTAATTTTCTCCTTAAAGAGACCACAAATATGGTGCTGAAAATTGTTTTCCGTCTAACACCCAAACCCCATCGCCCCGGAGGGAGGCTACACAGCTGCATTGCTCTGCACCAGCTCCGGGCCAGTGCGCCACCTACCGAGGAGCTGACGCAAAACCCAGTCAGAGGGAGACGCCGTCTGCCCTCACGCAGCTTGCACTTGGAGTGGACTCTGGCCCCGAGCCACCCCAGCAAGTCACAGGCGGAAGCACAGCCAACGCACATACCAGATGGGCCTCTGTCCAGTGGGAGGGTGGACATTACTGAATAATGTTTACTAGTAACATTTAGTTTTCCAAAAAGCTTGGGCTATTTTGTTTATTTTTTGAGGGTTTTAATGTTAGGATCCTTGTGTGGATTTCCACACAGAAAGGATAATCTGAAACAGCAAAATAAACAGTGGAAACCAATAGTCAGTGAAAAAAAGCCAGCCCTTGTTATCGAAGGTCATCTGTTCTACTTTATTGGTGTTCTTTAAAATTCCAGAGTTCTCTTGGCCAGACCAATAACCCATCCTGTCTCCGGCACCAGCACCACCATTGCCCACCTTGGCATCAAATTCAGAAGACACAACCATCTTTAGTTTTCCTTACCAGTATAGCTCTGTTAATTTAAATACTATTCAGTGGCTTAAGTTTAGCTTACACCAAAGAGTCTTTAGGGGTTTTCTTTAATGAACACAAAGAAATGACTTGTAAGTAGCTGGTGCGTTAATTCTATATCTGTAAGAGGACGTTAACATCAATGCAAGAAGTTGCTTGGCGGTAGCCATATTTAGGTTTAAAAATGAGCAATAATTAGTACCGTGATAAAATAGCCCACCAAGTAAAAGCAAAACTCACTGCTGGGAATCCCAGACATGAGATAGAAGCAGAATGAAACAAACAAACAAACAAACAAAAAAAACCCCAATAACACCCAAATCACTGAGAATGGTCAGGGGCAAGGTTCACTGTGGCTCTAACTCATGGTCAGTGTGGGAGTGTGAGGCGGGCAGAGGCCAGTTCCATTACAACTCTCACAAGTGGGTATTTTACCATGTGGTGCCATATGGGATCCATCTTTTATCCAAATAGGTACATTTTGGCTAGTGACAAAGGAAGTAGAAGTCATTCTTCAAAGATGCGGAGTTCAAGAATGGAATTTGAGGCCCAGCTAGCGCTTCCAACGGCCTTGGGTGACCTAACGAGCAACTGGCAGGGCTCTTCTTGCCATCACCCAGGTGCAGACAGCTAAGGAAAGCGGACATTTACCTTCTGTCTGAATTGGAAATAACCGACCTGGAATTATAGCTCAAAATACAACGACATAAGAAATACATAAAATCCAACAGCATTGCAAAAGACCTGAACACAACTTTCAGCCCCGGGGCCTTTCTGTAAGTTGAGCTGTACCAGACCCCTGAACAGCTCATAAAATCCACTTCATTCCAGTGAGATTTGTATCCGCACTCCGGTCTCAGCATCACATTCTTTGGGGGAATTTGAGCATGAAATCCAGAGGTCCCCTTGCTTCCCAGTGTCTCTCCCCCACGGCCACCCCCCACTGCCTCCTGGGGCAACCACGGGGGCAGCTGAGAAATGTCTCAATTTCCAGAGATAATCTGATCACTGCCTTCAAGAACGAACATTCTGGATAACCCCAAATATCTGTATATACATTTCCAAAAGTAAAATTAGAGAGAAAATAGGGAGAAAGCTAACTGATGTCCTTCCAAGGCTCAGTGTAGGAACTCTGTGGGAGGTTAGGTTGGTAAGCAGTCATTTAGAATGCCCATTTCAAAAGAAGTGACATTAAAAATTTATACCCAACTTATAGAAAAAAATTTTAATTGTGGTAAAAAACATAAAATTTACCATATTAATCGTTTGTAAATGTACAGCTTAGAAGTGTTAAATGTATTCACATTGTTTTGTCACTGCCTTATTTTTAACTTTTACTCACTACAACTACAAAAATTAACACACTGTATTTTAATGTACCAAAAAGTTCTAATTTATGCATCTATGTCTACATTTTAAAGGATTACAACAACTATTTTCGGACAGCCAAGGACTTAATATTTGAATTTTACCATTTTGCAACATAAAATGCAATTGTAATACCCAGACTACATATCTTATGACTTCAAAAGTTTTAGCAAAAACACAGATTTTTATATGGAACAGCAAGAGTCTTCCTACACCTAAGACAAACAAAATGCCACTGTTTTAGACAATGCCATTCAACTATTTCTTTTTCTGGAGGAAGTTTTATTTCAAAAGAACATACTATTATAGAACTAGTCATTTTTACCATTGTTTTATCATTTGCTTTATACTTCGTAACAAAAATTTAAAAGTGCTTATTTATGCTGGAATTAATCACAGTAAAGAATCTTTCTCAAGAATGACCATAATTATGATTTATGATAAGCTTATAGTCATCTCTCTATATAATCTAGTGTCCAGAGCTTTTAAGAAGTTCAATTTTCATAGATAATACTCAATAATAAAAAGACAACCCAATTGAAAAATAGGCAAAGGATCTGAACAAATGTTTCTCCAAAGAACACATAAAAATAGTCAATAAGCATATGAAAAAACCCTCAATGCCTTTAGCTATCAGGGAAATGCAAATTAAAACCACAATGAGGTGGCTATAACCAAAAAAGACAGATTAAAAACAAGTGTTGGTGGGAATGTGGAGAAATTAGAACCCCATAGACCGCTGGTGGGAATGTAAATATTGCAGGCACTTTGGAAAATAGTCTGGCAGTTCTTCAAAGATTAAGCAGAGTTACTATAGGATGCAGCAATTCCACTCCAAAGTATATACCCAAGAGCAATAAAAACATATGTGCATGAATGTTCATAGCAGCATTACTCATAATAGCCAAAAGGAAAAAAGTGAACAACCCAAATGCCCACTAACTGATGGATGAATAAAATATGGTATGTCCATACAGTGGAATACAATCGACCATAAAAAGGAATGAAATGCGAATACATGCGACCGCATGGATGACCCTTGAAAACATTATGCTAAGTGAAAGAAACCATCACAAAGAACCGTATATTGGTATTGTATGATTCTTTTATATGAAGTGTCTTAAACAGACAGATCTAAAGAGAAAGAAAATAGATTGGTGTTTGCCTAGTGCTGGGGGAATGAGATTCTTAGGGACTGATAACTAGGATGTTTGGGTTTCTTTTAGGGTAATGAAAACGTTCTAAAATTGATTGTGGTGATAGATGCACAACTTTGAATACACTAAAAGCCACTGAATTATACACTTAATATGTGTAAATTGTATGCATGCAAATTATTTCTCAATAAAGCTATTAAAAAATAAGTGCAATCTTGAAATAAGATAAATCTGTCTTCTTAACCAATTCCGAGAAATAACAAGGGAATTTGTATAAACAAAACGAGTCTCTCTGTTGTGAAATAGATCTCTATCATTCGAAGGAACAAAGGAGCTTAGTGGTGAATGGCAAACGTTAGTAGCATGAGTACGTCCGCAGAAGTGGGAAGTCCGATGCGCGTGGCTGTGCCTTCGCCTCTCACGGAAGGAACACTGTGCTTATGTGATGTGAACAGCTCTTTCCAGGCATTTGGCCTCGCTTGGTGGCGCTCAGATGTTTATTTAATGGGAAATTAAAGCCATGTTCCCAAGGAACATCTGTGCTCTGGAAGCTCACCCAGATGTTTTCTGCTAAAACAAACATTGACACTAGGTGTCCAATTCAGAGGGAAATTATGAATAGATTAAAGTCAATAGAATGAATCCTCTCAATTTAAAGATTTTCCACTATAAAAACATTTTAAACGATTCTGGCTTTCTCTTCACCTGAGTGACAGCAGAATAAGGGGTTGAAAACTATGAAATATTATACCTAAATGACAGTAGAAAAATTGAAATTGTCACTCATTCTTAGATGTAACAGAATATACTGTTCATGAAATGTGCTTATAGTCCTGCTCTTATCTGCATAAGAGCCATATCCTCTCACAGTAAATGTGTTACTATGTCACACAGAATCCAATACGCAAACATTTTTATGTACCTATAAGAGTGTTATGAATTTTTAGTTTTATTCCTAAACATGTTTAAGAACTACTACATGAATGTCCGGCTCTAAGATTACCCTTGGAATCTTACCAAAAGAATGCTTTCAGATACGTCCATGAAGCATGGATCCCAAGATTCTAGTAGAGAAGCTACCAATGTTCCCATTTTTTCTTAAGTACTTAGTGTGTATAGGTTAGGTATGCTGATATTAAGAATTTTTTGTACATACCACTATATTACAATTTGGGGAAATTTTACAATATACATCCAGGAAGATGGCTTTAAAAATAATAAAACTTCAGCTCTTAGCACAAACACCTCAGAGGACAATGCATTCAAATTACTGCTTAAGTAGAAATAATCTAGTTGAGAAACTTTATAAAACACAGAAACAAATCCTGGAAAAGTTGTAAATTAAAACAGAATGACCAACATTAGAGGCACAATCAGACTACTTCTTAGGTTTGGGGGGACTCTGGAGAAAAGAACAAACATGCAAAGCTATGTGTGCACATACACACTCATGTTGTGCCGTAATGAAAAACTGTCCCAAAGCTTCATAGCCTAAGCATTTTATCGCATTATTTCCTATAAAGGCCCAGCATGCTCTGGCTGCAGGGGAGCTTGGGCACTTAATATTAAGTGCTGGTAGAGAAGCTTGTGCCCTGAGTGGAAGGAAAGCAAAAAACTTGGTTGGCAACACTTTCCTCAAGTGACTGACAGCTGTTAGATCCGTGTGTGTGTGTGTGTGTGTGTGTGTGTGTGTGTGTGTGTGTACACACATCTATATATACAGTTTTTTTCCCCCACCAGTACTGACAAGTCCTGCTAATATGGATGTCATTTGAACAGGCTGGAGGCCATGAATCATCCTGCTCTTCTTATAGAATCCTCCGAAAAGATGAGCCAGCAGCTCCTTCTGGCTGTTTCACTTGCCCCAGAATCAGAGCTCAGGCACTAACTAGCCAATCTGAATCCAAAGGCCTGGGAGAGGAACCCTCCTTAGTAATTTAGGGGAAGTTTCTTCCCTCTGAAGAACACTCAGATGGAGATTCAAGCACTCGTTTAAAAAATTAAATAAATACAATGGTGGCCACACCTCTTTCCTTCATGAGGAAGTCCAGGACACAACACCTGAAAGCAGGTCATACTGGCTCGCAGCCTGGGGACCTGAGATTACTACAAAGATCTTCTCCAGGAAGAAGCTAACAAGAAGTTTATCCTGCCTGGAGAAATGAATTTGCAGAAACTTACGTAAGACTTGGGAACCTAGAGTCTATCTAGACTCAACAATGTCTGGGTCATTTCGGCAGATCAATCCTCCAGCAGAGAATTCCACCACCAAAACCTTCTTGGTGCTTATCATGAAATGCCCACTACATATGGAACACAGGGAAGACAGGGCAGGCACTGTGTCCCGGAAACATATAATGCATGACATTGTCCCAGATAGCCTTGTCTGTCTTAGAAGACCTCCTCTGCCGCTCCCCGCCCCGCCTCCCCGTGTCTATCTCCCTGTCTTTCTGCTGGTAGAAACACCAGCATCTTTTTACCTGACTTTATGAGACACAGAGAAGCCTTTAATAATGGAATACAGGTTCCCAATAATTTCCAGGATAAGCAGTTCACCTAGCAGAAGTCCATTTAAATCTGAGTCAACAGACTGGCATGTGTGTGCAATCCTGTGGTTTGCTCTGTGTTTTTCTATATTATTTCATTTACACAAGTGGTAAGCATTCACTTTATTTAAGTGGTTTTAAATAAAGCTGTACGGAATACATAATGAAGCTACTCCTTTGGGAGTATGCGTTAGGAGGGGCCAGGGGAAAGCCAGGGAAGGCTTCCTGGAAGAGGGTATCTGAATGAATAAGGACCTGAAACATTCCAAAGAACAATTCTAGAAAAACTGGAAAATGCTGATTCTCAACCCCAGGTGCACAGTACAGTCACCTGGAGAACTGTAAAGAAACATCGATTCCCAAGCCTCATTTCAGACCAATTAATTGAAGAATTCTGGGGTTGGGTGGGGTGGGAGGTGGAGTCTGGGGGGCTACATCCCATGTAGAGTAACTAAACGGAACCAGATGGTACAAATTCTCATGTGAATACCAGAAGTGAGGGGCATACCAGCGGGTGGCTCATGCAGAAGCATGCGACTCACCCGCCCCCCCAACCTCTTCTAGCCCTAAGCCCTGATCTCCAGTGAGTTCCTCAGGCAACGTGCTCTCCTGGAAACCATTCTATGTCCACAGGAGAGCATCCCTCCCCATCACTTCCCGCAGACCTGCGGTTCCAACAGTGGTTTGAATGATCAAATTGCTAAAATCTTATCTGTCTTAGAGAATAATTCCTTTTTAAAGAAAACCTTCAATTTTTCTTTTTAATTTTTTAAAAAGAAACTTTGAGACATTTCTTTCAAACCAGAATCAATCAAAACCACAGGCAAACTTGAAGCAGCTGAACATCACAGATAAGAAATCCCAGCTCACACAGGCCCACGCTCTCTAGAAAGTCTCATCTCACACAGAGCCTTGAGCCCGGGGCTTCTAATCTTTCAAATCAAGACCAATTCCATTTTTACCACAATTATTTTTTCCATCAACATTCATTTCTGAGGGATTCGGTGACCACAGGCTGAATCCTCTGAGCCAGTGGTTTGTGGCAGCTAATGCAACAGCCGACTCAACCCCAGCTGGTATTCCCAGAGGGTTGGGTCCAGGTCACTGTCCCTACTCAGTCATGTGACCTCTGGGCACTGGGTTCAATTCTGAGAACGAAAGGGCACAGGGGAGGGCAACCAGGGTGGTGAAGGGCCTGGAAGACCTGGGCACATGAGAGGAACTGGGACACCTCGGCTGTGCTCAGGTGTGTGCCGCCGAAACCAACCAAAGAACCTCATTGTCTATTGCTCCCGAGGAGCAATTAGGACCAATGGTGGGCCTTATAGGACGCAGACCCCAGCTCAGGAGCCTGGGTCATCTAAGGATGGAATGTTCAGGAGGCGGCTGACGGCCCCCTTCCAGGCTGGAGAGGGGATTCCCACGCTAGGCGCCAGGTTCCCTCCACCTGCCCTCCCGCTCACACAGCCTCAGGGCCCGGCTCGCCCCCTGGAAGCTGAGTGGCTTCCATCTGAAAGGGAAAGTTTCTGTGGTTGAAACCCTGTCAGGCGCCTCTTCTCTCTGACTCCTCATCTGTGAGCCACATCCCCTGAGATGACTTTGCTGGGAACCTCACAGGGAACCCCAGCTCTTACTGTGTTTGATGGTGAAAGAGTCAGGTGTGAGGAAAACAAGGCAGCACCCAAAAAACCAAAACCAAAACCAACCAAACACACCACAGCTTTTTGTCTGCTAACAGCGTGGTTTCCTGACTAGGGAGCGGAACACTGGAGGGTCAGGAAGAGGGATGGTGGCATTGCCTCTTCCCTACTTGGTTCCCCCACTGGGCCTGCCCTGCCTCGGTCACATGACCCTGTGCTACAGAATCACAAGTCACCTCCCAACCACACGTTCAACTTCTGGAGGTCAGGGACCTTGCCTTCTTCATTTTGGGACCCTGCGTCCTACAGAAGTGGCTGGCTCATAAAACAACTCAGCAAATGCTTGTTGAATGAGCCCGTCTGCAATGGAAAGGGAGACATTTTCTGGGATAGCTAGACTTCAATGGCTTTGTCTACACCTCACCAAAGCCCAGATCCACTAAAAAAAAAAAAAAAAAAGGCATTGAATCCCCCAGATTTCCTTTCTATATATATAAAAAGGCCAGGCGACCTCTTTACCCCTCAGATGGGTCTTCCCGTTTTACCCCACAACCTCCCTCTCCGATGGCCATTACTGGGCCCCCTCTCCTGTGCTCCTGATCAGCCCGAGAGAGAACAGAAAGCGGACCAGCCTGGGGGCCGAGCTGCTTCCTGGCTGTGTCCAGGCGCCATGACAAGCGCCGACACGCTGAGAGACTGGGCTTGTCAAAAGCGTTGGTGAGCCGGAGGGCTCTGCGCCCAGCCTGGAGGCAGCGCGTGGAATTCGCCGCCTGCCGCGTGGATTCCGGGGGCCACACACGGGGGCCGGAGTTTCTCAGGAGAGTCTGGGGTGTTCTGCAACCAGTGATAGTATTTAGGGCGAGGCAGCTGTGACGAGGGATCACACCCAAGGCTGCAGGGCAGAAACCAATCCCCTCCAGTGGGGAGGAAGGAATTCTCTGGCTCCCGTGTTGTTACTGGCTGAGCTTCATGGTGTCTTCAATTTCCCTTTCATAGGAAAGTGATCGCTGCAGGGCTCACAGGCCAATGACATGTGTGGAATCTGGAGGCTCAGTCACACGCCCCTGAAGTGAGCTCTCTCTTCTTGCTCTAGCATTTTCATTTAGACGATGCGGACCACGGGGCGGCTCCTACTGCAGGACTCTGACTGCCAATAGCCACCGCCACCGGGGCAGATGCTATGTGCCCCGTGTAAGTCCTCACATCCTCACAACCCCAGGACATAGGCAGCTTCCACCTTCATTTTACAGAGAATGAAAGGGAGGCTCAAAGAACCTCTTCCCTGCGCAAGAGAGATAACCCCCTCCCCCCAATGTCTGTGTGGGGAGAGGGAATAAACCGACAATTCCTTTCCTTGTACATAAGTGCTGGAGTATTTCAAACAGGCCTCCGCCATCAGCAGAGTCATGGCAATGAGTAGTTTATTAAATGTTTCTTCAGTTTTGGCAAGTCCTTAACAAACCCTCCACATGTGCACTAATTAAGAACTGTCCAGCTCATGTTTTGCCCTCTCGTGTTAAATGAAATGACTCCCTTATTGCAAATGGTGTTTGTGTGAAGCCAAGGGCCATCCTTTGAGGTGCCTTTATTGCCTCTAGTTTTATTTTCTCGGGGAAGAGAGCCCTGGGCCGGCGACTGTGGCTCGCTGGCTTCCATCACAGTGAAGCCCCATGTTACAGACTCGGAAGGAAGCTGCTAAGGACTATGTGGCCCATCCCAGAGCCTGTCACTGAGGAGGGATTACAGGCAGGCAGGTGTTCCATTTTGTTTGATTTTTTTTAAAAATTTGCTTGTTTCATTTTGGATGCGAAAAAGAACTGTTGGAGTTCCCCAAGGAGAGATGGATTCTAAAGAGCTCTTGTCCTTGGAAATGCGTAGGCAGAAGCCGGACAGTGACTTGGATGGGATGACTGGGCTGCATCAGTTTCCCAAAATGGAGTGAATACAACGGCATTTATTGATTCTGGTTGGTGCAGAAACCCCTCCTTAATTTAAAACCACACAGTGAGAAAGTCACTCTTAATTCTCATTCGCTCCTTTGGGTTACAGGTAAAACAGCGTCTTAATGTGGTGCTCATATGTATTTCACGCCTCATTCACATTCGCAATTTCGCCCCCAGGTCTCGGGCCCTGAGAGTCTTTGGCAGCCAACAGCATCATCGACACTCCCTCCCGTTAGACTGTAATCTATTATCTCCTTCATTAGATGAGTAACAGGAGGTGTCCTTCTGCCACAATGATCTGAGGCATTAGAAGAAAAGTATGCTGATTTAAAGAACATTTTCAGTAAGTGACGGAGATTGCCCTGACTCGAAAAACCAGATTTGAGATCAATTTCTTAAAATCAATCAAATTGTCTCTTTCTTGATGGGAGTACAGAGGCCCAGCCTCCCTCCCTCCCTGATAGTTGACATTGGAATTTACATAACTTGTGTAATTTAAGCGGGGCAGGGAAACTCGCCCTCCCCGCCCAGCACACATCATGCTGGGTCCTAGCCCTTTGTACTCACATACCCTCTGTGCCTAGCTCAGTGCCCGGTGTAGTAAGAGCTCACAAAGTAGCTGTTAATGAACGAGTGAATGTTCAAAGGTCAACTTCCTGCATTTCATAACCCTACTTCCAGCGTGCCTTCCACAGGCCCCAGACATCGCTGCTGCTTTTACTGGCGCTGTTGACAGTCCCCCAGTAACCTTTTACTGACAATTTGCCCAACTCCACAGCGATTGCTTGTCAAAAGGGATGATCCCCCCTCCCACGAAACCGGTGACACGAAAGATTTCCTTTTAGGTAAGTGACTGAGGAGGAATGGACACTTAGAACGAGAAAGAAAGAGAGCACTCGTTTTCCGAAAGGATTCAGGAGTAAAAAGGAGGCGATAGCTCCTTTTACATAGCACAACCTGAAAAGGAATTTAATTATTATCTAGTGAATTCAATCAGACGAAGCCAGCCAAAACAACTCATATTTCTGGCATGAAATATCTGGTTTGGCTGTCCATCCCAACCAAATCAACAGAAACCGGTGCCAGACTCCTGTTTTATTGTGGTGTATTGGCACAGACATACTCTTCTTGTTAAAAAAATAAATAAATTAAATAAAAAAGGTTCTTGAGTACAAATCCAGCAGCTTCTGGAACGCTAACACACACCAAGGATGTTGGGAAGGACTGGACTCTCAACTTCAGGAGAAAGAGAGCACGACCGCCAAGGGCTCTAGGGCCACAAGTCAAACATGAGGTTCCAAGGACAAAAACCCACCCAGATTCCCCAGAGTCGAAATGCGACGTAAGAACAATCAAATGTGCAGCATCTTCTCCAAGATGCTGATCCCAGAGATGCAAGGGCCTCCCGCATGGCAATCTCTGCCTGCACAGACCCTGGCACGCTGGACCTGGCGAGCACTAAGCCTGTCAAGCCCTTTCCTATTGGAAAGCACTTTCCATGAAAGGGTGACCTGAGTCCTTATTGTTGGGTTCCTGTCAGGAGCCGAAAAGACCAGCGAGGACAAAGGCGGCGAACCCCAGAGGATGGAGCGGAGGGACTTCCCAACGGCCGTTTGTTCTGTGGCCAGTGAACGTGGTGATGAGTAGCTGATTTCATGTTAGTTAAGCTTTGACATGGAACTGTCAACAGTGGAATAAGGTGGCCTATGAGACTCAGTACGGACCCAGCGTGACCCCATGGAGGCACAAGCTAATCAGTGCATCTCTGCTTTATCTCAGACACTCAAGCCCCAAGGGTTACACTGGGTCTGCAGGCGAACCGTTGCCTGGCAGTGTTTTGTTCTGTTAGTTGTATGAACACATAAAACTCTAGAGCAGCGGTTCTCAACCTGTGGGTCTCGACCCCTTTGGCGGTCGAATGACCGTTTCACAGGGGTCGCCTAAGACCATCCTGCATGTCATATATTTAGATGACGATTCATAACAGTAGCCACATTACAGTTATGAAGTAGCAACGAAAATAATGTTATGGTTGGGTCACAACATGAGGAACTGCATTTAAAGGGCCAGAAGGTTGAGAACCACTGCTCTAGAGGTTCTTAGAACATTCACGATTTGGGGATCCTTTGAAATCCTAGAAGATCGGGCCCTGTTGACCCCTGGAAATGATCAGCTGGAGCTGGTAATTTTCAGGTCCCCATAGTCTCCTGGCCTCCCTCCGCCTACACTGCTCTGCAGGCCTGGCCACTTGGTACTGATCATCGCACTGGTCCATGCCACTTCTCCTGTCGAACAGAAACATTCCTCTGAACCCATGACCCCAGCGGAGTAGGAAACCGAACAGTGGCCGGAAATGGCAGTTTCCTAAGTGGAGGTCACCGGATTGGCCGCTGGAGGCATTGGAGCCCGCTTTTCCCATTTAAAAGAGTGGACCCTGACTCTGTTCCCTAGTGACATCGCCCAACACACTGGGGAGTGTCCAGGGGGGGTGTGTAAATTGCAGAAACACCTCCTCCCTCTCCTTCTCACCAGGTCATACCCCACTTTGGGGTAGAATCATTGCGCTTAAAACGGAAGGAAACTCTCATCGAATCCATCAGGCATTCCAATGAATCCTAAGTGTCTAAGTTACTGTGTTGCTTGGAAATGACTTGAGACTGACACCTTAAAAGGATCTTTGGCAAACTAAATAATTATGGCCCTTGTCTTCACACCGGCCTGGAAAGAGAGCTGCCACTTCTTTCTTAATGGCCCCAAGTGACAGCATCCCCAACGTGCCATTAGGTTACTTTTTTTAAAAAAATAAAATTTATTAGATCATAATATTGTCTGAATTTACCACCTTTGTCAAAAAAGCCAACTCAAAGCTTCCGATGTAGTCTATAATTCCTCAACCAAAGACAGCAACTTATGGATAGCTTCAGCATCTATAGTCGACCTTTCACTAGCCAGACAAACTTCCCGAAATAATCTTAGTGAATGAGTCGTCTTCTCAAATTCTCTTGCTTTTCTATGTGCCTTTTGAATAACCTCCTCTGGGAAACGAGCAAGCCTTGCTGCATTAAAGCTTTTAGGACAAGCCCCCTTAATGAATTCATAAAGGAAGGTAACATCCCAGGTGACTGGGATCTATTTATTACATTTTAAAAGTTCATTTCATATGGGTTGTTTGCAGCTTAGCATGCCTGTCTCTTTAACAACAGCATTATACAGATTGATGAATTCACTGAGGTTTACCCACAAATTTCCCTTTAACCATGCAAAAGGGATTGCATCATCATATTTTTTCCCAGCACAATTACTCAATGAAGCCTCTTATTCCTTCCATAGATTTGACGTGGTAAGTATTAGAAAATACTAGGAAATGCCACTTCAAGTTAACCACCAACTAGGCTTGCTACCAGGGGAAGTAGCATTTCCTCAAATGCTTCCTAGTGAGGGTTTTCCCCTTATAAAGGGTAACATGGGGTGTTTAGCACAATTACCAGAAAGCAGAAACCTCGAAACACTGATCCCACCCTTGAAGAGAGCGGATAAAGGAACCAGGACGCCTCCGTTTGTGTCCAGGAAAACAGCAGGTACTCAATTCAGGTGCCAGCCAGGGGGATGGGGAGGAGGGAGTCCCCGCTCCAGAAAATACGATGGCGGAGGTGGGTTCTGTCCACTCATCGCTGCAAAGAACTTGTGTCCCAGATAACAGGGGCACGTGGATAACAAAGTGAGGCTGTGCCCTCCTGTCAGCACCGATCTAGCCTCTGTGATAAGGCTGCAATGATTACCCCTGGTCAGCAGCAGGCCAGGCCAGTTTCAAAAACAAGGCTCCCAAGTCATCCTATCCTATCCGCATGATCGTTCGATGGGCCATTCTCCCTCCAATGGGAGCTCCCTGTGCGTGCAACCACTTGTTGAAATACCTGGGCAAGTGGGGGCCAGCATCCATCTGCCAGGCGGTGAGGAGGAATCTGACATAGTTTCTGTCCATGTAATGGACATGCCTGGACCCCCCCAGGCATGAAGTGGTTGGACTTGTGCTCCAGGACCTTTGAGCTGGCCTGTGAAGTTCCCATGACACAGAGTGCATGCGGGGAGAGTGTAAATGCCCTTGAGAACGCCCCGGGAGGGGAGAGATGCGCAGGCCCAGCTCACCTAGGCGGAGTGACTTGCCTAAGAGGGGACCGTGAGCCAAGGGTGGAAGCGAGAACAGGGTGAGTGGTACCCGAGCGCTGGGCCTTAGCTCCCCACCCAGAAACCATCCTGCTGGGCAGGGTCAATGGACACTCCGCCTCGAAGTCAGAGATGGGCGGTGGGGGAAGAGAAGAGTGGGCAGAAAGGAACAGTGACGTCTGTTCCCTGCGGCGTCTTGGCTCCGTTGCGCTCAGCAACCACAGACACACGCGAGGCTAACCATTCCCACGCAGGAGTGCGTGGCTGTCTCGCTGTCATGGGAAGAGGATGCTACCCTGTAGAGTTGCCCTCGCTGGAAATCCAAGTGTCAGCTGACAAAATACCAGGATGGGGACCACTCTCTCACGCCCCCCGCCCCCCCACTTCTCCCACAAGCTAAAGGGTGACAGTGAGGGGACACCCGGAGAAGGCAGCGGAACCGCGCGGGTTCACCAGGGAAAGGCAGCGCTGGCGCCGCGATGGTGAGTGCGTGGTGAGCATCACCTCTTGATGGGGCTCCCCAGAAGGCTCCCCAGAAGGCTCCCGCTCACGTCCCGTGGCTCTGAGAACAAGCATCCTGCATCAATAGCTAACAGGCTGTCCAACCAGAGGCTCTCTGGGTGGGATGAGAGGGTGAGAAAACAGACCTGTTGTATGTACGCTCTTGTGAACCTGCGGCCGTGGTCAGAGGGGCTGCCGGTGCCGTTTGATCAGTAGGGCCCCTCCTCCGTGGGGAGGCAGACCAGATTGCGTGCCTGTTTCAGTGTCTCCTCTTGTGATGGGTAGCATACAAGGTGCTATCGGTCATGCATTCCCAAAGCGCCTTTCCATCATGTTGAAGGAATTTTTTGGTTTTGTTTTTTCCCCCTAGAACAGAGCATGCATCCAGCAGAACCCCAAAGAGCATGTTTCCTAAGCAACCCTGGGGCGCGCTTTCACGGCTGCCGCGGTACCTGTGACGAGACTGGAGATGATCAGCGGCAGCACCAGCATCTGCAGCATCCGCATGAGCAGCTCCCCGGGGAAGGAGAAGTACTTGACCTCCCGGTAGGTCATTCTGTACGGCCGGAGTGTGAATCCCAGGATTGTCCCTAAGGCGGGGGGAGAAGAGAAGAAGAAGAAAAACAGAGTCTTTTTGAAACTGAAGTAATAGTCCTAGAAAACGGAATAAGGATTTGTCTGGTGATCACGCCTGTCGGGACAAGAGTAACTTTATTTAAGCAACAAATATCTGTGCTCTTTTGAGAGCGAGGGCTGTGCCCAGCTTTTCAGTCGGTCTGGGAGGGGATGGCAGAACCCAGGGCTTCAGGTAGAAGTTGTGGAAAAGTTCTTTGTCTGACTTAAATGCGGTGGAATCCACTTGGACATGGCTCAGTACAGAGGTACAAAGATGGGGGCATAGCTAGGAGACAAATCATGTATCCCCGAACAAGGCAATATAATGAAGTCCCGCCGAAACCAGTTTGGCTCAGTGGATAGAGCGTCAGCCTGCGGACTGAGAGGTCCCAAGTTTGATTCCGGTGAAGGGCATGTACCTGGGTTGCGGGCATATCCCCAGTAGGAGATGTGCAGGAGGCAGCTTATCAATGTTTCTCTCTCATCGATGTTTCTAACTCTCTATCTCTCTCTCCCTTCCTCTCTGTAAAAAATCAATAAAATATATTAAAAATATATATATATAATGAAGTCCCTTCCTACAGCAGATGTTTAGAACGGCTAGCATAATGGCCTATAGCGGGTGGTATAATTTTATTTTTTCCAAAAGAAACCAAACACCTCCTCCCGTTCACGCTGCTAAGCCATTTGCATCATTCCTGTCCCCGCACACCACTCTTTCTACACGGTCTTGGCATCGCCTGGGCAACCGTATTGTACAGACTTGTTAGCTCCTGGCAAGAGAAGACGGCAAAGTGAGCGGAGACTTTTTTCTCAACCATTTTCCCCTTAAACTTAGAGGAAATTAAGGGAAGGAGACGGCAATTTTCTCCTTAATTTTCCTTCCGCTCCTGAAACTTTAAAACATATGTTTAAAATAATAACTTTATGTGTAAATCCAATTGCCCATGCTACCTTTTGAAATATTTGGAAATTAAGAAAGGTATTGAATAAATTTGACTACTTCTCCCTTCCCCTAATTCACGTTCTTTGCCCCAAAAATTTAATTACTCCATCGTTGTAAATTTTTTTCTTTTGCTCAGCTATTACTAAAATGTGTCTTATAGAGATGTAGCTATTCATGTAAGCTACTGGTTAGGGGGTTGAGAGAGAATACGGGGTAGACACAAGCTTTTCCAAAGGATGTAAGCAGTCTTTCCAGGAAGCTGCACCATCCTAACTTCTTATGATATGGGGCACAAAGTTCATTTCAAGTGTCACTGCACCTCCAATTTCAACTCCTGGGTCTCAGCAACCACGGACATACTCTGATACTCCAATTAGGAGTCTGCATCTATGTGACTAAAAAAAAATCATCTGTTTCACTCCGTTTTCTGGGTCCTCGGGAAAACATTTATTGCTTTTTTTCTAATGTAACAGTAATACATTCAAGAGAGAAACGTTGATTTGGAAAATGTAGAAAAGTGTCAGCAAAAGTCTGCCCATATTGGTTCCACCACTGAAATAGCACGTAGCTCATGCTTTGCTGAGCTCTTAGTATCCGCCGGCATTGTGGGCTGTGCTTTACCTGTGTTAGAAAATGTAGTTCTCACAAAGCCCCCAGGAGGTAGGTGCCACTTAATCACTAAATCACTGATGGAGAAATCTAATCACAGGGAACTTAAAACTTGTCCAATTCCAACAGCTACTCAATCTCAAAGTCAAGTAGCTACTCAAGTGGCAGAGCTGGGAGTGAAGTCCAGGCAGTTTGGGCTCAGATCTCACATCCTTTTTATTTTTCTGTGTGTGCGTGTGCGTGTGTGTGCGTGTGTATGTGTGTGTGTATGTGTGTGTTTAATTGACTTGAGAGAGAGAGAGGAAGGGAGAGGGATAGAGAGAGAAACATTGATGAGAGAGAAACATCATCGATTGGCTGCCCCCTGCACACTCCCTGCTGGGGATCAAGCCCACAAACCCAGGCACTGACCAGGAATGGAACTGTGACCTCTTGGATCCTAGGTCGACGCTCAACCACTGAGCCACGCCGGCCGAGCAGATCTCACACCTCACATACTTCCTGCCTCTCCACTTAGGGGAAAGACCACCCCTGTTAGTGCTCCCTTGAGCTTCTTTCCAGAAGAGTTAAATAAATGGAAAGCAAGCAGGAGATATTTTTCCAGATATGGTCACGATAAACTTCAATTTTAGGTCTCATGATATCAAATCCAATGATTGTGTTAAAACTTCCTTAATACTTCCTTTGAATGAGAAGGCTTTATTTTCTATACCTCGGGAGCTGAGAGTCTTATTATAAAAAATTGTTAAAACAAGCAAAAATTATAAATTTGCTGAGTAAATGGTATGTATTCTTTGTTTTTCCTTTGAATTTACTTAATATCTAAAGATGTTGATCCTTTCTCCTAATTGTATTTTCTCCAAGTGTTTTCTAAATCCTACTAGTTTAAGAGTTTATATATGAATATATGTATTTGGTACAGATTCTTTACATAATCAAGATAATTACCCTTTGCCTATAAAATATTTGCTAAAATTATTTTTCTAATTTGCTTGCCATATATTATTACTTTAAAATATACAGGTGTTTTGCACTTTATAAAATAATGTCTGTGTATCTTTATTATTAGGTGATTTGTTCAAGAGTTATAAACTTTCACTTCCCTTCCTCTCCTAATTTTAATACATCTTTAATTCAGTTTTGCTTCTTTGTTTGCTTGCTTGCTTTGTTTTAAGATACTGAACTTTTCATCTTCCTGAATTTGGTTTGGGGTAAGGCATTGACTTCGGAGTTTCAGTACAAGACCCTGGTTATACCTGGGTCTTTCCTGCTTATTCATACCAAGACTTTATTTCCTAATAAGAAAGTAAATCAATAAAGACTTATACTTGCCGAAACCAGTTTGGCTCAGTGGATAGAGCGTCAGTCTGCGGACTGAAAGGTCCCAGGTTCGATTCCGGTCAAGGGCATGTACCTGGGTTGCGGGCACATCCCCAGTGGGAGATGTGCAGGAGGCAGCTGATCGATTTCTCTCTCTCATCGATGTTTCTGACTCTCTATCTCTCTCCCTTCCTCTCTGTAAAAAATCAATAAAATATATTTTAAAAAAAATAAAGACTTATACTTTTTACTTTACTTCTAAGTCAAATGTAATTTCACTGGAATTCTGTTTGCTGGCCTTTATTTAAATGCATTAAAACTTTTGTCATTCAATTATAACAAAAAAAATATATACACAGGAAACTCGCTTTGGTCATTTGGAATTTGAACATATCAAGTTAATAGAATTTTTCTATATCCTCCAAGTAACTATTTAAGACCAGGTTTGGGTTTACAAGGACATCTCTAAGCTGGCTGTTACTAGAAATGTCTCTATCATATACAACAATATTTCCAAGGGTCAGTAGGACCCACGCTAGTCCAGAAAATCTATTTAAGTTATAAGTTAGAAAAAATGGGTAGAATAGCTGCTCTACAAATGACACAGATTCTAGGAGCAAGGGACAAGTCAGTGTAGATGGAGGAAGAGATTTTTCTTTCTAAACACCAGGGGCACTTGATCCCAACCCCCAAGGTCCAATCTTTGCCAACACGGATGCTACTCTCCTCTCTACAACCACACCAGGGGCACGCTTCCCGCCTCTTTCTCTCCTGGGTGCTTCAAGTACCTTGTCTCCTCTTCCTCCATCAAACCCCACATTTACTCAGTGCAACTGGTTTTCGTCTAGGTGTTAGAAGGCAAAGCCAGCCAGCTCAGTGAATGGATTCTGGGCACCGTGTGAATGATAAAGTCTCTTAACTCCCCAGTCTGCCAAATAAATATCTAACAGACAACAGCAAGACAGTCAAGGAGCCAACATCTCAAGAGGTGGTGAGATTTTTTCCTTCTGTCTTCTTCCAGTCAACAAGCCGGTTTGCTTGGAAGTACAGTCCTGACATCAACAACTCTAGTCTGTCTCAGTTTCTTTACATTCTCCAATGCAAGAACCGCATTTTCTAAAAGCTCCTGTTTATAGTAGGGACACCAGAGGAGATATCACTTATTTATAAGGGCTAGTTTTAAGTGAAATGCTTTGAAAACAGGAGTTATTTAGACTAATAAAGATTGTTAATACTTTAAATCCGTTTTGTTCCTGACCACGCTTTGATCTGTTTACTATCTGGGTTTCCCAAGCGAGCCAGGCCTACTCTTGGGGAAGAGATCATGTTGCAGAAGGGGAAGATTTATTGAGCCCTTACTGTGTGTTAATGGTGGCATGATCCTCATCGCAGCTGTATGAAGTAGATATTATCATGTCTATTTTCAAGATGAATACACTAATTCATCTTACTAAAGGTTACAGAGCTAGGAAGTGAGGGATTCTAAACAAAGCCTTCTACTACCTATGATGCCTCTTCAACACAAACACAGCCTTGCAGCCTGAGGGTGTTCAGCATCTCTAGCCTCTAAACTGTGGGAACATTGGAGTGATAATCTTGGATCTGCTGGAGGTGTCCTGGACACCTTGAAACCCATTACAGGTCCTACACATGAGGACCTCAACATATGGCTATTCGTACCATGTCACTGTTTAAAAGGGCTACACTAAATCCCCTTCTGTGGCATGAATTAACTTGTATGAAATTTATTAATGAAAATAGCCTGCCTTTTCCCTCCACAGCACACATTTAAATTCTTGGAAAGCATCAGCAGCAAAAGTGGAAAGGACATTACTTGCTTCAGGTTCCCGTGGGTAATGACAACAGCTAACAGTCCTCAGCACGTACAAGACGCCGGGTCCTCACAAGGACACTGCCTCACAGGTCAGTGGAGGCCGGGACGACTAGCAGAGGAAGGAGCAGAGTCACTGAGAGGCCAGGTGAACTGCCGGAACCCCCAGAGAGCACAGGTTGGAGCAGTGGTCCATGTAGAGAGGGGTCAGCCGGCTTCCCCAAGGCCAGGTGAGTGCCTGGAAGTCTTCACACCCACTTATCCCACTCCAGGCCCCAGACTCCTACTCACTATGGTCATGCTACTAACTTAAAGGGCCCAAGTGAGTACACGATATAATGACTGGCTTTTTGTTCTATTTTGAATTATGTTAACTCATTGTAGAGCTTAATTAAGCTGGGAAAGGTTTTGTTGATCTTACTTAATGAAAGTCAACACCTAGCATTTTTCAATTCAAACAAAATGCCAATTTCAAACAAGATACCTTTTTCTTGCCTGGCTGGCGTGGCTCAGTGGTTGAGCATTGACCTATGAATCAGGAGGTCACGGTTCAATTCCTGGTTAGGGCACATGCCCATGTTGTGGGCTCAATCCCCAGTGTGGGGCGCGCAGGAGGCAGCTGATCAATGATTCTCTCATCATTGATGTTTCTAACTCTCTCCCCCTCTCCCTACTTCTCTGAAATCAATAAAAATACACATTTTTTTAAAAACCTTTTTCTTGGGCTTTCTGCTCCCACCGCAGCATGAGGGTGAAGTCGGTGTGATGAGGTTGGCTGGCTAGCAGCATCCAATCAAGAGAAAATGCTCTGAATGCGAATCTGCTTTTTGGGGCACTTCAGGTTCCTGATCACATTCTACCCCAGCAACAAAAAGCTCTCCCTGAAACACGTTCTCACAGCCTGACGCTCAGGCTTCTCAGTGTCCCTCCTCCACCTTCGTATCAATTCAAGGGGGCAGGGCGGGAGGCCTGCTTCCGGGGGAAAGCAGCTCATGGCCCCTGCAGAGCGGAGCCCCATTAGTGGGCACTTAGGTGCAGCACATTGATTGAAGTTCCCAGAGCCAATAAAGCCCTTTGCGGCCACCCGACCTTTAGTGCAAAAGAACAGATGCTTATTATTGATTACTCTGCAAAAAGAACAGTAATAATCAGAACGACTTCCCAACAGGATTGGTGAGAGCTGAAGCAAACTCGGCTAAGTTCCCACCTTGGTGTCATTATGCAATACACAGATGTCACAAGCAATGTCCAGACTGCTCACTCTCAGTCAACAGTCTCCTCTCATTCCTGTTTTCACATTTTAACAAGATTTCTAGAATCTAGGAAATAACTGGACCGCTGAAGGTGATCAAAATGAACTCTGCTGGTTGAATGCTGCAAAAAAAGATGCCTTTGTATTTAAGTACTTTCTCTCTCCTACTGTGGAAAGCTCAAGAAGAGAGTCCATCAGGGGTCTCCTGTTTCCCCTGGGGAGTCTACACAACAAACACTTCTTTGGAAGATTAAATGTCATTCTGCTTTCTAAATAAGACACAATGTGCACACTGGAGCCCCAGAGAGAGGACATCGTGGGTCTGAAAGCCACACACACAAGTTAAAAGCCAAAGACCTATTTTAAGAATTTGGTCCATATTTAATCTGAAAAACAAAAACAAACAAACAAAAAAATACATTGAAAATATTAGAAAGCCAGAAAATATTTAACCGTTAGAAAATGAGGGCAGTTTGAAGTAAAACTTGGAGCAAATCACCCAATTTATCTTTTGGTAAACGCTGGAGTTTGAAATAGTGAAATATTAATAAAGTTTCTACCTCATCTCCAAACTGGGTCATGAACAGATTGGCAGACCAGTGCCTTCTAGAGTAATTATTCAGAATGCAAAATTCTCCAGAAAACGAGAGGGCGCCCCCAGACTGCTCAGATGCCAGCAGAGAACCTAAAAATAACATGACATTGATCTTGTGAGGCCTCACGCTCCAAGGCTGGCTGTAAGAAAACCACCAAACGCCCACCTGAGATGGGCCCACTCACTTGCTCTGCCAGCCTTACACCGCCCACCAGTCAACGGGCATCCAAACTCTGACTCAGCAAAACTTGGCCTATTGATCTTTAGCCAGAAAAGGGGCCATGCTGTCCACTAGTATGCAAGACAGCTCAAGGAAATTAAAGTATCAAACATTTTTGTTGATAGTGGATCACTGATTTCACATGACAAAATACTACTATTTCTCAGGTAGGAATTTTTTTTTCCATTTTTGTAACAACAACAACAAAATAAACCTATAGCACTACTTTGTCTCAAGATTACAACTATATGAGATGCAATGTATTAGACACACTGTCTGATGTAGCAAAATCGCCAGAGTGACACCCATCACCTTTGCCATATTCTCTTGGTTAGAAGCAAGGTCACAGGTCCCACTTGCTCTGACAGGTGAGCTGCATGGAGTGGTTAGGGTCTGTGTAACCTGCAAAATCTCTGCGCCTATTCACCAAGCTACTTCTCCTGTGATGTAGACAAACTCGTAGAGAAGATGCTTTCAAGATGTTTGTGAATGAGTGATGTTGGGATTTTAGCTCCGGCCCTGCCTTTACCTCTCATGTGATCGTCTGTATGCCTCAGATCCCCCCCTCCCCAATTTATAAACAAAGAAGGGTTTAAACATCACCCTCTTTTTAGCCTGGACTACCGTGGTACCTTCTAACTGGTTTTCCTGCTCCCACTTTGGATCCCCACAGTCTATTCCCAGCATAACCCCCAGAGGGACCCTTTAAGACCTCCTCTCTGCTCCCTCCACTGGCTCCCTATCCCCTGGGAGTGAAAGCCTAGGCCATGCAATGTCTGTACCTGGCCTGCCTCCCTAGCCCCACTACGCTCAGATCTCATCTCCTTCTCCCTTCACCTCTGTTTCAACATCTGCCTCCTTGTTCACACGATCCCACTTTATGGCCTTTGTACTAGCTCTTCTCTAAGCCTACAACTCTTCCCAGATAGTCACAGGCTTTACTCATTTAAGATTTAGTTCCAATGTCATCTTTCTTCATAAGGTCTGCCCTGAACTTTCTTTTCCCTTATCTCGCTTTATTTCTTTCAGCCGTTATCACCTTCCAAAACACAATATAATTTTCTAATTTATTATGCTTATTGTTTATTATTATCTGTCTGCTGAAATATAAGCTCCATAAGAACAGAGATTTTCTTTGTTTATTATTTTTCAGTTTTGTTCACTGTATATTAAGCCCTCACAACAGTTCCTGGCACGGTAGGTGCTCAATTTTTTGTTGAATGAATGAACACTCAGGATGACTGTTGCTGTTCAGATGACCAGTATTCATGAGCGCCTGGCCCCCAGCTGGTGCTGAACAGTGTCCCGGATGGAGGGATCATTGTGTTACACAGTAAGGCTTATTCCCCACTGCCCTCCGTGAGCACAGCAGCCTACTCACAGGAACAACCCTCTTCCAAACTGTCATTCCTCTCATGGCCTGTGACACTGGTTCTTGACTGAACTATGACAACTCATGCTTATATTTCTAGATTCACAAATGAGGAGTGATAGGTCCTGGTCCCTCAATCTCTCACAGGCAGTGTTTGTTTGTTTGTTTGTTTTTGACAATGAAGGCCAGCGGGTGTGAAAGATCATGGACTGAGAGTCACAGAGGAGGTTTCTGGACCTGATACTGCCAGTAAATTATGCCAGTAAATACTTTATTTAAGTGATTTAACCTTCATATCCAACCTACAGGATTTAATATCATCATCTTGCAAATGAGGAGACTGGGGCCCTAGAAAGAATAAGCCATTTGTCCAAGGTTACATGGCCACTGAGTGATGCTGGCAAAATGAGGGCTCAACCTATGAACCAGGAGGTCATAGTTCAATTCCCGGTCAGGGCACATGACTGGGTTGCAGCTGTATCCCCACAGTGAGGTGTGCAGGAGACAGCCGATCAATGATTTTCTCTCATTCTCTCTCTCCCCCTCTCCCTTCCTCTGTGAAATCAATAAAAATGAATACATTTTTAAAATATTCTATTTGAGAAATAATAATCATCAGAAATAAAATCCTTGAAACCCATGACTTTCCTTTCTGGTCAAAAATATTGTTCCAAGGAGCAGAAACTGGAAATGGGAGATATATGTAAAGTTTCCAAGTTGCCCTGTACCTTTGGCTCGTGTGCCGTGGGCTTGCCAGCCCGCACATGGCAAAGCACGCTCATCCGTACCTCTGCAGCGGCAACCATGGGCCAAACTGTTTAATAAATCCCACCATCTGGGGGAGTAAATTGCAACCTCTATGGGGTATAAATTAGCAGTATTTATCAAAACCCCAATGTATGCCCTCAGTCTCAGCAATTTCATTTCTAGGGATGTGGCTCAGTCACCTGGGTGAGATTACTATGATACAAAATTGTTCACTACACCATTAAAAAGATCGTATCTAGAGGCTGGAACCAACCTAAGCGTCCATCCACTGGGAACTGCTTAAACGACATGGTGCACCCCTACAATGCAGCCCCAGGGTAGAACGGGAGGTGTTTTATGTGCTAACAAGGAATAAGAGCCTAGAAACAGTGCAAAGTGAAAAAAGCAAGGTGTGAAGTGGGCTGTGTACACCATGCTACCATTTGTATACAAAAGGCAAAAAAAAAAGTGTGCATTTTTATGCTCATAAAAGAATGCTAAAGGCACAGAAGAAACTGCTAAGAGGGTACACTGAACACCTGGGGACATGGGTGGTGGAATACTTCCACTCTTTCATTCTATACCGTTTTGTACCTTTTGATTTGGGGCAGTATACATTTATGCATTTCACAGGTAACATAACAAAAGAAATAAGCAAAAAGAAATGGCCCACAATTTTTTTAAAAATCTGACTGAAGTGTCTCCTACATCTTTTCTGTTAGATGCTTTGATCGTCCTAAAGCGTCGCTTTGCGTCTGGGTTGGCTGCTCCTCGATGCTGCTTGAATTTGCTTTCCTTAATTGGGGCCACAGTGAGGAAAGCCACTGGTGCGCAGATCTGTGGTGTGTGGATCACTTTCTGACCAAACAGCTTCTTTTTCTGGAGACCAGGAAGTGACTGTAAAAAAAACTTTGAACTCAATCGTTATAGATAGGCTCATGGGCTGTTAGCCGTTGGAGTTGCAAGGGTACCAGGGCTGCAAACTCACATGGCAAGCCACGCGGCAGAGGTGACATGCTGGCTCATCATCCGTCAAGCTGTGCAAAGCACCGCAGCACCAGAACTTACAAAGCCCTGGGAAGTTTACTGACTCAGCTTTGTTTACACGACTACTTCATTTGCCTTAAAAAAGCAAGTCTCAGAGCACAAAAATAAATAAATCGATGCAGACAGCTTGGGCCAGAAGCAGAACCTTAAAGGACTCATTTCCTTCTTGATGCCTTCACCTTCACATTCGGTGACAAGCAGAAGACACCGGCAAGCATATACATATATATAGAGAGATATATATGTATATATATGTACACACATATATATAGATATAGATATAGATCTGTAGATATATAGATATATATATCTCCCTGGGGTTTTGCCTTCCTCGCTTTAAAGATGGAATTTCGAGTGATGCTAAAAGCAGGGGCCATCTTTTTGGGGTGAGAAGGGCAGCAACTGTCCCATCGCTGCTCTCATTAGGGATAAATGAGCTTCATCTTACAAGATTCCGAACACAAAGTCGCTCACTAACAGCCCACTGCCTTCCCCTGGGAGGCCGCAGCCTGCGGCCTGGCATCATCGCTGGAGAACCGGAGAAGTCCCTTTGGGGACAGGAAGAATGGAGTTGCCCTCTCTGGAGACAGAAACTCAGCCTTGAAATTCAAAACTCAAGTGTGCCTTTCAGCTCGCGGCTCCTCAATTTACCTACGAATCTTTGATATGATGCCCAGTGAGAAAAAGGAGTGCCCGTCCCCACCTTATCTTAATCCATCCAGGGTGCACCTTCCTTTATCTAGTTCTGGCGCTTTGTTCTTCTTCTCCGTTTGGTTTCAAAGCCACTGGAGTGCACCTCTTGATGGGGCATCGTGGTGGGAAGAGTCTTGGTCTCCCTAGGACAGTGGTCGGCAAACCGCGGCTCTCGAGCCACATGCGGCTCTTTGGCCCCTTGAGTGTGGCTCTTCAACAAAATACCACGTGCAGGCGCGCACATACAATGCGAAGTTGACTTAAAACTTTAAGTAAAGTTTATTAAGTTAATTTTAGGGAATGTTGTGGAGTGAAAGAAGATGTAGTGTTGAGGATTGAGAAAGGTATGTGGAGATGGTTTGGACATATAGAGAGGATGAGCGAAAGGAGGTAGACGACACAAGTATACAAGACGAGTGTGGATGGGAGAGTTGGAAGGGGTCGACCTCAGCAAACATACCTCCATCAGATTGAGGACATTTTTAGCAAAGGCCAGCGTAGGAGTACCCTCATTAAGTTAATAACAATGTACCTACCTATATAGTTTAAGTTTAAAAAATGTGGCTCTCAAAAGAAATTTCAATCGTTGTACCGTTGATACTTGGCTCTGTTGACTAATGAGTTTGCCGACCACTGCCCTAGGGAGTAAGCTCTGGGCAATTTTGACAGCACCAGCGCTTGACATAAACTCACAATTTCTTTCCTGGGTGAACGCCATGACGGAACTTTGTGTCCTGAAGTTCTTGGTGTGTTTCCTCATCTCACGGCAATGATACTGCTCACCGAGCTGCCAGGCCAAATGCTTGATGGATGACAGCATGTCCGTGTTGCATAAATCCCGAGTGCCCGGCACCTGGAATGTACGGTTTGGAGACGGTGCTTACATTCCAGTCGCCGCTTCCAAACAGCGAGGCTCTTCCCCGGCCTGTTTACTCTGGAGCACAAACCGGGGCCCACGGCTTCCCTCTGATTTATGGGGGCCGGCAGCCGTGCCGCGCGGAGGTGTGCCTCACGTGTGTCCTCTGGCCTTGGCGTCACACCCAGAGGTCCTCGGGAGTCAAGGCCAGACAAAGAGGCTGCTGGTTAGATTGGACAGGACGGATGGGGGGTGGTCAGTGTCGGAAGAAGGTCCTTCCAACCACACAGTGTCCTGGACTAGAAAACACTTGTCGATCCGTCCCACACATTCTGCTGAAGGGGACGGCAAATCGGACTTTTAACGACAGAGTGCTGCAGTTGGAAGCTGACATTGGTGTCAATGTACTTCGCTGTTGAAAAGATAAAGAGGCCCAGAGATTTGTCTTAAATTGGAAGGTGAGTTAGTTGATGGCAGAGCCGGGTCTGTGACCAGGACTGAAGGCTCTCAGTGCTTTCTCAGCCGCATCCAGACACTCGCAGGTACCGATCAGCAGGGGGAGGGCTGGCCCTGGGCTCCCGCTGCTGTGAGCGGGAGGGATATAGGGCTTTGGGTGGGACACAGGGCTTTGCCGGCCGCCACGCCGCCACAGGGGGAGGCATTAGTACTGCAGGCAGTTGCTCTGGACACACCTGCCTATTTGACTACCTACTCGAAAGAGAAACACATTTGAAATCGCCTGCTCAGTTTGCTCATTATCTGTATGAACAGGAAGAAAACACAGCAAAATAAAATCCAGAGGGACTCTCGGAACACCACGCCTTCAACATAACCTTTACCAACACTGCTAGAAACCAGCAACGTTTCTCCTAAAGTTCCCGAATCCCTTCTCTCCCTTCTCTCGCCCAGCGGGAGGGGGGCGGGGCAGTGAATGAGCAGAAGACACCAAAACTGGAGGAAAGGAGGGCCAGGGAGGTGCACTCTGCCCTGGCCCAGGTGGTAAGAACATGCGCTGTGGAGCAGGAAACATTTTCTCAGCAACTCCCCGTTGTCCTGAGAGGCGCCTGCTGTCCAGCACCCCCTCCCCTGAGCTGTCGCCCCCTCCCCTGAGCTGTCGGAGGTGCGGCCTGCGATCACTTTCTGCCTTGGCTCAGGAGGCGGGTAGGTGAGGGATTGAAAATGACGGTATCACTTACTAAGAGCCTTTCATCTCTGCCTCTCAGAGCCCTTTACAACTATTAAGTCTCTTCCTACAACCCTCTTGGCTCTCTTCTTAGCCAAGGAAACAGAAGCCACTTCTAGACCTAAACCAGGGGACCTGCCTGTCCCCTTCCTGCCCCCACTTCACACACACACACACCCGCCACCCCGTCCCTGGGTCTCCGTTCCCTGCAGACCAGCCTCATCCAATCAGTGTTCTCACTCGATGCCAGAGCAATGACGGAAGCCCAGGACCAGGGCTCTCCAGTTTCTATGGACACTTTGCCTGCCCGGCGCTGGAGACAGTGTAAGGTTCCGTGGCTGTAAGTGGCCGCGCTGAGACACACATCTGGGCAGAGGTGCTAGAATGACTCTGTTTCCCATGAAGCAACTGGCGCATTTCCAGAAGTGGGACCTGAACCTAAGTGTCCGGAGTCCGTAGCTCTGATCCTATCCGCCAGGCTGCACAGACTGCACCCACCATAGGAGCCCCCCTGCCCCAAAGCTTTATGAGAAGGTGGGAGAGAGGCTGGGATGCACGTGTGCCATGAGCACATGGCAGGGGCTGCTCCCCGGACAGCTTTTCGGGGTTCTGCTCCTGCAGAAGCAGCAGAGGAACATCAGGCTCTAACCCTTACACCCTATTCCTGTGTCACTTCTGCAGAGCAGGGCATTGCAATCCCCGCTTCTCGGCTCTGAGGGCCTAACCCTTCCCTCCCAGCCCCTGAATAGCCCTCTCTCCCTTCCCATTCCCAGGGAATGTTGAAGAAACCAGAAATCCGAACCCGGAATCCGTTCACTGGATTCCTGTTCGAACTGTGTGGTGCTGCCTTTTCTCCGTTAGCAGAGGGGATGTCGGCGTGGGTACCAGGCTGTGCCCACACCACTGATTCAAGGAGTTGGCCTGTTGGTCCCCCCACCAGTCGCTTCGGTGCAGTCGCTGATGGCTGGCCAATCCCTGGGCCCCTGTGGCTGAACTGACTGCCTCCCTAGATAGTTCATGTGTCGGAGAGACAATTCCACAGTGGCATTGCGGGGAGATGAGTGCTTTTAGTCATAAAGAAGGGCATGGAGTTCACACTGTTCTGCGAATAGACTCACTTACGGTAGTGTTTGCAGTAGGAGAACCCAATTCATGGGTCCTTATTCATTTAACATTCAGACAGCTCCAGTCCTTGCTCCGGCTGGAGATAGATGGTAAGAATACCTTCCAAATCCTTATGGGGAGCCTCTTGCACTGTGTCTCCACTGCCGTGACATCCCACATCTCAAACTCAACACGCCCCTACCTGATCGTATCATCACCCCCTCCCGGGTCTTCCTCTATTCTACCTCTACCGATGGCACCATCACGCCTCAGTCACCCCAGCCAGGAGTTGGACCATCGGCTTACGGTCCACCTTTCCTGTCAACACTCCCTGACAACCAATCACCAGGACTCAGGACGACCCTCGTCAAAAGGGCTCCATTCATCCTCTCCTCACCCTCCCCCCTGCTCATATGTCCATGCACACCCTTAGCTAATCGCTGCAATAAAACAATCATGGGCATTCCCTGAGGACAGCCACCAGCACCCAGGACACCGTGGTGATTGAGTGTGAACTTGGAACCAGAATGGTGGATTGGAATCCCAGTCAATATGCGTCAACTGTGGGATAAGAGTCTGAGCTTCAGTTTTCTCATCTGTAAACCGAGATTACGAATACCTCCCTCCCTGGTATGCTGAGGGCGAAATAAAGCTAACATACTAACAGCACTCACAACACTGGCTGGCCCACGGTGGAAGTGTGCAGTGCATATTATCCGAGCAATGGTAGGTGAGGAAACCGAGGTCGGAGCAGTAAAACTCCTCCTTCAGGATCACACAGCTACTAAATAACACTGCCAGCCCATGAATCCAGGTCAAAAGCAACATTCTTATTCTCTCCCACATGGCACATCTGGATTGTTAATAAGAAAGTGGAGCCTCTAAAGTGCTCTAGAACGGCATACAAACTATGATCTCATTAAAAACATTTAGAGTTAATAACAAACTTCCCTAATATTACCTAGGAACCTTGTCTATTCCTTTGTCATCTCATTTTCATCCATCCCTCCTGCTAAACTACCTGAGGGCAGACGCCCCATTGCATAGCAGCACAGGGCCAGCTATGCGGCACTTAATATTTGTTAAATTGCTGAATAGCATAGAATCTTCTTATAAAAAAGAAACTTACTTATTTAGCAGATAATAGTACTAGGAGATAATATATGAATGTGGTTAATATAGTCAAACTTTCAAAAAGTTACTTAGAGGAAAGTACTATTTCTTCCATCCCATTCCCCAGACAGTCAGCTGCTATCTCAAGAGGCATCCATGGTGACTAGTTTATTATACATATACTAGAGGCCTGGTGCACGACATTTGTGCACTGGGGGGGCGGGGGTGGTCCCTCAGCCCAGCCTGTGCCCTCTCCCAATCCAGGACCGCTCGGGGGATGTCCACCTGCCAGCTTAGGCCCACTTCCTGCGGGCAGGGAGACATCTCCCAAGGGATGTCTTGCGCTGCTGTGGAGGCAGGAGAGGCTCCCACCACTGCCGTTGCACTTGCCAGCCATGAGCCTGGCCTCTGGCTGAGCGGCACTCCCCCTGTGGGAGTGCACCGACCACCAGGGGACAGCTCCTGCATTGAGCGTCTGCCCCCTGGTGGTGTGCGTGTCATAGCGACCGGTCATTCCGCTGCTCAGTTGATTTGCACATTAGTCTTTTATTATATAGGATTCTTCAGCGATATTAGGGAATTGCATTGAATTTTAGTGCAATTTAAATTTCTTGCCAAAGATGCTTTATGCACATGTAAGCAGCATGTTCTTTTCTAAAGACACCAATTTCTCTCAAACCCACAAAAGGACAACCCAAACATAAACTGTGTGTGTGTGTGTGTATGAACGCGTGTGCACATGCATGTGCGCACCAAGAGCAAAGGAAGGTGCTAGTTGTAAAACCACCATCCAGTTCTATGCAATTCTATTTACAGATTCCCTCCCCTCCGAGCTGAGCTTATGATCCATTTCTTTGGCCCGAGATTTCATTTTTATTGTGCCGTTCGTTCCGTGGACATGGAAGGAGTAGGCATTCCGTGACATGAACACGACACAGGACTTGCCATGTCTTTCAGCGAGGTGTCTGAGGTTACTCTAACTTACTACAATTTGAAGCAAGAAAAGTGCTTCCTGGAGAGAGAAAGACAGAAATCACTGTCCCCAGTGTGGTTTTTGTCAGACAGAGGTCTGCAATGGCACTGGAAGGCACCTATCTAACACTTTAGCAATGAACTCTGAAAGGCACTTAGCACTTGGCGCTGCCTTCTCTCGGGTTGCTAACCTGCTCCTATTACATGGGCTGTGTCACATGGCATGGCACACTCAGACTTGGACATCACTTAGAAATGACATCAGAAATGTCATTGCTTAGAAATGACATCACACCGGTGGGCCTATGCCTGTGCTTGCAGAGGAATTGGTGGGAAATATTTTCAACTCTCTGCTTTATTCTGAATAAAAAAGCCGCATGTCTCTACTGCTCCATAATATTTTCTAGTTTCCATTTCTACCTACTAAAGGTACATTCATTTTATTTCTAAAAGACAAAACAAAACAGACTGAACAAAAAAAGTTTCCTCAATATATAGGTTTTGTCTTTTTTATGTTTAAGTGATTAAAATATAAGAATTTGAAAACTAAGTAACAGCTATAGTTCTTCTCATCTCATCTTTGGGGAAAGCAACTATTCTTTTCTTCCTCGCTAGTCTCTTTCCAGTTTGTTTCTACACGACAGCAAATAAATTAGAGAGTTGATGTTTACTTATTTTTTATTTTAAAATTTATTTTTGTTGTTTCAATATTACTTTAAGGGTTGATGTTTAGAAAAATTATTTTTTTTAGGGCTGATGTAGATGTGGTGCCCAGTGACAAGCTAAACGGAGCCTTTGTTTGCATGGGGCCCTCCACGGGAGATGCACCCAGAGATAACGGAAGGGCTCTTCCTTCTCTCCGAACTCTGTTTGCTACCAGGTTGTCTGTTTGTGATTCCAAGTCTTTGGTGTAGACTCAGTGGTCGCTCTGACTGTCAATGAGCTCTTTTTATGCGCTTCTTTGTTAGTGCCTTCTTCTTGTTACGTCTACCTCCTCAGTTTCCATTGGAAAAGCCAACCACCAGGGCATCCTGCCAAGTTATCTCCGCCAGCTCAGCCAACTCACTGCAGTTCTCACCCATCTGAGGAGAGTCCTCCTTGGGCTCAGAAACGATCCCAGGGCTCACAGAGAAAATGGATTCCCTAATTCTGGCATTATCTTCTTCCTATTAGATACATTATTTGTTTGTAATCGTGAACTTACTTCTCCATCAGTCTGCTTTCTATGCTCAGGTTTTATTTCTTTCCGTTCCCCTATTCTTTAACTGAAACACTTCTGTCCTAGAAACTGAACTCTTCTGGTGTTTAGCATACCATTTGGAATAAGCGTTTCTGCATCTTTTCCAAACATACTCCCGCATCACTGAGCTCTGTTATTACACATATAGGATTGCAAAATAAATGGGTGTTTGTTAAATGACTGAGAGGGATGTGGTTTAATGATTTGTAGGAGGTTTAGGAGTTTTCTGCCAAATCTAAATGACAGTGCTATATGAATGCATTGGCACTGCTTGCTTGGCCTCCACCAGGTCAGCAACATTTCCCCGCCTGGCATCCCTAACAAGATGTCAGAGAGTCCACAGAGGAGAAGGGGGGCTGGCAGAGGGGCGAGGAGCACGGCCTCTGGTCGGAGACAGCGAGTCCGACTTCCAGCTCTAGCATTTACTAGCTGCGTGTTTTGGGTCAAGTGACTTGATGTCTCCTTGTTCAGTCTCCTCATCTATAAAATAAGGATCACAGTCCTCGTCCCTACCCACTCACTTCAGAGGCTTGTTTAAGGAATAAGTAAGCTAATATATACAAAGCGCCTAGAAAGTAGGTGCAACGGTACTATATATAGCTGGTCTCTATTAGTCCGCAGCTATTGCTTGTCTTGACAACAACCGTAACTCAAAGCAAAAAACGAGGTGAGCATACAGCATTTTACATCAACTTCCAAGGCAGTGACACAGTGCTGGAATACTTCTTCCAGGAAGACATTCGAAGCTGGGAGCCTACTGAAGAAAGCCATTACTTCCCTGCCTCAATCTGGACACTGTCTTTGAACAGCTCTACAATGAACTAAAGTCATTAATCACCAACTATTACTCACAGGAGCTGAAGATGCTGAAATGGAATATGTCTAAGGTCTTGTGACAAACTACTCTTGCGCGGTATTCCTACTTATCTGCAATTTAAGAATCCAAATGTTGGGGGGTTGGGGGGAGCTATAATTATATTTACATGCTACAAAATTTTCTTAGCTCTTTTTGTCATTATCTCTCTTTTTTAAAAAATATATTTTATTGATTTTTTACAGAGAGGAAGGGAGAGCGATAGTGAGTTAGAAACATCGATGAGAGAGAAACATCGATCAGCTGCCTCCTGCACATCTCCCACTGGGGATGTGCCCACAACCCAGGTACATGCCCTGACCGGAATCGAACCTGGGACCTTTCAGTCCGCAGGCCAATGCTCTATCCACCGAGCCAAACCGGTTTCGGCTGTCATTATCTCTTTATATTTGATGGGAGATCTTGGCAAACACCAAGGTAGAGATTGAAATTGTAAAAAAATGCCCTTTTTATGTTGACACATTATTAGAAATTTAAGTTAAAGCATTAAAAAAGTTTTTTTACAGCATGGCACTGACTTACGTGTTTATTAGCCAAAGGGTTTCTATTTGGGGTCAGTCAAAAGCTCCAACTAGGCAAATAGTTTCCTCAGCTGTATTTTAAAGTAGGATCAATGCCACCCATAAGTAAGAAACTACTATTTCAGATGCCAATACATCAAACAAGACAATAATGTTTTATTACTACTGATCGCTATCAACCATCCTAAATTTGTAAGAGGCTGAAATGTTTCAAAAAGGTACAGCTGCCCTAACCGGTTTGGCTCAGTGGATAGAGCGTCAGCCTGCAGACTCAAGGGTCCCAGGTTCGATTCCAGTGAAAGGCATGTACCTTGGTTGTGGGCACATCCCCAGTAGGGGGTGTGCTGGAGGCAGCTGATTGATGTTTCTCTCTCATCGGTGTTTCTGACTCTCTATCCCTCTCCCTTCCTCTCTGCAGAAAATCAATAAAATATATATTTTAAAAAAAATTTTAAAAAGATAAAGAAAAAAAGTATAGCTATTTGTGGCCCATGCTTCAAGGCAATGAATGAAAGAGATCTGTGTTAACACTTCCCCCTATTCACCCTTCCTAGTCACTTTATAAGACAGTGCAAACACATTTAAAAATTCCGCCTTTACGTCTAAAAGTTGGCTACTCAAATCAGCACCAGTTAGAATATAATTACTCTTAAGAGACGTGTATCTCATTTTGGGTGTACTAATTGTATAAATTAGTTTTAAGTGAAAGTGACATTGTATAATGATTACATTTTCGCCAAATCTAACAGGCTTGCCTTTTTTTTTGTTTATTAATCAACTGCTCAGGACTGATGATTAAATGATTACTCTTTGTCCTTCTATGAGTTGGGGAAACATTTGATTTACTTCCCTTTCCACACAATCAATCAGTTGATTTGCAGAATGCCTAATGCTGCTTCTTTCAGATTCCCATGCGTTTATTGCTCCAAACATGCCAAGGGACTGTCATTTACTGGGGAACCGGGGGGGAGGGAGAGGGGGGCGAGCGGGGCAGGATCTTCAAAGCCAGAAGAGAGCCTGGGCGATCATTCTGAATACCTACGACCAGTCCATCTGATAATATTCCCAGGCAGCCGGAGGCCCCTGAGAAACAAGAGCCAGTCTTCTCGGTTGTTATCAAATGACTTACCCACAACGACTGCGGTGACGGTGAGCAGCACAAAAGCATTCCGAAACAGGTAATTTTTAACATCCTCCTTGGTGATGTTCTGCACTTTCTTCTTGGCCAAGAGCGTGCGCTTCCGGACGCCTTGCTGGAACCTCTGCATCCTGCCGCCCGCCCTGGGCTCTTCTCCGTTGCTTTTGGTCATCCTTTACTTCTCTAGGAGGGTCTCTTCTATGCCCCTCAACGTCTCGGAATCACCCCCAGAGAGCCAGGCCCCTTCAGTGTTTGAGAACACACCTAGAGCGAAGATAAGACAGGAGTTACATCTCCAGTGGGGAGAAGTCAGTGAGCTCCACACCAGGAGGAATGGGGGCAAACTGCATGCTCTCAGTAGGAATCACCATGGAGGTACAATGAACGCCTCGACTGGGCATATCTGCCGGGCCACGTGTGGGAAATGTGCATACATTCAGAACACGTGAACAGAAACCTGTGTTCTACTTTTAGAAATCTGTCTTCCCCCCTCCATGGAGGCTACAAAAGGGTTGATCAGAGCTGGGATGACTGAATACTCTTACCCCCACCCTATTTCCCAGAACCTCGCTGAGAGCTTTGCACAATGTCCGCCCTCAATAAATGTCCAATTGAATTGAATGCACAGGAAACACTCAATAATTACTTGCTGGCTTATGTTGTAAGCGTGGTGAAGGCATAACCAGGTCAATCAAGTGAACTGAGGTATTGACATTTCACAGTTGGAGCTTCCTGTTATAAACAATGAAGCGAGTATTTTCTTCATTAAAAAAAAATCATCAGAATATCAACTAGGACATATGGCCATGAAAAGAACTCCAGTAGCCACAGGACTTGGCAACTACATTTGCCTATTTCGCAAGGCAACTTCTGAATTTTTTTTTTTTTCTGTAAAATAAGAAGAGTCCTCCGGGCACCTCTATACACCACCTGAAGTCATAATTAACTTCCACTTTTCTTACAAAGAGGAGTGCACAGCAGCATTTGTCTTTGTGGCAAACACACCCAGGTCTCCTGAGGAAGCTCTCCCAACTTCTAAGTATTTTAAATGTTAGGATTTCTAGAACAGAGGAGATGAATCCAATTTTCATGCCAAACGTTACAGCGTGTGGTTTCTAGTTTCTCTAAAGGGTTCCCAGGTTATTAAAATCGAAGTAAATCTTTGCAGAGGTGGAAATCGTTTTTGAAAAATCAAGGGATACCTCCTGCTGCTTTACAAGATTTCTAATCCCTAATCTCTACCACGGATCAAGCCAAGAAAAAACAAAACCAAACCAAAAACCAACCAACCAACCGTGCCCGTGGACGTGTGTGTCTGGCAGCACCAGCAGCCTGCGTGTGCGACCGCGGGGGAGGTCACTGGCAAACCCGCGGGCGCTTCTGGCAAATCCCAGTGTGGAAAAAAAAAAAAAAAAGACTTGCTTCACGGTGTTCACTTTTAAATACAATTCCAGGGTGGCGTCAGCGATAGTAAGACCTACACGCTGTCTAAACACCTCCCAGCAGGCGAACCGTGCAGGGAGGAGTGATGAGGAGGAGACGCCAAGACCAGATTTTTTTCCTCCTGATCTGATTGCCTCCACCAGCCAGTCACTGCTCAGCAGAGCCGCCCAGCCTGATCCTTCCCAGATCCCCAGCCACAACCTGCCCCTCGTCCCCGCGAGGGACCCAACGCCAAATCCACGCAGGACCAGGCACAGAGACTCACCCCGCGCTCGTGACATTCAGTGACCAGCGTGGACTGGATCGATCCAAATGGCTAGCGTTTCCCTCGCCACCCCTCCGCCGGGAACGAAGGCATCCCGCCC
>NW_006289398.1:2080625-2082281 GCF_000327345.1 Myotis davidii
TTGCTACAGTTCTCCAAACTTGCCTAAAGTTACTCAAAACACAAGCTGAGACATGCCTCTATTTAAGCAGGTTAAACTCTATTATAACAAACCTAATTTAGCTCAAAGTGCCTGCCTCGCAGAGCTTAAAATGGTGACACAAGGAGTCCAGGATATTTGCTAAACTACAGAGTAAAAAGTACACACTTGAAGTTTTGTGACTTCAAAAGATAAGTTGCTGTGCAGATAGGTGCCTCAACTTTAAAGGATCTTAAGAAGGAAAATAGATTGTGGACATAGATTTTAAGACTGACTCATCTCCGAAGCTTAGACGTTGTTTAACATGAAAAGTTTAATAGGAGTAAAAACCCACACCAAAACTTACAGCCAGAGGTCTGTATTCCTGCTCATTAAATCTCATTCACCATGCAAAATCTGCTTAAATTTTGTGTCTGTTGCCCAAGAAGAAAGGATGTCTTTTTCCTTCATTAGTAAATTCAGGGGGAGATTCTGAAGATCTGTCCCCTGCCTGCTGCAGAGCAATGGTGAATCGCATACATGCTTTCAAAGGACAAGTTAGCAGTGAGTATAACAACTCTTAAATTTGGCATCATTTGAAGAGTTTATTGAAAAACATACTCTTGAGCGTCTCGGCCCTCAGCAATCTTTCTCTTCCACTAACAGCCCAGGTCCCTTAGCATCTATACCACATTGTTTAGCACTTAATTATACTGTCTTCTGCTCCTTTCTTTTAAAAATCCTGTTAAATTTCGGCTCCTCAACTAAAGTATAAGTTCTTGGAGGACAAGAGCCAGTCTTATGCTTGATGCATAGTAAACATTAAATAACTCATAAATGGATGGCAGATTGTAAGGGTCGGAAACAATGCTTTTCAACCTCCCGTGTTAAAACACGGCTACTGGATTTGATGTTGGCACTTCTGGTCTAAGTGTGGGGAGCAGATGCCATTTCTCAATACAGTGACTTCATTTTAAAGCATGTATTTACTATACTAAATCCTTCCTGGGCCATGGGTTTAAGGCTAATCTATCCACATTTCTTGCGGAAGTGACCTGTATTTCCAGGGAATTTAAAGGGAAATCTTTAAATGATTTTAAATGGAATTTCAAGCCAAGGGACATTTCCAATTTTTAATCCTGGTTTCCCCCCTCCCTGCACCCCACCCCCCACCCCACTAAAACCCTAAGGAAGAAAAGGGACCAGAAAAACCACACTTTGGTTAGCATAGAGATGAGAAGGTCCAAGTCCCCCCGTCCCCCCAAGTTTCTCACTTTTCTTTCCAATCCCTAAAGCTTGATTAAAAACCATTTCATTATTTTGGTCTGCACAGATATTATGGGAGTCTGGTGTACCCTTGAAAAGGGGAAGTAATTTGCTCCTGAAAGTTTTGTTGGCTGTAATAAAACCTAATGAGAAAATGAGATGCAAAGAGTCTCAGTTCAGAGTTCATCTGAATTACAAGGGTCTGGGGCAGTGGTCGGCAAACTGCGGCTCCCGAGCCACATGCGGCTCTTTGGCCCCTTGAGGATGGCCCTTCCACAAAATACTGACTTCCATCGCGTGCCCACATGTGGAATTTTGTGGAAGAGCCACACTCAAGGGGCCAAAGAGCCGCATGTGGCTCCAGGCACCCAGCCTGCAACACCCAGGACTTGG
>NW_006289398.1:2095379-2095783 GCF_000327345.1 Myotis davidii
CAGCGCGCCGCGCGCCGCGGGCTGGAGGTCTGGTCCGAGCGTTTCCAGGGAGCCTTTCCCGAGGCTGCCTTGAAAGATCTGGCTTTATTCTCGCAGGCTCCCTGCCCTTGGAGAAACGCGAGAGCGTGCTCTTTGGCCTGCATGTACCGTGTTAGGAAAGAGTCCCTCTCTTTAGAATTGGGGACATAACTGGCATTTCTTGGGAAGATCCTGGACGCAGTGGAGAGGGAGCCTTTCCCGAGGCTGCCTTGAAAGATCTGGCTTTATTCTCGCAGGCTCCCTGCCCTTGGAGAAACGCGAGAGCGTGCTCTTTGGCCTGCATGTACCGTGTTAGGAAAGAGTCCCTCTCTTTAGAATTGGGGACATAACTGGCATTTCTTGGGAAGATCCTGGACGCAGTGGAG
>NW_006289398.1:2096522-2125992 GCF_000327345.1 Myotis davidii
TCACGGGACCAGTTGCAGAACAGCTGCCTCACCACCTGGAACACTCAGCACAGCCAGGGCTCACAGGGCCAAGGAGGGTTCAAAGCCCATCCTTCCAGGCCCCCCAGATGCCACCTCCTCAGGGAAGCCTCCCTTGATTATTGGGGCTGCAAGTGACTGTTCCCTCCTGAGCACCCCTGGCCGTCTCCCTAACTCTCCAAAGTGATGGGGCCCTGACTCCCCTGAGCCCTGTACACTGTGTGAGGACAGTGAGTTTCTGTTGACCCACTTGGCCAATTTCGGAAGCATTGACAGCTGGCATTAGAGCCCACGGAATTAATTTTGGTCACTTATTCAGTCATCACTTCGTGTCCCTGCTATGTGCCCAACGCTACATCAGGTGCCGCGGAGACAGACAAGCGACACAGTGGACCAGCCTGAGGGCAAGTGTCATGGAGGAGAGGACATCGGCCAGCGCTACAGCTCGCAGTAAGGTTTGCCAGAGGACAGCGTCAGGAGAGGCAGGGAGAACTTTCCAGACTGATGACCTGGGAGAGTGGGCGGCAAACTGTGGCTCGCGAGCCACATGCGGCTCTTTGGCCCCTTGAGTGTGGTGCGCATGGGCCACGAAGTTTCCATTGCGTGCCCACATGTGGTATTTTGTGGAAGAGCCACACTCAAGGGGCCAAAGAGCCGCATGTGGCTCGAGAACCGCAGTTTGCCGACCACTGGTCTAGGGGAAATATTGGGAATGACTTCTTTTAAGCACCACTTGCCCTTTTGAAAAGCTATAACGATAGTGCCCTCTGGGCGGCCTGGACTTACTCAGCACACATTTCTACCTTTCCCCTACTTTATAACTAAAACCCCTGGGTGTAAAACATTTTCTTTCCCTTCACAGAAATACTGAAGGAGCGAAAGATCAAGAAATGATAACAAGCCTCTGTAGGCTGCATGCCATTTAAAGCTCCTCTGGGTAGGAGACAGCCAGGAAGTCCTATTAATTTTGGTATTTCAGAGTGGAGAAAAACTCATGTTGGCAATGCTGCTCCTTTTAAAAAACCTCTCAAGGATTTCCTTTGAATATACTATTATTCAGCATATTATAGGTAAATTTTTTTTGAGAAAAAATGTCATTATAACAAGATACAACCAAATCCAACCTAACCTTAGATGGACCCTCCCACTCATTCGTTTGAAGTGTGAGGGATCATAATTAACAAGTAAGTGCTGTAACATAGTACAGAACAGTCCAATTTCGACATTCAAGATAAGGGAATTCTGAAAGTTGAGAAAGAAAATGAGTTGGCAAATCTTTTAAAGTTTATCGAATATTTTTCACTTTTACTTTTCATTTCATAAGAGATTTTGTCATTCCTTGTTCAAACAGCTTGTGTTTACGACAGCCGTGGGCAACCTACGGCCCGCAGGCCGGATCCGGCCCATTTGAAATGAATAAAACTAAAAAAAAAAAAGACCGTATCCTTTTACGTAATGATGTTTACTTTGAATTTATATTAGTTCACACAAACACTCCATCCATGCTTTTGTTCCGGCCCTCCGGTCCAGTTTAAGAACCCATTGTGGCCCTGGAGTCAAAAAGTTTGCCCACCCCTGGTTTAGGATCATCACCAAGTGTGTCAATTCTCCTTTCAGAAGTTGGAAATTACAGAATGTGATGACAGTGGATGGGACCAGGTTTAACCCCATGGAAGTACTAAAAGTAGTAGGACTCAAAGTGGCACTTGTGATAGTTGGTTTTTCGTTTTTTTGTCTCAAAAATGTTTTCCTTTCTGGGTTTGAATGTAAAAACAAACAAACAAACAACAGAAAAATCTGTAGTGAACTGTGGTTAGTTGGATTTTAACTGACTGGGTTTATTTTAGCCTGTGTGAAGCCTGGAAAACCCCAATAGAGGTGAACTATAATGAACTTTTATTTCATTCATTCATTCATTCAACAAACCTTAAGGTCCAAACACCAGTCCCTCTCCTCAAGGAACCCACAAACACACCTTATTATGCAGTGTGCAAGGGGAGGGCCCACAGGGAGTTAGGGCCCTCTGCGTGGAGGCCTATTTACCAGACTATCCCTACAAGACTGAGCACTCCTCCAAGGAGCTGTGCTTGGCTCAACATTATATGTGCAGCGGACCCAAAACACCAAAGTAAAGAACTTGAACTCCTAGTCAAGGCAAGAGGGAGTCAGAGGATTTAAGCACAGGAGTGATTTTACCGTTAGGAAAGAGAGAGGAGGAGCTTTTGAACTGGGATAGTTCACACACACATTTAAAAAAATAAATCCCATTGGAAAATGCAGACAATCTCACAATATTGCGGCCCTTCAAGGGACAAGCTGGCATGGAGTCCAGACTGCTTCCAGGACATGAGGTGCATACTCTCCAGGTCACCTGGCCTGCCCACTACATTCGTTATAGTCACCAGCATGGTCTCCTAGTACATTCTAATGTTTTGACCTCTGATGGGGTTTAAGAAGCAAGTTGAGCAAGGGCAGAGGCTTGGGGAACCCTAACATAAAAGGGAAGAAGAACAAGAGGAACCCCTAAATAGATCTGCAAATCACGAGAAGTTATACCAACCATGTTATCGCAAGTTAGCTAAGAGTTGGACATAATGGTGGCTTAAAGAAATTGAACACATTTTCTCCATATTAAAACTAAATCGGTCTACTTTTTAATGAAGATGTCATTGGTATTAATTATGACTTATATTGGGAAGTGGCATTTTCCTCCATTACTCAACATGAGCCAAACCTTATAGAACAGTGGTTCTCAACCTTGGCTGCACATTAGAATCACCTGGGAATCTTTTTAAAATCCTGATTTCTGTGCCTCGTCCTCTGGAAATTCTGTTTGTTTGTTTTTTGTTATGGGGTGGGACCACAACATTAGTAACAAAGAAACAGAATTTCCGGAGGATGAGGCCCAGAAATCAAGATTTTAAAAAGATTCCCAGGTGATTCTAATGTGCAGCCAAGGTTGAGAACCACTGCCTTAGAAGGACTAGACTTTTGGTTTAATTGGAAAGGATTGTGTAAGTTAATTGGAATTAAAGCCTTCAGCAGAGTGCTAGCAACAATAATAGTCAAAACTTTTATAAGAATTTATAGTTTTACAAGAGGCCTGGTGCACAAATTTGGGCACAGCTGGGGTCCGGCTGGCCTGCCTCAATCAGAGGGGTGGGGGCAATCAGGGTTGGAGATCAAGGCTAATTTGCATATTAGCCTTTTATTATATAGGATAAGCACTTTTACTCATGTTATCTAATTTAATCTGTGTGACAATGCTTTGAGGTACACTCTATTATTTCCTAGGCCAGTAAATCCAGACGTTGACATGGAACTTTACAGGGATTAAGGAATTTGCCTAGGATTCCAGTCAGTGAGTGACAAACGTTAACAGTTTTTGGATCTTTGGTTTCTCATCTTTTCCCAAAAGAAGTCCTGGTAGCTTTTGTTAAAGACGGATAGAAAAGAAAGTAAAGAACATTAAAAGGAAGGTCTAGCATCAGATATTTCTTCTGGGAGTCAATGCTAAACTTCTCCCTCACAGGTTGACAGCCACCACCCCCCCCCATGTGCACCCAAGGCTCGCTCTGGGGCTTAAGTTCCCAGAGTGGCTACCGCCCTGATCTGTGACTCTCATTTCTGGACGGTGGGATCTTCGAGAGCAGAGCCTGTGCTTATAGACACTGTAAACTCAGTTACCAGTACAAAAGGTGCTCAGTAAAGAGTTGCTGTATGAGCCACAAGTACAAGAGTTCATCAATCCATCTCCAATCCTAGGACTTGGAGAAATGACCTCAGTAAACATCAACTTTAAAAAGGGGGAAGAAAGCCCTGGCTGGTGTGGCTCAGTTGGTTGCATATGGTCCTATGCACTGAGAGGTCACCGGTTCTATTCCCAGTCAGGTCCTATGCCCGGGTTATGGCTCAATCCCAATCGATGTTTCTCTCCCTCTCTTTACCTCTCTCACTAAACTTAATAAAAACATATTTTTTAGAAAGGGGGATAGTGAAGAAAACCAAGGAATTCCCTTTTCAATTATTACAAGATAAAATAGGCCCAAGTGGGGCTGATCTAATTGAATGGGTGGGAGGTGGGATCAGAGCCTGTCTCAGGTTCCCTTCCTTATTCCCTCAGGTAAGCCTCTAGGCAGCAGTTCTCAACCTGTGAGTCGCAACCCCTGAAAATACATCCTGCATATCAGATATTTACATGACGATTCCTAACAGTAGCAAAATTACAGTTATGAAGTAGCAACGAAAATAATTTTATGGTTAGGGGTCACCACAACATGAGGAACCGTATTAAAGGGTCGCGCCATGAGGAAGGTTGAGAACCACTGCTGGGCATTTCATCCATTTGTGGATTCAACCCATCTGCCTTGAAAATGAGCATGGATGAGGAGTCAAGCTGTTTTGTGCCATGATTCCTCAGTGCCAGGTTCAGGCTTCGAGCTTGGGTTTTCAATCACTAAACCACACGTTCCTCCCTCCTAATTTTGAACATCATCTGTAAAATGAGGTGGGATAGATTATTTTTCTCAAGTCGCTTTCCCTATTAGCATCCTATGATTCTAAATCAAGCCATGCTAATAACGGGCTTGCCCTAGTCACTTCGGTCTATTTAGTTAAAGACACGGGTTTTTCTATGCACTCCATGATTAATGGCTTCTCATTAGATCCCCCTGCCACAGATTAAACACAAACACATAAACAGTCACCAGAGGAAGCTTACTGAAGGGCACGGGTTTTCTGAAGCACAGCGATGACATGAATCTTTCATAAGCGTTTGCTCATATAGAATCATAATTACAGCGATCACGACAGATACACAGCTTTTGTAAGGGGAAAAAGTAATTACAATTTAAAAGCACACAGCGCAAAGTTGCCATCACAAAAACGACCATTATAGCAACTATTTCGCATTTGGACATTTTTTTGGCAGGAGGTCTGGGCATTGTTTATTGTGAGTCAGAAACAGGCACTGAGAAAATATGCAAATTTTTTAAGCAAGAGAAAATGCAGCTTTGAGTTGAGAAAACAGGGTGAATGGTAGAGACTGGGCCTTGAACACAAATCAACCTTAGTGGTTGAAATAACTTTTGGTCATGGGATGTTATTATAATAATCTGGGGTAAGGTCAGAATAAAGTTAGTGTATACTTTAAAACATACATTTGAGATTTGTGGTGTGCTCCTGATTAAGTCCTCCTTCTGCTAATGTGTTGACGGACTGATTTGCAGTAGAAAGACCAGGGAAGACAGCCTCCAGCCTCTATATAGATGCCACCTTCCCTGGTGAGGCAGAGGCAGGTCACCTCTGGGTCACAGAGGAGGCAAAGGCAGGCCTCTTCCTCACCCACCTGCCTCCCCACACAAGTTCACACCTGCTCACTTGAAATGAACTCATGGTGACCAGTTCATTCCTGTCAACAGGCCTCAGTTGTCAAAGGGTATTTCTATTAGTAAGTCCAGTAAGTTTTTCTAAATCTCTTAATAGGTGAATGTAGGAGGTAATAGGATTTTGAAGAAAAATACACTGAGATTGAGTTGTGTAAGTTTGGGTAAATGTTGTGGTCCTCCCATCTAAATATAGGTGAAATAAGACCTGGGTTTCAAACTTTTTTTTTAAACCATCTATACTAATAAAAGGGTAATATGCTAATTAGACCAGGTCAACCGGACATCTTCTGGATGTCCAACTTCCTTCCAGACAAAGCCACAATGGCGGGGGCCAAGGCAGAGGCCATTAGGGGAGCAAGGAGTTAGGGGCAATCAGGCCGGCAGGGGAGGGCAGTTGGGGGCAATCAGGCCGGCAGGGGAGGGTAGTTGGGGGTGATCAAGCTGGCAGGCAGAGGCAGTTAGGGGCAATTAGGCAGGCAGGCAGAGGCAGTTAGGGATGATCAGGCATGCAGGCGAGTGGTTAGGAGCCAGAGGTGCCAGATTGGAGAGGGTGCAGGCCAGGCTGAGGAACACCCCCTCCCCCACAATCCCCATGCATTTCGTGCACTGGGCCTCTAGTCTGTTCAAATAGAATCTCATGATGAAACGAACAGCAATGTGGCATATCACAGATAAGCCTAGGCCAGGGAGCCCAGAGCCTCCAGATTGTTCCTTCCTCTACCTTCCCTTCCCTGTCCCTCTCCTCTTACCCTTTCTTTCCCTGGCAGCATCTGGACCTCCCTCTGGAGTGGGTGCCCAGAGCAAGATGGAAACCACTAGATCAGGTAACTCAAAGTCCTCAAGTTCTAAGAATAACACTCTCATAAGCTGGAAGAATCTCTGAGGAAAAGAAAAAAGGTGTAAAGTATACTCTCAAGACCCCACAGTATTGGTGATGCCTCAATTAATAAATCTTACAGAGGTATGAGTTGTTTTAGAATATTCAACCACAGGTAACCTGTGTGGGTGTATGTGCAAGTCTCAAGACTAGGCCTGGGAGTGTGGGGATGGTGGTGGTGATAAGACAGACTAGACTGAGGGACCAGTCATATTTTTTAATGACCTTATGACCTAGATAAGCCACAGGACAAATTAATGGTTTGTCCAAAGCCAAACAAGTGAATGTCCAAGTCAAGACCAGGGCCCAGTGTTCACTTGTAGCCCCAATCATTTTCAGAGACACATATTGCCCGATAACACCAATTATATTCAGTGAAAGCCTGGAATGCTTTGAGTCAGTTATGACACAGATGTTTTTAAATCTAGTACCGTAAAGCCGTGCTGTCCAACATGGTAGTCACTAGCTACGTGTCGCTAGTGAGCTCCTGCATGTGGCCAGTGCAGACTGAGATGTGCTGTAAGTGTAAAGTACACAAAGGATTTTGAAGGGTTAATAAAAAAAGTAAAGCATCTCATTAATAATTATTTATATTGATTACATGCTATAGTGACAATATTTTAGATATTGTTTAAATAAAATATATTATTAAAATGTAATAAAATCAATTTTGTCTGTCTTCTTGCCCCCTTTTTAAATTTAGTTTTTAAAATATGTTTTTTATTGATTTCAGAGAGGAAGGGAGAGGAAGAGAGAGAGAGAAATTGATTTGAGCCCAGGACCCTTCTGTTCATAGGCTGACGCTATATCTACTGAGCCAAACCGGCTAAGGCTCTTTTGCCTCTTTTAATGGGACTAATAGAACATTTTAAATTACATGGAACTCATATTTCTATGGAATAGCATTGTTCTATAGTGACTCCTCTTTACTACTATAGAGGTCTTTGCTCTTTATAGAGCAGTGATGATGAACCTTTTGAGCTCGGCGTGTCAGCATTTTGAAAAACCCTAACTTAACTCTGGTGCCGTGTCACACATAGAAATTTTGATATTTGCAACCAAAGATATAAAACAAAGATTTATATTTTGATATTTATTTTACATATTTAAATGCCATTTAACAAAGAAAAATCAACCAAAAAAATGAGTCCACGTGTCATAGGTTCGCCATCACTGTTATAGGGGAATCCTTGGTTAGCAGAGCTAGCACAATCCCTCTCCAGTAAATTCTCTCCCAATTGTTTAAATAGAGTCATATGTGGTGAGAATATTTTTGTTTCTGCACAGAAGTTCAATGCTAATGGTAATAGCAACAATAACAATAAAAACGGCTACCATTTATTAAGTCGTTTTTATGTGCCAGGCACTATGCCAAGTGCTTTACATTTGCTTCATTTACTTGTCACAACAACCCTATTGTTACTACGTTTTATTATTCCCAGTTTACCAATGAAGGAATTGGGGTTCTGAGCAACCAGCCAAGGTCACAAGCTGGTTAAGTGGTTGGACTGGGACACCACCCCGGGCCCCTTGCATTGAAAGCTCAGGCACTTGAGTGCCACACAAACCTGCTTTGCTGCAAGTCCCACTCCCAATGAAGATACTGCCCTCAGGATTCTACAAATTCCCACTATGTTTAAAGGCCTAGGGAGGAGGAATACACAGAGAGGAGCGAAATAGTTGCAACCTTTAAGCATCGCCGGGAAAACATATGTGAAATATGTGACAAAACAAGACCTGATGAGAGATTAAAAACTAAAATTCTCTAGGCAGATAGGAGAAAGATTAATTTCAGTTGTGGGGAAAAGGCAGGGTTTCATGGAAGAGGCAGTATTTCAAAAAGAACTCTGAAAACGAGGGAGCTTTTCCACAGTTGAAAATAGCGAGGGAGAGTCATTGCAGGTGGGGGAGCCAGCCTGAGCAGAGACACAGAGCTGTGTGAGGGGCCAGCGAGGACTCCAGGTTGGCTAGTAACACGTGGCAAAGGTGAGAGGAAGGACGGGGGAGACAGAGCATGCCATGTTTGGGACAAGTAGAGAAGCTGGAAACAGCATTTCTTCAGTTGAAAAAAAAATCTTGAGGTGGGACTTTCAAAAACAAAGGTAGCCGTATTTTAATGTGTTTTGTAGAATGCTAAATTCTTTTTTCTAGAATCTGTCCTAACAAGCAATAACATCAACCACAAACAATTCAGCCCCTAAAATCTTCCAAGAACTACCCCACTCTTCATGAACCAAAAGGAATATACCCAAATGTCACAAAGACATTAGGGGAGCAATTTCCTGGTGGCCAACATTCTTCCACATTCCTGCATCTCCATCAGCTGGAACAGAAGCCTTCTTATCCCCCCCTCCCCCCGCCCCTACCCCAATCCACCCTCGGGTCAAAATCCCGGCATCCTTCTATTCCATCAGAGGAAAACCTATTTCAGGGCAATAGCTTCACCGAGGGATAACAATTGCTAACACGTACGAGGCAGGTAGAAAAGATGAGAAAAAGCAGTTTTCACCAAACACGGAAGAGGTGAAGGCTTTTATTAGATCATCTGCTGGGATCCCTTTTTAGACGTCTTCCATGTTTTTAAAATGCAGTATTTAAGATGGAGCTCACTCCTCTTGTCCTGGACACGTGGATGGAGTTTCCCCTTTCTTACGGGCTGCTTATACTTGCATCTTTTCTCTACCAAATCCACTAGGACTCAGAACTTTTACTGCTGGTTCTGTTATGTTTTCAAATTCTTCCAGGAAATTGGAGTTAGCAGGTGAGGCCTAATCTGGGCTTAGGAGGGTGAGAGATGCGTTAGGAGGCTCCCGAAAAAGCATCAGTGAAAGATGATGGTGGTTGGGCTTAAGGTGACTAACCAGAGAGACATGAGAAGTGGCCCCATTTGGGGAAGTATTTTGAAAGACATTTGTGAGGAATTGATAATAAGTTGAGCAAAGGGTATAAAAGAAAGAGAATGGTGAAGATAAAATTAAGATTTTGGACTTGAGCAACTGGGTAAATAGAGTTAAATTGAAATGAGGTGGAGAGCCAAAGGCTCAGGGAAGTGGTTGGTGAATGAAGAGTTCTGTTTTGGATCCTCTCAGATCTCCAAGTGGAGATGCCCAGGTGGCAATGGCCTTCTAGATAGAGAGGAAGCTGGAATCCCACATGTGGGACTTTTCACACACATGGAATTAAAAGCTACAGCTCTGCATGAGAGCATTGAGAGAGCACATGCTTGAGAGTGCATGAAGGCAGAAGATGCATAATGGAAATGGAATGGAATAACTAAAACTTAAAGAGTCATGGTTATTTTGTTTAACATTATACACTAGAGCAGTGGTTGGCAAACTGCGGCTCTCGAGCCACATGCGGCTCTTTGGCCCCTTGAGTGTGGCTCTTCCACAAAATACCACGTGCAGTTGCGCACGTACTGTGCGATTGAAACTTCGTGGCCCATGTGCAGAAGTCAGTATTTTGTGGAAGAGCCACACTCAAGAGGCCAAAGAGCCGCATGTGGCTCAAGAGTCACAGTTTGCTGACCACTGCACTAGAGGCCCGGTGCATGAAAGTCGTGCACAGGTGGGATCCTTAGGCCTGGCTGGTGAACCGGGGGAGGGACCGAGGGAGGTTTGCTGGCCAGAGGGAGGGACTGGGGAAGGTTGGCTGGCTGTGGGAGGTTGGCTGTGGGAGTGCACTGACTACCAGGGGGAAACTCCTGCATTGAGCACTTATCCCCTGGTGGTCAGTGCACGCCATAACAACTGGTCTACTGGTCAATCCAGTTGTTCGGTCTTAACGGTCGCTTAGGCTTTTATATATATACTAGAGATGCTAGTACACTATTGCAAAGGGTACTATGACATCATTATACAAAGACTGGAATTATATCAAATGGAATTGCTAAATTAGCCAAATTTTTTTAGGCTTTTTTTTTTGGGGGGGGGGGAGGCTCAAAAAGAACAGTAAGGTTTTTTTGGCCTGATAAACTGTAAGACTGTAGTTGTAATTTATGATTTGGGGAAGGCCTGGGACAGATATGTGTGGGGTGTGGTCAGGACAGGAAATCAAAACTTGAGATAATCAAGTAAAGCTGTGAAATAGGCTGTCAGATGTAAGGAAGGGAGAGGTTCCTTCCTTAATCAGCATCTAGGTAGTGTTTAAACCGATTGTAGTGTAATGTTAATGAGGTGGATGTCATCTTAACCACAGCGAGTGTAGCCAGAGAATAGATAATTAAGAATAGATCATCAAGGACTGGCCCTGGGAGCTCTCCAATGCCTATACATGGAGAAGAAAAGGAGGGATTGGAAGAGAGACAGTGAGGTAAGGGAGGAAAAAGCAGAAGTGTTGCCTAATATGTCAAATTATCTTAAACATGACAAGGCCTTCAAATGTCTGTGTTTGATTTTATGTACTTATATGTTTTATTCTATTCTGAGAAAAGACCTCATTAAATTGTCTAAAGCAGTGGTCCTCAACCTTCCTAATGCCGCGACCCTTTAATACAGTTCCTCATGTGGTGGTGACCCCCAATTTCATTGTTACAAATTGAACATCATTAAAGCATAGTGATTCATCACAAAAACAATATGTAATTGTATATGTGTTTTCCGATGGTCTTAGGCGACCCCAGGTTGAGAACCGCTGGTCTAAAGGAACAATGGCGCAGAAAGGTGGAGAACCCTTGCTGTCTCCGATGGTTTCCACACGCTTCCCTTCTCAGCACCATTAAGATGGGATGATAGTCTGCTGAATATCTTGAGGCTTTGGTCAAAGACATTACCTTTGTTCCTGGTGTCTTTTCTCATCTGAGGTTTTAAATTTTAGACGGTGAAACCTGATACTGTTACTTTTTTCTCCATGGCCTCTGTGAACTGAACTGGTTGTTCCCCGGGGAGATTGGAACGCCAGTTCGTCCTCCTGACACAGGGTGACGGAGGGGTGTTAATCCCCTTTATTGGAAAGACCTTTCCCTGTTTAAAGGTATAAAAGTACTACATTATCCAACACAAGGGACACATAGTAGACCTGACCAATTTAGGGGAGGCCTGCAGGGCAGCCTTACAAGTTTAGGACCTACAGTAACCACATAGGATGGTCTGCAATGGAAGCTTTCTGTTAGCGTAGGCATTAATAAAAGAGAGGGGAGCACAGCTGGCCAAGCCTAATTAGGTCAGAAGCTACAGCTTCACAGACTCCAGGGGAGAGCAGCATTGCCCACTCCCACGAGTAGGGAGGAAGGACTGGCTTTCCAGTCTACCTGGAGCCCAACCAGTTCACGCCCCTGGATATGGGGGAGGGTTTTCCTCTGCTGGGCGCTTGCCTAGTAGAAGCCAACATGGCACAGGGGGAGGGCGGTTTGCTTACTTTCTGCTTTGAGCAGCGGTTCTCAACCTGTGGGTCGCGACCCCTTTGGCGGTCAAACGACCCTTTCACAGAGGTCGCCTAAGACCATCCTGCATATCAGATATTTGCATGACGATTCATCACAGTAGCAACATGACAGTTATGAAGTAGCAACGAAAATAATGTTATGGTTGGGTCACAACATGAGGAAATGTATTTAAAGGGCCAGAGGGTTGAGAACCACTGGCTTTGAGGCATGCTCAGTGGGAACCAAGTAGGAGGCCATAAAGAGGAGGAGTCCAATCTGGGAAAGAGACCGGATTAATTGGGGGGAGGGCCCAGCACAAACCCGCAGAAGGATTGGAAAAGAGATTGGCCAATTTGAAAGCCTGAGGTAATATAGTCAAAGTTTAACAAAGGCCTCTATCTTGGTAACTGTGCTCATTCGCCTGTTTTTTTTTCACTTGTTCTCTCCCCATAGCAGCCACGCAGGCCTAGCAGCAGCACAGGCCCAAGTGCAGGCTCCAAGCGAGAGCCTGGGGGGACGGGCAAGCTAGCCCGATGGGAACGGAGACTGAACCGGACTCAGCTTTGGCGTGGACGGAACCGAGGGCACAGGAGTTCTGGGCCCTGGCCCTTCTGGGCTTGCTGAAGGCAGGGCTGGAGTTCTTCACAGCAGCTGGGACTGGACCACCTGGCCGTGGGTGGGACCCAGACACCAGGCACCTGGGGACAGTCCCTTGTGTTTGCTCCAGCTTCAAGAAACCTTACCTCCACCCCTCATCCTCCCCTGCGTGGGTCCCAGAAGTGCTTTTCTTGGGGCTCCAAGGGAAGACCCCATTTCCACTGGCAACATAACTAAGAGGAGGTCATGGCAGGTGGTCACCTCCTGGGCAGGCCTCTTTCCTGACAAAGGTCACTCTTTTCCGTAACTTGAGCCTGTCTACTGTCATTTTGCATCCGTGACTGCATACCTTTTTGAAAGGTCAGGGTGATTTCCTTTCCCAGACCCCTCAGGGCACAATCTCCCAACAGAGTAGGGGCCCACAGAGCCCCTCATTGTTATTGTTATCAGGTTAATTGTTGACTGTTAACTATCCTAACCCCACCTATGTAAAAGAAGTATGGGTCTATTTGTGTGTGTTTTTTTAATGCAATTCCAGAGATTTCCCCTCTTTGCTTTCTTCTGCCTCCATAATCCATCACCAGTGAATTTCCTATAACCCCCTTAAGCCTCCTCCCTTGAATGTAATGGATAAAATAAGGCGCCAAATTGCCATTCTCTGGAGCATGTACCCCTTGAGATTTTGCTTCCAGGCAATTGTCATCAGTTTGGCTCAATTAAACTCATAAAAATTCTTACAGGTTTGGACGTTCCAACATTTTTATAGGGTTTTATTTTATTTTATTTTTCACTTTAGCACTTTAATCCAATTGGAATTGTTTTCACGTCTGCAGTGATGTAAGGATCTAATTTTAATTTGTTCTCCTAAAATGGTAGCCAAATATTCCAACACCATTTATTGAATAGTCAGTGTTTTCCTTGTTTACCATATTTTTAAAGTAGTTTTACTGAAGTATAGTTGATATACAATAAATTCTTCATATTTCAAGAGTACAATTTGATGCTTTGATATATGTCCACAATCAAGATAGCGAACTATATTTTATTTTTTTAATAGTTTAAATTTTATATACTTATCTTTTGAATAGTGAATACATTCACATGGGTCAAAATTTAAAGACGCAAAGCTGCTGAAATATGGTAAACAAAAGGTTGACTATTCAAAAATAGAAATATTTATATATATATAAGCAAATATATGTACTGTTCACACACATAATAGTATATAATACACACTGTTTTTCACTGTCCTATTTTTCCCTAATATATTTTGGACATCATATCACATCTGTATTTAAAAGGTTCTTTATTCTCTTTTATTTCTACTTAGAGTTCTATTGTATGGATATAGCCCACAACTACTTATTGAAATACCATGTGTGAAGCACTTTTCTAAGTTCTGATATAGCAGTGAACAAAACAAATAAAAATACCTTTCCTCATAGAGTTTATATATATATATTTTAATATATTTTATATTTTATTGATTTTTTACAGAGAGGAAAGGAGAAGGATAGAGAGTTAGAAACATTGATGAGAGAAACATTGATCAGCTGCCTCCTGCACACTCCCTACTGGGTATGTGCCCAGAACCCAGGTACATGCCCTTGACCAGAATCGAACCTGGGACCCTTGAGTCCGGAGGCCAATGCTCTATCCACTGAGTCAAACCGGTTAGGGCTAGAGCTTATATTTTTATAAGATTTATCATATTTTATTTAATTACTTCCCTAATAATAAATATTTAGTTTTATTTTTTATAGTAGTATTTTTTCTCAATTTTAATGCAATAAAACATTTATTTTTGTAAAACAAAGTAATTCATGGTTTTGGTAACATTTTTCTCAATTGTAATGCAACAAAACTTACATCTACATTTTACTAGTATACATAATATCTAAATGTAATGTAATATCCTTTATTAATCCTCACGAGAGGATATTTTTTTCATTGATTTTAATTTTATTTTTTCAAATTAAATCTTTATTGTTGAAAGTATTACACATGTCTCTTTTTCTCCCATGGACTCCTTCTAGCCCATCCCACCCCCACCCTAGTCCTTTTCCATCCTATTGTCTGTCCATGGGTTATACATACACACAAGTTCTTTGGTTGATCTCCTCCCACCCTCCCTCGATTTCCTTCTGAGATTCTGCAGTCTGTTCCATGCTTCTATGTCTCTGGTTCTATTTTGTTAATCATTTTATTTTGTTCATTAGATTCCACATATGAGTGAGATCATGTGAAACTTGCCTTTCTCTGACTGGCTTATTTTGCTTGGCATAATACTCTCCAGGTCCCTCCATGCTGCCTCATAAGGTAAGAGATCCTTCTTTTTCACTGCTGCATAATAATCCATGGTGTAAATGTGCCACAGCTTTTTTTATTCACTCATCTGCTGATGAGCACTTGGGGTGTTTCCAGACCTTAGCTGTTGTAAATTGCGCTGCTATGAACATAAGGGTGCATACATTCTTCCTGATTGGTGTTTCTGATTTCAATATATTCCTAGAAGTGGGATCACTGGGTCAAATGGCAGTTCTATATTTGATTTTTTGAGGAAACTTCATACTGTTTCCCATAATGGCTGCACAGTTTGCATTCCCACCAGCAGTGCACGAGGGTTCCTTTTCTCCGCATCCTCACCAGACTTGTCATTTGATTTGTTGATGGTAGCCATTCTGACTGGTGTAATACCTTATTGTCATTTTAATTTGCATCTCTCATATGATCAGTGACTTGGAGCATTTAAAAATATATATTTTTGTTAAAAATACAGTATTTTGGGCCATACAAAATATATACATATATATATTTTTTATTGATTTCAGAGAGGGAGAGAGAGAAACATCAATGATGAGAGAGAATTATTGATCAGCTGCTTCCTGCATGCCTCTCACTGGGGATGAAGCCCGCAATCTGGGTATGTGCCCTGACCAGGAATCATGACCTCCTGATTCATAGCTTGACGCTCAACCACTTAGCCACACCGGCTGGGCCTTTTAAGCATTTTTTCACATGTCTCTTGGCCATCTGTATGTCCACTTTGGAGAAGTGTCTATTTAGGTCCTTTGCCCATTTTTAAATTGGATTGTTTGTCTTCCTTTTGTTAAGTTGTATGAATTCCTTATATATTTTGGATATTAACCATTTATCAGATGTATCATTGCCAAACATGTTCCCCCACACAGTGGGCTCCCTTTTCGTTTTGTGGATGGATTCTTTTGTTGTGCAGAAGCTTTTTATTTTGAAGTAGTCCCACTTGTTTACTTTCTCCTTAGTTTCCGTTGCCCTAGGAGATGTATCTGTAAACATATTGCTATGAGAGATGCCTGAGATTTTGCTGCCTATGGATTCCTTTAGGATTTTTCTGTTTTCATGACTTACATTTAAGTCTTTTATCCATTTTGAGTTTATTCTTGTGTATTGTGTAAGTTGGTGGCCTAGTTTCTTTCTTTCTTTTTGCGTGTATCTGTCCAGTTTCCCCATTTATTGAAGAGACTGTCTTGAATCCATTGTATGTTCTTGCCTCCTTGGTCAAATATTAATTGAGCGCAATAGCATGGTTTTCAATTTTCTGCTATTATAAATAGTGCTGCAGTTATTATAACACAGCGCAATACCTTATATATTTTGCACATATATTGGTAGAATACAATTCTAAAAGAGGAATTTCTGGGTCAAAGAGGATACACACTTATAACTGATATGGTCAAATTCTTCTTGGTGGAGAATGTATCCACTTTACTCCTGCCAATAATATATTGATAGCACTGGTTCCTTCACGTATTGTTCTATGTAGGTGTTTTATTTTTGCCATAGCAATAGGCAAAAAAAAAAAGCAATTGTAGAGTTATTTTCATGTTTCTCTTGTGAATTATATGGGGCATCTTTTCCTACCTGTAAGAGCTATTTCTATTTCATATCATTTGCCTATTTATTGAATTGTTAAGGGTTTTGTTTGTTTGCTTTTGCTATTGAAGAGAAACAAAGTTTTGCCACCCTGAAGCTGCCTTTTTGGGATACGGATTTTAAGTTGTTTATTGAAAAACAAGATTCAAAAAGAACCTTTGACCCTCTCTTTATTCCCGCCCAAGAGATTCAGACAGAGAACTCTGCTCCAGGAAGGAGACTTTAGGATGCTGCCTGAGCCTAATTTGGTCCCTTCTTCCTCAACCACCTGTGAATCACCCATTTTCACGTCTGAAAACTATTACCCTGTCCCACCTTGCCTTTCCTCCTTTGTGCAAAATGCTTTCTGAACCCAAAGTTGCCTCACTGCCTTTGGCATTTTCATGCCCATGTGGACTCTTGTAATCATGTATGAAAACCTTGATTTTCTCCTGTTAATCTGTCTTTGTGAATTTGATGAGTAGCCCAGCTAGAAGAACTCAGACAGTGGGAGAAAAAGTAATAATATATTTTTGAGCCCCCACACTGTTTTGTAGAATGGATGTAGGGAATTTTGCTGTTGAAGAGGAGTGAGTGAGGGGTTGGAAAGAGCCCTTGGAAGTTACCCTTCATAGGAAAGGAAACAGATTTTCCCTTCTGATGATTCGATGGTGGTAGGATTAAATTATTATTTCACTTTTTAAGATGAGAGGCATAATACACAGAGATGTTAAGAAGAGACACTGAAACGTTCATCTTCTACCTCAGTTCATTCCATATGCAAAGCCTATCTTGCCTTCAACAAATCCCCAACATTAATGATGGTATTCTCTCTCACCCAATGTAAACACGAAAAAGCTCGTAAAGATGCATTTTTCCCATTGGTGTTTCCCCTACACTACAATGATTTACAAATAATCCTTAATACAGTCTCACAGATAAATAATCTCCAGCCCAAACTTCAACTGCTTCCAGTTAAAATCCTGACACTGAGTTCGACTCTTTCCAATGCTGCTTATTTCACGACGGCATCATCCGTCTTTCCTGGCAACTATTACATAACTCGGCTCTGCCTGACTCTCTCACCGCAAATGAATTAACCTCAAAGTGACACCATGCATGGTTCCCTCTACTCAGGGTGTATTTCATGTCTGTGATGGTATCGATGGGATTATTGCTGTGGACCCTAAAGTTGGTGAGGAGAAAGACCCAGCATCCTCCCTGAGTTTTTGACCTTGAGGCCAGGGACAATCGTCTACTCTACATCCATTCTACTTCTAGCCCATGAGATCTGGCTGCACAAAACCGACCGCCAGTCAGTCAAACATACCTCTTGGATATCATCTAGCTCCTCCTAATCCACATGTTCCTCGAGGTGGTTGATCCATCTAACCTCTCCAGCCCTCGCACCGCAGCCCTGAGGCACAGGGCTCCAGGGAACTCCAGGGCAGGGGCATTCTTCTCAAACATGTTCTGAAACAAAATAATGCTGGCTTAAAAAAAAAAAAAACTTTATTGTTGCAAGTTTTGCACATGTCTCCTTTTTTCCCCATTGACCTCTCCCCACTTTTAAAAAATCCTTTACTGTTGAAAGCTTTGCATGTCTCCTTTTTTCCCCATTGACCTCTCCCCACCTGCCCCCACCCCCTATTGTCTGTGTTATTGGTCATGCTCATGTGCATGGATACAAGTCCTTTAGTTGATCTCTTACCCCTCTGAGGTTTGACGGCCTGTTCGATGCTTCTGTGTCTCTGGATCTATTTTTGTTCATCAGTTTATGTCATTCAGTGCTGACTTTTAATACAGTAGGTGCTCATAGAAAAGAAAGAATAATCTTCAATGTACATCATTATTGCAATCAAAAGGGAAGAGTGAATTAATCTTTGAGTGTACTGATGAAAAGGAATCCAGCTTTATTGCATAACCTCCCCAAAGAACTAATGCAAGTCATGAGATTGCAACAAGTTTTTATGGTCTCTCTCTGTCTCTGTGTGATGGTTTTTATGTTTTCCTTTTTAGTTTTAAGAGTCATTCTCTATCTTGAGTGCGACCGAGTTCAAGCACACTCCATGGAAGAGCTCGCTCATGCTCATCCCAGCATCTGGGCTGTATTTTGGGAGGTCTGTAGAACTTAATTAGAAAGAAAGTTGGCTCTGATTTCCGCTTTTAGTCCCCCCACTTGAAAAAATAAAGCCTGGCTGTTTGAAGACCCTTTTTAAAAAAACCATTCTTTGGTTTCCTCTTGATTTGTGTTTATTGCTACAAGTTTTCCCAGGAGAGGGCTGACGGCAACCCCAGAACAGTTGAAGCGTTCTGTTCTATTCCTTTTCTATCGAAGGGCTCCAGATAAGAGCCCTGAAGAAGGGAACGCATTCAGCCCTCCCAGCAGGACATGAGTGCTTTAGAATAACCTCTCCCACAGCCCCGAGCTCTCAGCATTACTCACTTTGTACCAAGACCCTTAACACAGCACAAAGGAAGACTTTGAAAGCCCCTGGACCCCACATGCCCGCGGAGAGCCCAGGATGCAGGATGCTGCACAGCAGTCTTCAAAAAGGCCCCTAATTTTATTTCCATCTCTAATTTCTGGGCCAGAGTCTTCTGCTTGGACACGGGGAAGAGCAGCTGTGTAAATAAATGCAGGTGACTGCAGCAGGCTGGCCGCTTCCCCCAACTGCCTGCTATACTCCCCGAGGCTCTCCGTGGGTTGTGTATAGAATGGATACAGATGTGGACTAAAGGTGCTGTGATATATGGTCAGAGAGAAAACTGTCTGGTAATAAGCCCTTCGGAGAGTGTTCTGCTGTGTAAAACCGGGATGCAGGACTGCTAACTAGCCAGAGACAACTGTATCGTATTATTATAGTGAGGGACTTTCAGAAAGACTGTTTCCCTAAACCCGATCAATCATTCGTTCAACAAACGTATATTGAGTATCCACTACATACAATGCATTTTTTTTAAGTGTTTATGTGGACACTTAGCAAATCTCAGTGAGGTCTGTCTATGCCTCACGGCTGTGGATCAAAGCAAAGGGACAAGTAGTGGTAAAAAGTACAGCTTCTAAAATCAAGTGACGACATTTGAGTTTGAACTTCACTACCTACTAGCTGTGTCGCCGTGGGCAAATTGCAGAGCCTTTCTGAGCTTCAGTTTTCTCATCTCTCATAGTCTCTTCCTCATAATATTGTAAGGATCAAATGATGTGACTACAATGACTTCCACATAACAAACTCTCGATAGAAAGATTAGCTATGATGTTAAATAGGGTCTGGACGAAGCTGCTGTAGCAAAGAGACCCCCACATCCAGTCGCCCAAGCACAATAGAAGCTCATTTTCTCTGTCCAGAGGTAAAAGGTCAGACTCTCGTTCATTTTCAACATGTAGCTCCATCTCTAAAACCAAGATAGTGCTCCAGCCCTTACCATGTCCCCGCCTGCAAGAAAGGCAAAAGGCCGGGGAGGGCATGCTTGTTCTTTTAAGGATATAACCAGAGGGCACATACCTTTCAGGTTATATTCCTTCTTCCAGAACTTACTCATATGATGTATTAGAAGGGTGGTCTAGCTGGCCATGAGCTCAGCTGAAAGTCCTAACATGTGTTGTGGGAAATAGTGGGCCACACATCAACTCGGCAGCAGCTATCATTATTTCTCAGCCATAGGTCTAGTGCGACCACTGCCAGAGGAGCTGTGGCAGTTCATAGGAGGTGGACTCCTGGACACATGGGGTAGGAAAAAGGCATTTGCGGTAGAGGGATAGAGAGCTCAGAGGCATCAGAGAGTCCAGATTCTCCGAGTGCAGCAGCAATAGCAGAACCGTGTAGGAAGGAAGCCAGAGCCTGGGTCAGCAGTGACCAGGAAGGGCCTGAGATACCCGGACGGTATGTTTCAGCCACTGAGGAGATAGCACAGTTTTTTTGTTTTGTTTAGTTTAGTTTTGTTTTGTTTTGAAACGGGAAGAAAAGACAGCGCTGAATTGGTAAGGAGATGAATGACCAATCGGGGAAGTCATTTTGCTAAACCGGGGATGAGATTTTGAGGGCTTGAACTGGGCCTCGGCGGTGGTGGGGTCAGTAAGACACAGCCAGAGGGGAGGCACCTTTGGGAATAGAATCCACAAGATGTGATCATTGATTGAGTTTGGATATGAAGAAAACAGGTCAAGAATGACTCCAATTCAGCAATCTTGGTTTTTGTCAGGACAGGGACACCATTAAAAAGGACAGGGCAGCTGGGAAAAGGGAGGAGAAGAGCTGGGATGGGGGAGTGTCTTGTGACCCAGGGGCGGAGAGATTTGCATGGTACCCTTATGATTGACTTTATGTTTTTGGATGATTGCTTAATGGCTGCTCTTCTCCAGTAGACTATAAACCCATCTATTGCTGCATGACAAACCGTCTCAAACTTTGTGGCATAAAACAGACCCACACAGTCATTTATTATTATTATTATTGCTCTTGGCTCAGAGGGTTGTCTGAGCTAAATGAAGTGATTATCAGTCAGGCGCTCTCATTCAGTTATGGCCAAAGGCTTAGAATTGGAATCATCTCAAAAACTCACGTGTCTGGTACTTGCCGGTGACTATCGACTGAGACTTCAGCTGGGACTGTTGGCCAGGACACCGGTACGTTTCCTCTCCCTGTGGCCTGGTCTTCTTCACAGCCCGGTACCTGGGTTCCAAGAGCAGGCATCCGAGGGGAAGCCAACGGGAAGCTGTACTGCTGTTTACTGCAGAGCCACACATGGCATTTCTACTGCATTCAGTTCGTTAGAAGTGAGTCACCGCGGTCCGCCTGTATTCCAGGGAGGGCGGAATGTTCAAGAATTTGTGGGCATGTGTAAGCCACCATACTCCAGGAGTGACTGGGGCCTGACCTGTCGTTTTTAAAGCCACGATATTGTTAACGCTTAGGAAAAAGTCATATTCCTGCAGGGGACTGTTTTCTGCTCGTACCCAAAGGCAAACCGTAGGATAGCTTTTTCCTGCTGCATAACCAACCACCACAAGTTTAATGGCTTAAAACAGCACTCAGAGTTCTGCAGGTCAGAAGTCTTGGGTTCTCTGCTTAGGGTTTTACAAGACTCCGATCAAGGCATTGGTCAGACGGATCTCTCACCTAGAGCTTGGGATCCTCTTCCAAACTCACGTGGTTGTGGAAAAATCCAGTCCCTTCGCTTCCTTGCTGGCTCTCAGCTCGTCACCACGGTTGTGGAAAAATCCAGTCCCTTGTGGTGGTAATACTGAGGGCTTCGCTTCCTTGCTGGCTCTCAGCTCGTCACCACTCAGACTAGAGACTGTCTGCATCCCTCGCTATGTGGCCCCTCCATCTTCAAAGCCAGCGATAGAGACTTTCTCATTGATTACCTCTCCTAGTGATTTAAATGTCTCGGACTTTCTCTGTCCCTGATCTCTAGACCTAGATTTAAAGGGTTACCATGAGTAGACCAGGCTCTTCTGGGTAATCTCCTATTTAAAGTCAGTTGACTTAGGAATTTAATTATATCTGAAATCGGTGTTTGAGTAACTGGGAGTTCAAGTGTGAGTGTCTGAATAACTGGGAGAAGGTGTGTGTGCAGCAGCGGCCAGGAATCTCAGGGGCTATTTTCGAAGTCTGCCTTCCACAGTGGGAAAATCCCCAACGAAAAAGGCGTGTGGATGGTTCCAATGCCAGAACACAGAACTTTAAGATGCTCACCCCAGGAAGACAGAGGGTATGTGAAGATGCAGGAGAACTAGAAGGTACGCATCTGAGACTGAAGTTATGAATTCCAGTAAGAAATTAAATAGAGATGAACAAAAGGAATGCAAAACAGTGTTTGAAATCTTGGCTGAGGTTAGATGCCGAAAATATCAATGAGGTTCTTGATGTTATTAATTAATTTCTTAAGCAATTCACTGCAGCAATGAACATAAAGAGATGGAGAAATTGCGTGGAGATGTTTGCCCAGCACAGGGCTTGGCAAGGCAAGCAGAGCGTTGGCCATGGAGGCGAAGGACCACAGAAAGAGCATCATTTCAGGGAAAGTAGGGGAAGCCTGAACTCTTTCTTTATCTATAGAGGGAGGCTTTGCAATGGATAATGTCCAAGCCTTAGCACTGTCGTATCTATGGTTCTATGTTGTGGCCTGGAGCCCTGCTGAGCTGGAAGGCAAGGGAGCAATGCTAGTAGTTGAAGCATAGGGACTAGGATTCATGATGAGGACAAAGGCTGGGTTCATTAGGATTTGATGGAATAAGAAAGTATAAGGGTAAGAAGGTTAGGTAGGAAGTCGATTTTATACTACTTCCCATTTTATTTTATTTATTTTATTTATTTTAATTTTTTATTACAAAGGGTATTACATATGTGTCCATTTTTCCCCCCCGCTCTAGACAGTCCCCTAGCCTCCCCTATCCCCCAGTGTCTTATGTCCATTACTTCCCATTTTAAAACTTTATAGCAATATACTTCCTTTCCCCCTTCCTTTCTTTATTTTATTATTGTGATGGATTTTACTCCATATGGTATAAACCTCAAAGTCCTTTTTTTGTTTTTGGTTTGTTTCAAAAGCCAGCTATCATTTAAAAACTCTAAATATTAAGAAGGAAATGTCTTTTTTAAAAAATATATTTTATTGATTTTTTACAGAGAGGGAGGGAGAGGGATAGAGAGTTAGAAACATTGATGAGAGAGAAACATCAATGAGAGAGAAACATCAATCAGCTGTCTCCTGCACACCCCCTATTGGGGATGTGCCCGCAACCAAGGTACATGCCCTTGACTGGAATCGAACCTGGGACCCTCCAGTCCGTGGGCTGACACTCGATCCACTGAGCCAAACCAGTCAGGGCAAGAAGGAAATGTCTTTTATGTTTATCTTCATATTTACCACTTATGACACTACTCAATATTTGTGTAGTTTTCCTGTTTATTTGTTTATTTTTTTTATTCCAGGTCCCCGAGTTGGGGTAGTTCTTACTGGTGAAGGCAGGACCTGAACTAGATTTCGGGAAGGAAGTTTGGAGGAGGCAAGACTGGGGTGCAGGCAGCCAGAATGGCTCAGCCTCTCTCACTTTTCTATGTGGATTCTCTGAGGTATTTTCTCTTTTTAAAAAAATTCTGGCGATGCATCTGCCATTGTCCTAGGAGCAATACTTGTACAAAAGCTTTTATTGTGTCTTTAAATAAATAAACAAAATAAACAATAGAAATATGTATTCAGTATAGAACACTTGAAAAATATTGGGCATCCTTAGAAAACAAAAGCTATGCATACTTCTGCTAGCCACGGACAATGACCCCGATGGTATTTCTTTTTAATAAAATAGCTAGTTGGAATAATATAATACATAACATTGTGCATCTGATTTTAAAAACCTGACATTATAATAAAAACATTTTTTCTAGAATTTCCGGCTCTGCTTTTACTTGGGCAAGTTAGTTAACCCCTGTAAACCTCAGTATCTTCATCTATAAAATAGAGATAATAAAAATAGTACCTCTGTAAGATATCTGTCAGGACTAAATAAGATGATATATTTCTGTATATAATACACATACACAAAATTATATATAAATGTCTATATATCTCTATCTCTATCTCTATCTCTATCTCTATCTCTATCTCTATATCTATATATCTATCTGTATAATCTATGTCTTTCTTAGTTTGTGCCTGGCATATGCTTAGCACTCATTAGCTATTAGCTAATGTTAATATTTTTCATGGCCTCCTATCCTTGATGAAATCACAGTCCAGTAGGGAAATAGGACAAAAAGTTGTATTGCCATATAGTGACAAGTGCTGTAATAGAGGCTGTTACTGAACCCCATGCAATAACAGAAGGGGATAGCTGTTACGTTTTCAATGGTGCTGGCTGGGTGTGTCATATTAGCAGCGGGTCTCCTTTATGTATGAGCCTGGTCCTGAATACTAATGAGCGCTCTCCTGTCTATCTTAATACATATCCTTAAAGCACATAGTGTTGAGAACCTCCAAGATGGGAGAGGGGGAGTTGTCTATAAAGAGGACCAAGACATTGGCCTCACCCTCCCAGACAGCCATGAAGAAAGGCAGCTATGATGGTAACTGGGGCTGTGGGAGTTGGGAGTGTTTCCACAATGTGTGTGGGAGAGTGAGGAGGAGTCTTTATTCCCGAGAGATCTCGGAAAGTGTTCTTTCTGGCTGGGTGGAAAGAACCCTGGGTTTGGAGTCGGAGGGGCCAGGTTCATAGCTGTGAGCTTCAGTAAGCAGCCAAGTCACACTTGCCGGGGGATCACGCAGGAAGAGCTGGAGTAGCTCTCAGACACTGAAGAAGATGATCCCTTCTCCCTCCCTCCAGCCACTAGTCTTTTAGCCTCAGGTTACTCCCCCTGAGGGTGTGCATTGTATTTCTCCCGGAGGGAGCACGGGTGCAGGCCTGAGTAGGGAGGTTTGGGCTCTGCCAGAGCATTACTATGGATCTGGAAGGAGGAGGATATGAGCTGGGAAGGAACAGACGTCTCCAGGAGGCTTTTTCCGGAAGGTTCTGGCGCTCACCAGGGAGTTGTGGCCTGTTGGCAGGAGGGCAGGGTCCTGCAGCAGCTGCTGGAACAGGGCCTGGAGCTGTGGTGGCCGTGGGGAAAGCTCTCTGAGGAAGGGAAATGGAGCAAAGGGGAAGGGGGACAGTGTCAGCTGACCACATTGGGTCCAACCCGCCCAAGTATTGGGGTTGGGCGCTCAGGCAGCGTGGGGTCTAGGGATGGGGGTGACCGCTCCTGGAGTGCAGGCCACCACGTCCCGGCGAGAATGTGACCAGGAGCTGCCATCACTCCACCTCTGTCCCTCCTTGCTATATTCCAAAGGGAAAAGCTGTGTTGAAAGGGCTTGGAAAATAAAGTAGGGCAAGGGACAGAGAAGCCAGGCGGGGGTTGCCAGGACGATGGTGACCGGGCAGCTGCGCAGCGTTTGGGTCCGGGCCGGAGGAGGTGGGAGGAGAGTGCCCAGAGAAGTGCTGGGCTTTGGGCAGCCTTCAGGCCTCATGTACAAGATCAAGGTGACCCTCCCAGCACCCCTCCCTCCTGCCACCCAGACACAGAGAGGGGACTCTTTGGTGTAGGGTGCTGGCTGGGTGGATCATATTAGCAACGGGTCTCCTTTATGTATGAACCTGGTCCTGAATACTAATGAGCGCTCTCCTGTCTGTCTTAATATATATCCTTAAAGTACGCTTTGCAAACCACCTAGAAGAGAGAAGTGGGCTCAGAGCGAGGGAACACGCAGGCTGGTCTAGGGTACTCTCTCTCCCAGGGCCCCAGGGCGGGACAGGGGTCTGCCACACAGCAGGGCAGTGGCTGGCATCTCCTGTGTAGGGAGCGCCTGCTGGTGCGTGGAGGAGAAGAGGTGGCGTTTTTTGAATGGGATGGTATCTGCAGCCCTTGCGATGTGTTGTTTTGGGATGTGTTTACGTGCCTGATGTCCACACAGCAGCTTTCTTTCTGCCCCAGGGCAGCGGAGGCGCCTGGTGAGACCCCTGGAGGAGGCGCTGCGAGGCTGGAGCCCGCAGAGGGGCAGCATGGCTAGATGCTGAAATCATGGACTCTGGAGCCACCTTCTCTGACTTGTGACCCGACTCTGCCCCTTGGACAAAACCGAACCTTCCTGGAATTTAGTTTCCTGTTTGTAAAATGGGGGAATAGCAGTGTCAGCGGTAGGATTGGCACCGGATCAGATGGGTTGACTCAGGTGAAGCACCACCAAGGTGGCCTGGCACATGGCAAGAACGGTGATGTGCCCGCTGTCATTGTGATGAAGCGTCTGGCTCTCAGATGGTATTCAATACGTGTAACTGTTGTCAGGAAGATCATCCCATCAAATGCTTCCCCAACACCCATTCTATGCGCACTTATGGTGCGGGACAGAAGACACGTTTTCTGCCCAGGAACTTACTTTTTGAGGTGGATACACTGATTTGGACACACACACAGAGTTGGAGAATAAAATGGGAGCAAGGCACGAAAAATAACACATCAAACGTGAAAGATCTGAGCATAAGAAACCAACCCAAATTTGTGTTGACTCTCGTAATAATCTTATTTCTTACTGGTTGGGTTTTGAAATTGGTTGAAAGGTCAATTCACAGTAAACAGTCATATGCCCACCTGGGAGAAGGTCTCCATTAGGACATCACCGCGATCATCCTTATCCTGGTGCAGTGTTCCATAATAATATTTTATTAATTACTGTAATAAATGATAAAATACGTAATGTTGCAATATAGTAAATATATTTACAGTGGGGCCTTGACTTACGAGTTTAATTTGTTCCGTGATGGAGCTCATAACTCAAATTACTCGTATGTCAAATCAAAAAGTGAACGAGTGAGACACGTGATGCTGGGCTGATGATGTGGCGTTCACTGTGACGTTGGTTGCGCCAACTAGCGGTGGGGTATCTGAAGCTGGCTTGTAACCGAATTTTAGCTTGCAACTCAAAGCAAAAAAATCGGCCGAGAGACGGCTCGTATCTTGAAAAACTCATTAGTCGGGACACTCATAAGTCAAGGCCCCACTATATAGCAATATTTTATTTCCATAATAAGCTATTGAGAGATAGACCAGCTTTTTTGGCACTTAGTCATCCCAAGAATCCTGTGATGCAAAAATATTATTATTCTCATTTGACAGATGAGAAAACTGAGACATAGGTTGAAATTGCCCAAGTCCATCTATAATAATAAAAGCATAATATACTAATTAGACCAGACATCCTTGCAGATGTCCTCCTGGACAACCTTCTTCACAAAGCTGGGGCTGCGAGGGCCAAGGTGGCTGCCACGGCGGCGGAGGGCCGAATCCCTTGCACGAATTTCATGCATCGGGCCTCTAGTATAGTTGATAAAAAGGTAGAGCTGGTATTTAAGTCTACAACTATTTGAATTGAAACCTATGTTCTTGATGACAAAGAATCCAAAGCTAATAATTGGATGTTCAAAAAGATCTAAGCAGAAATAGAGCTATGGACTAAAACTAACAAGATTCGATAAAATACAGATAGATGGAAAATTCTGAGTGTACCTTCATAAACCAGCTGTTTGTGTTTGAAATGGAGAAACTATGGCTCAGTAAGGGTTTATGTGAAATACACTTAGGTTTACTTCTTTCTTTCTTTTTTTTAGATTTAAGTTTAATGTGAGCCAACAAATATGTAACATGGCTCCCCATCAAAGCTAATTCCCACGGTTGCAGCAATGGAAGTATTATCTGCAGAAATCCTACCATAAAGGGGCAGGAATTGGCCGATATAACACTAGGAGAGCATTCATGATAGGGAAGGGTCTGGAAATATGTTGGTTTCTAACTATTTCAACAATGAGGAATTGTTGAAGAGACCATAGTGTTGTTTTTGTTTTTCCTGGAAAGCAGTAATAATCATAATAATTATATCTAATTCTGGTAAAACAGTTCCCTTGATCCGGGCATGTTTATACGTGTTAACTCTTTTATTTCTTACAAACACCTTCATGCATAGATCTGTTTTTTCCCCCATTTTATAGAAGAGGAAAAATTATGCAGCATAGATAACAAGTGGAGTAACCCTTTACCTTGTGATTTTAGCATCTGCCATGGTCATATTGTAAGACACATGCACGGTGAACAGTTTTTACGTTAACATGTGGTTACATCTAAAAGAGGACTAATGATAATGGATATCTCTTTCCCAGATGTTTCCAGGTGCAATGTATTATTAACCCCTCATTTTCAAGAATAGCATGCCTAGGGCTAGCTGTTAAAAGGAAACGCGTCCCACTTGAGCTAACTCCTTTTGGTCTTTAACAAGTGGCTGCCACTGCTGGCCACTTGGTCAACCAGCCAGTGGTGCCCAGGCATGTACCCTGGACAGAGAGAGTCACAAAGCCATGAGGCTGTTCATTAGTGAACACAGGAAATTACGGGTTAGGTGTTGGATTTAAAGGTTGATCAGTCCTGAGACAGATCGATATGCAGAAAAAAGTAATGGTAATGCTACTTAAAAATTGTGCAACAAGTACTTTTAGCATCAACAAGCTCAAAAGGAAAGCCACGGCAACAAAGTAAAGCCAAAGACTTGAAAGAGCATATTTACTGAAAAATAAGGTCCCGAAAGTTCCTTTCTCAAGAAAGTTGATAACAAATACAAAACTTGCACAAATGTTTGTTGACATCCCAGGTTTTAGTGATATCACTAAACATATAAAAAGCAGAGACACACATCTGCCAAAGAAGCAACAGCATCTACTTCAAAGTTAAACATTATTTTAAGAGGATTGTGGCCAAAGGAAACAACATGTGCAGTCGTGGAAAGGTACCATTGACACATCACTCTTTGAAGTGTGATTTTTCATTTAGATTGAGTGTCTGTTCTTCTAAATTAACTTCAGTCGTAATCCATTTCAAGATTTCTTGCGCATGTCCCAAGCAATATATAGCGTTGCCTTCATTAGCAATAGAATAATTTTGCAAAGAGTTAAGTAATTCCAGTTTTATGTCAAGGTCATCAGATACTTCAAATAAGAAATCAGTCAAGTTAATTCCAGTTAATGATTCAATTCTTTTTCCATCTGACAATTCATGAAGTCAAAGTAAAGCTTTCAGAAGTTCATCTGTTGATGGTGAAACATCTGACATCATTGTAATACCGCGATAAATTCAGTTACAACTCAGCATTGACGATGAAATTATTTGCTGCTGTGATGATATTATGAATATAAATTTTGACAGAGCCTGGATACATGGTAAAAACTATGTTCTAATCATAACTGGAGCAGAATTATATGGGGTGTCCCCAAAAATGTATACACACTTTGAATAATTATTATTTCCAGTAGTTTAAATCTGAAAAGAAAAAAAAAACATCAATTGAAATATCAGAAAAAAAGTGAATGTACAATTTTTGGGGACTTAGAATTAATTTTGTTGCACATAAAACTCCTAATTGCATCCAAACAAATTTCTGTATTTTGATCAATTGAAATAGAAACTGATGGTGGTTTAATATTGCAAATATTTTTGTATGTATACAGAATAACTGCATTATAATTTTGTGTGTGTGCGATGAAGCTGATGTTAAAAAACAAACAAAAACTCTAGCATGACAGCATGTAGTTTCTCTTAGTCTGCATCATCAATTAAATCTTATAAATGGGGGAAACGAAGATGGCGGCAGAGATAAACACCGGGAAGTTAATGCCGCTCACAACAATTGATTAATACCTCAGAGAAACAACACGGACTTCATCCAGAACCACAGGAAGCCTGGCTGACTGTAAACTCTACAACTAGAAGGAAGGAAAGGCACACTGAGACCCGCAGAAGCTGCAGGAGAGAAGCACAGAGG
>NW_006289398.1:2127758-2129230 GCF_000327345.1 Myotis davidii
GAGGGAAGGGTGGGGGTAAGGGGGGAAGATCAACCAAAGGACTTACATGCAGGCATATAGGCCTAACCAATGGGCACGGACAACATGGGGGGGAGGGCAAGAGTAGGGGGGGTTGAGGGTAACGTGGGGACAAGGACACATATGTAATTTCTTTATCAATAAAATATATATGAAAAAAAAAATCTTATAAATGTTTGAGCTTTTTGAAGAATTATATGGAAAATCAACTTAAACACCAACCATGGGAAATAAATCCTCTATATTTTTATTGCATTTTGTTAAAAGTTATTTGGAAATATTCAAATTATTCAACAAAGGAAACAACCAAATTCTTTAGCTTTTAAAGTTTATGGCACATAGCCCATGGACATGAATAATAGGGTGGTGAAGACCTGGGGGTAGAGGTGGGTAGGGGTTGGTAGAGGGGGGTAAAGGGAGAGAAAATGGGAGACATCTGTAATACTTTCAACAATTAAAAAAATAAAAAATAAATATTTTTGGCTAAATGATAGTTATCCATATAAAAGCAAGGGAAGAAGTGAACAAAATTAATGAAAACTCAAATGGTGAAACAGCTCAACACGTAGAAAAAAAACTTTCGATAAAGATTTTTATTTATTTTTTTATTGTCTAAAGGTTTACATATGTCTCCTTTTTCCCCTAAAGATTTTATTTTTAATTTGATGTTTATATTCCATTTTGGAATGGATTGAAATTGAGAAGGCCTGTGATATTGCATAATCTAAATTTAATGAAACAGAAGAATTATAAAGGACAACTTTTAAAATAAATTTTACCTCATAAAAATATTTGTTGAAAAAAGTACTCTTGGGTAAAAGAAAAATGCCTGTAAAAGTATTTGGGTTGAAAAATTTTCAGATCTCAATTTAAAAATTAAAATTGGGGGTAGGCTCTGTGTAGCAGGCTTTGCTCAGAGCCTTCAGCACCTCTAGAGAGAAAGTGATTTCTTGAATAAAAATATTATGGTCAAAAGAAAGAGGGTCAATTGAAGCTGTCATGAATTTCAAATTTATTAATCATATAATTCAACAATGAAGACATTTTGGGCAATTTTATAGAAAATTAAAAATAATAATTTCATATTTTAAAAATTCTTCACAAAAACACCAGTGACATGCTATATAATAAAAGGCTAATATGAAAATGGACCGAATGGTGGAACGACCGGTCACTATGATGCACACTGACCACCAGGGGGCAGATGCTTAATGGAGGAGCTGCCCCCCTGGTGGTCAGTGCGCTCCCACAGGGGAAGTGCTGCTCATGGTTGACAAGCGCAACGGTGGTGGTGGGAGCCTCTCCCGCCTCCATGGCAGCACTAAGGATGTCTGACTGTCGGCTTAGGTCTGAGTGGGCCTAAGCCATCAGTCGCACATCCCTCGGGGACTCCTGGACTGCGAGAGGGCACAGGTGGGTGCAGGCTGGGCTGAGGGGCCCCCACTCCTCCCCCC
>NW_006289398.1:2129254-2130087 GCF_000327345.1 Myotis davidii
GCATGAATTTCGTGCACCAGGCCCCTAGTGGTATTATAAACAAAGATAAAAATTATTCAATAATTGAATATGTGCCATGAATAATTCACTTTTATTTTAATGTTCAGATAACTAATATAAAGATTTAAAAGTTTTGTCATAAAATACTCAGATTTATTTTAACTTCTTAAGAATTTTATTTTTGAAAATAATTTTTTTAAAAAATATATTTTATTGATTTTTTACAGAGAGGAAGGGAGAGAGAGTTAGAAACATCAATGAGAGAGAAACATTGATCAGCTGCCTCCTGCACACCCCCCACTGGGGATGTGCCCGCAACCCAGGTACATGCCCTTGACTGGAATCGAACCCGGGGCCTTTCAGTCCGCAGGCCCACGCTCTATCCACTGAACAAACCGGTTTCAGCTGAAAATAATTTTTTTTTGATAAAATAATTTACAAGTTCTCCAGTAAAGTGACACTGATTTGTTGGTCACTTAATACATATTTAAAAGATTTTATAATTTTAATAATTCGTGTTCAGTTATTACTTTTATACAATTTCAAACTTATAGAAACGTTTTAAGAATTTTATAAGAACCTTCCATATTCCTTCACCAGTTTTCATTTTGGGTCCACTTACTTTATTTTATGTGTTTATTTTTTGTTTTTTTTCTGCAAACAGCTTTATTGTTGCATTTGGCCCGATGCACGGGAGAGGGCTTGTGTGGCTAGAAGAATGGCGGGCGTTTCGGGGAGAAGCCCGGGTAAGAGCCAAACACCAGGGGACGCAGAGGGCCCCGCACAGGCCTCTGGGCCCAGAAGGCGCCTGGTCTGCTTGGGGGGCGCCTTTG
>NW_006289398.1:2130307-2131660 GCF_000327345.1 Myotis davidii
TCTGCGCGTCCTGGAGGGAGAACCGGCCACGCTGCTTGGCGCCTCCAGGAGCAGAACCTTCGCCCAGAACCTTCCAGCTCCTCCTCCGACGGGAGGAAGCGGCCCGCCCTGCAGAGCCCGGACCTGGGGGCAATGGCAAACCCGCGTGGAGGCAGGAAACCCACGTGTTGGCCGCTCTCCCAGGTGGCTCTGCAGGTGGAGACGGGGCGAGACGCAGGCTTGGTCGGGGCTGGAGGACGGGGCCTCTGGTCGGTTCCGTCCGAACCTGGAAGCAGGGACAGAGCCGGACCCCGAGGCCACTGCCTTGGTCCATTTACTTCAGCATTTTCCCTTCTCTCGCTCAGATCAATGTGCTTATGTATAAACAGTTTTTCTTTTTTTCTGGACCATTTGAGCACGAGTTCAAGACAACACAGTCCCTTTTCTACTAAATCATTTCGTGGGGGTTATCTGAAAAGAAGGCCATGAAGTTCAGAAAACCTAACGTTCCTGTGACACTAGGACTCATCCGTAGCTCATATCCAGATCTCCTCTCTCCGCAGTGATGTTCAGGGCCCCACAGCCCTCACAGGGAGCAGTACTTGCCAGGTCCCTTTGGTCCCTGCGACCTGAAAGAGCTCCTCAGTTTTTCCTGTGTCACTTCACCTTGACATTTCTTAAGAGAACAGGCCAGTTGTTCTGCAGAATCATCGTGGGGGATGATTAATTTCAGGCCGTGCCCTGTCGGCAGGGGTGAAGTGATATGTTCCTCTCAGTGCATCACACTGCAGGCCCAGGGTACAGTTTGTCCCAATATTAGTGATGTTGACTTAGATCTGCTGGCAGGTGTGTTCACCAGCTCCCCTTTCAGGGGAGAGACATTTTGTGAGAATTACTTGGAGATTATGTAAATCAAATTTTTACCCATTATATTTAACATCAGCTGATTTTTATCATTTGCCTTAAATATCGATGGATGGAAATTCCTTCAAACTGGTCTTTGTTCTTTTGATATGATCTCTTATTCTTTAAGCATTTCCTTAATTTTCATCACAAGGTATATTACAGAATCCTCTTGTAATCTTATTGCTCCAGGCCTGGAATCGGCCTTTTCTCTAAGCAACCCTGGCTTTTTAGTAAATAAAGGTATTTATAAACCAAGATCTAAGAACCAAGTGTGCTTGTTGTTACATACGTGTCATTGTTTGTAGGCCTTCTCAGCGGTAGTGCGAACTCACACTCATACACACATGTACACACACGTACATATACAAAGCTCTCTCTCTGTCAAGCCTCAGAGGAAGGCTTGGGGAAGGTGGGTGGGAAGAGATCAACCAATGAACTTGTATGCATATTTGCATAACCCCTGGACAC
>NW_006289398.1:2131711-2148824 GCF_000327345.1 Myotis davidii
GGGGACTTATGTAATATTGTCAACAATAAAGATTAAAAAATAAAATTAAATTAAAAAATAAAAATAAAATTTGTAGCTCTTAAAAGAAACAACAAAGTTCTCTCTATCTCTAAGAATTATGCAGATATATCCAGTTCAATCCAACACCACAGGATACATTCTAGTGCCTCCTCTATAGTACACTAGAGGCCCGGTACATGAAATTCATGCACTCGGGGTTAGGGGTCCCCAGCCTGGCCTGTGCCCTCTCACAGTGCAGGAGCCCTGTGATCAATCGCCCCAAAGGGGTAGGCCCCGCCCACCCATCTGGGGCTCCTTGATGGATTGCCCCAAAGAGGTAGGCTGGAGCTGGGGATCCCACCTCCACACTGCGCAGAGCTGCGGGACCCCCAGGTCTCGCTGTGCAGAGCCGCGGGCCCTGCCTCTGCACCCTGCACGCAGCGTCAAGCCCCTGCTCACCCATGTGCGCCCACTGTGCACGCAGCTTGCTGGTGATCACTCATTGCGGCATCATGGTGTGAGAGCGTGACGACCACATAGGCTTTTATTAATAGGATAATTACTCATTTGCCCACACCTACAACATACAGAAAGTAGCTTCAGAATTGTTCAATCATACTACTGTGAAAAACAAACTTACTAGAGTTTAACATATATTTGCAGTTTCATTAGTTAAAAATGGCATACACTGAGTGGCCAGATTATTATGACCACCTGATGTTTGTAGGCAAATTAGCCGTACACTGCGTCGTATGGGATATGGAAGCCGAAGGCCTGTTCGAACACCTTTGCTGTCTGCAGTTACCAAGATAAAACATCTCCAATTCGTACAGGAACACAAGGATTGGACAGTCGAGCATTGGAAAAAAGTCATGTGGTCCGATGAATCACGTTTCCAGTTGCATCATGCAGATGGCAGGGAACACAAAGATTGGACAGTGGAGCATTGGAAAAAAGTCACGTGGTCTGATGAATCACGTTTCCAATTGCATCATGCAGGTGGCAGAGTGAGAATTTGGCAGAAACAGCATGAAAGCACGCACCCCACATGCATGAGCACAATCCTTCAAGCTGGTGGGGGCAGTGTTATGGTTTGGGGCGTGTTTTCCCAGCATGATTTGGGTCCTTTAATTCATGTCGAACAACCTCTGAATAGCACAACATATCTAAGTATCATTGCTGATCAAGTTCATCCTATCATGTTGATGGTGTATCCCAATGGAGATGGCTTCTTTCAACAAGACAATGCGCTATGCCACGGTGCTGGTATTGTGCAGGAATGGTTACAAGAACATGAGGGAGACTTTACCTTGCTTAGGTGGCCCCCACACTCACCAGATCACAATCCAATTGAGCATTTGTGGGATGAAGGTAAAAGAGCCATCAGGCAGCTAGTTCCACCACCATCAAAGCTCACAGAACTGGACAGTGCTGTTCATCAGGCATGGTGTCAGATTCCTCGCATCACCTTTCATCATCTCGTGGAGTCAATGCCAAGAAAAATCGCCGCAGTGCTGAAGGCAAAAGGTGGCCCAACGAAGTACTGATGGGGTGGCATAATAATCTGGCCACTCAGTGTATAGTGAATTGTAGAATCTTAAGTGTACAATGTGATGGGACTTTTCAAATGGGCTGTGACACAGCCCTTATCAAGACAGCATTTCTGTCACTGCAGCAAGTTCCTTGACACCCCTTTGCACTCCCTAAGTCCCTCCTACAATACAGCAAGTCCTCCAATAATGTTGTTTCATTCCCTGCTTCATTCAAATGTCGATGAGATGCCCTAGGAATTTAACTCTTGTTTATATCAGTTAGCCTATGGTAAAACTGGTTTCATTATATGCCATTTATTAAAGTCACAGAACCTATCAACAATGTTAAGTGAGGATTTACTGTACGCCTACTCAATGTTTTCTTTTTATTTCTGATTTTTTTTTTTTTTTTAAACCACCTTAATTTAGTTTGACCTGTTTTAGAACTTCATATGCAAGTCATGAAGATATTCTCCTGGCTCCTCCTGGATGCTTCACAGTTTTAGCTTTTATTGCTACGTCTGTGATCTGTATAAAATTAGTTTTTGTGAATGGTGAGATAGAAATTGAGGGTCATTTCTCCCTCATTTAGAATCATCTCGTCAGTGTCTGTAAAAATAACTGCAGGAATTACCAATTTGTGGAAAGTTGACATTTTAACAGTATTGAGTTTTCTCATCCATGAACATGGCATATCTTTGCATTTACTTAGGCCTTTCATTTTTATCCTAGCATTTTGTAGTTTTGACTGTAGAGGCCTTGTACATTTTTGTTAAATGTATTCCTAGGTATTTTATGTTTTTTGATACCATTGTAAATTAAATTATTTTTAAATGTTATTTTTCAATTGTTTGCTGCTAGTATATCAGAATGCTATATAATAATTTTTTATATTGACTTTTTATCCTGTGGTTTTGAGAAAATCACTTGTCTATACTAATAATAGAGGAATATACAAATTGTCTGGGATGCCGTCACAGTAACAGTAACCACCAGCAGGCTGCCTGGGGCGACAAGGCCGGCTGGGGGGTTAGTGAGGAACGACCAAACGACTGAACGTCTTGGATTGTGAGACATCCCCCGAGGGTCCCGGATTGAAGAGGGTGGAGGCTGTACTGAGGGCCACCCTCCATCCACGAATTTCGTGCACTGGACCTCTAGTTAGTTCTATAATTGTATTAATTCCTAAGGACTTCCAACTTAACATTTATGATGTCTGTGATTGGTGATGGTTTTAGTTTTATTTCTATTTTTTAATCTCTTGACTTTTATTTCTTTTATTTGCCTTATTGCAGAGGTTAGATGACTATATAGTTTTTGATAGAACATGTGTAGAGCTGATATTATTATCTTTATTGTTTTGATGAATAGTTCACTATCATCCATGTCATTGTTCTCCTTTGAGTTTTATGTCTCTTTTCTCCTAATGTTTTCAAGAGTTTCTTTTTGTTTTTGGTTTCCAGTTGTTTGATTATGATGTACCTGCATGTGATTTTTTTTTTGTATTTATTTTGTTGCGGATTGGCTGAGATTTTTGGATCTGTATGTTGTTTTTCACAAAATTTGGAAAATGTTTGGCTACTATTTTTTCAAATAGTTTTTCTTTTTTATTCTTTCTCTTCTGCTGGAACTCTAATTATAAGTGTATTGTTCATTTTCTTTCAATCTTTTTATCCTTTTATGTTGGATAATGTCTATTGATGTATTAATAAACTCATTGATGCTTTCTTCAAAGCCATACTTTGAGTAAACCTCAAACCAGTAAGACGGGGACTTTCTGCTTAAGATCTAGTTGCCTTATGCTTGTGTGGACTGGGGAGTACCCTTAGACAAACGAACAGTATATCGAGTGGCCCCAAAAATGTATATATATTTTAACAGCTACCAGCTCAATTTTGAAAATGAAATGTATTTTAATAAACACTGCCTTTATAATTATTCAAAGTGTGTATGTACATTTTTGGGGACACCCTATATATAAATATTTCATCCAATATAATTTTCTTTCAAAGATTGACTACTCCAGTTTCTGTTGCTTTTGATTGCTCTCCAGAGCCTTCAAATGGATGTTTTAAAATACTTTCCCAGCATTCTCTGCAGAAAATACAAGCTACTTTACCAACATCAGATATGAAAATGTTAACAGATACTATTTCTTAGTTTACTTAATTTAGGGGAAATATGTGTTTATATTTAACAATTAAAATGATAGAATAGTAAGTTGTAAAAATAAAAACATTTAAAATATTTTAAATAAATATTTGGGTACCAGTTGACAAACATATCTAAAATATCTCATGTGTTGGCCTGAGCCTGTTTGTGCATCACAAGAATGTAGCTTGTGCCACATGCAGTGCAACTCCTGAGTCAACAGCCCTGAACTGCTCTTTGCTACTTAATGAGCGGAGTCTACGATTATGTACTTGAATGTTGTGGCACCATCAAATTGCTCTCAAGGCTTCCAAATGCATGCTCTCCCACGTCTGTACTTAGCTCATGGTAGTTCAGCCACAAGCATTTCACAGACTGGCACCAGTCCCCAAAAGCACTATGAAGACACCGATACATGTGACATTCCCCCCTATCTCTTGGGGCTGGATCTCTCCCCTGCCCCACCTCAGTGCTATTCTTCATCCTTTCCACTCCGCTCTGTCCTCACTTATTAGCATCAAAATATATAAAATACCTAGGGATACATTTAACAAGGCCTCTAGCCTCTGGCTTCTTGTGGCATTTGGCTGATGGGTATAACCAGCAGGAAGTGGAAGGGCAGGAGAAGAGTCAGGTTGGGGCATTTATTCCTGCAGCTCTTTCTTAATGGGACACTGAGGATTGCTTGTGTTTCTGTCCCTCTACCAAAGGCCACAGCTCCTGGTGGGTAGCCCTCTCATCCGGAGACTTTCTTTAGGTTTTGGTATCTACTCCATTTCCTTGCCCTTTAGGCCGCTGTTACTCTTATGGTATTGCATTTTCTTGCCTATACAACTTCAAATAGTCCCTTTATTGACTGTTTTCAAGTGACCTGTGTGCCCTCTCTTTGCTGTCAGGACTCTGACAGAGACACCCTTCTCAGTTAGGATGTGTGTATGGGTTGCAATAGTGAGCAAGTTGCAAAGATCCAAGGAGCCTTCTAGGAGAATTATAATGGAGACTTCCAGTGCCTTCTGTTTCACAGATTAATGTTAATAGACCACTTCTCTGGTAAATTGGGGTCAACTGGTGGGTAGGGACATTCACCGTGAGGGACAGGAACCAAAGTCAGGAAAAGGGTTGGCTTGAAGCACAGCATGTGGTCAAGGCTGCAAGTTCTTCCCGATGCAGCCTTCCTGGCACCATGACATACCTCCACAAAACAGCTGTGTACAGTCATGTAGAACAAGCCAGGTAACCGACAGGTGTGCCCTTGCTGTGTAGTTGAGTACTCCCGACCTTAACATTTCTTTCTATTTTTCCATGTTCTACCTTGAGAAACACCTGCATAGCTATGGATTGCTTTCCAGGTCCCTTTCTTCGGTGGACCAATTGCTGGCCAGCACAGGTGTCACAAGTTACCACTGTTCTCGCAACAGTGACCAAGTATTATAGCTTAACTGTCAAACCACCTGCTTTCCACAGATACTCCGTCAGCAGCAACCGCCACAGATCCTGGCACCTGTCAGTGGACGGACTTCTCGTAGTTCCCAGCTTTATTCCATCGCGAGGATAATAACCAGGACCCACCCTTGGGTGAGTCAGACCCGTTGGTTTTTTCTCTCTTGGAGTTGGAGGTGAGACATCCTGAAGATGGAGGCATTCTTTCTCACAGGAGAGGAATAGGATGCATAGTTGTTTAATGTGAATGTTAAAAAGGACAGCCCAATTTTATACCCCATGTTGGGAAAGAAGAACACATCAATCACCCAAAAAAGCTAAGAGATTTACCCCACACTGCAGGCAGCAGAGTCAATGGGAACATTAGCACTATTGCCTATGTTATGTGCTCTCTCAGTTTTGGAGATTTTAGGGCAGAAAGTTTTGTTGAGAATATACTTACCAAGTGGATGCAATTCTCATATCATTTGTATAAGTCTTCTTGAAGAAGGTAGAGTTTTAAAATGCCTTATTTTTCCTGGTATAAATTTGGACTTGGTTAGATGTTGCCACCAATGATAAGGATGTTTGTGTGTAGAGAAGAACACTGAGAACTAAATTTAATAGTTACATTTACTAGGAGTTGTTGTTTTTGTGATCTGTTTTTACTCTGTTTGGGTCAGTGTGTTGATTTTGAAATGTTTATCTGCCCTTGGAGATTTCAGTGATGAGAGCATTTTAAGAAACTCTTTAAAAACCTGTGTGGTTCTTTAAATGCAATCACCTGTTGGCATGTGGTCACGGCAATTGATGAAACATTTGTGCTTTGAAATTAATCCATACCCATCAAGCAAGCTTATCTAGTCAGTTGCTTTTTCTAGAGGTCCTGTTGGGGAGACTGGCTGCCTGTGTGGAAATATATTTTACTTTAAAATACACACTTCAAGTTTCTTTTGTTTGCATTATTTTTAAAAAATATATATTTTATTGATTTTTTTACAGAGAGGAAGGGAGAGGGATAGAGAGCCAGGAACATCGATGAGAGAGAAACATCGATCAGCTGCCTCTTGCACACCCCCTACTGGGGATGTGCCCGCAACCAAGGCACATGCCCTTGACCGGAATCGAACCTGGGACCCCTCAGTCCGTAGGCCGACGCTCCATCCACTGAGCCAAATCGGCCAGGGCTTGTTTGCATTATTGGTATTTCAATACAAAGCACTTTTTCCTAGTACATACACATCTCATTTTCCTCTGTACAGCGGTGCTCAGGTGAAGAAACGGAGGCTCAGAGGGAGCAGGCAAATACTTAGGCTTGTGCAGAGTAAAAAAATAAATAAATAAAGCCAGGGAAGTGGGCCTGCAACAGGCCTGCAGAGTAAACATAGCAGAGTGACTATCAGAGCTAAGAGGAAGAATAGCCTATTGATACGGGCTCACTAGTAAGTGTCAGAAGCATCAGAGTATTGCCCCAGGCTGGACTTCTACCTGTGGGGGACTGGGTGGCACTGGGTGGCACTGGGTCCATTTCGACAACCTCTTGGTGTTCACAATTCACTCCCACATATGAATGGAACGTGTCCTCTGTGTTTGGCTAGAAACCAGGGCTCTGTAGGCTACATGAGACAGACCTTCCCCGCCAGGGACTGGGAAGGACATATGTCTAAGTACTTGACTACAGTAGCCCCCTTTTAGCCGTGGTTTCACTTTGTGTGGTTTTACTTAGCCATGGTCAACCTTGGTCTGAACACATTAAATGGGAAATTCCAAAAATGAATAATTCATAAATTTATTTTATTTTCCTTTTTATTAAATGTATTGGGGTGACACTGGTCAACAATGTTATATAGGTTCCAAGTGCAGTTATACAACACATCATCCGAACACTATATTATGTGTTCACTACTTAAAGTGGAGTCTCCGTCCACCCCTACGTTCATTGCAGCATTATTTATAATAGCCAGGATTTGGAAGCAGCCCACATGTTCATCAGTAGATGAGTGGATAAAAAAGCTGTGGTACATTTACGTAACAATTCAGAATATTGAAAAAAAAATTTAAAATTGATTTCAGAGAGGAAGGGGGAGGGAGGGAGAGAGAGAAACATCAGTGATGGGAGACAATCATTGATCTGCTGCCTCCAGCGTGCCCCACACTGGGAATGGAGCCCATAACCTGGGCATGTGCCCTGAGTGGGAATCGATCTATGATCTCCTGGTTCATAGGTCAGTGCTCAACCACTGAGCCATGCTGGCCAGGCAACAATTCAGAAATTGTAAATTGCATGCCATTCTAAGTAGTGTGATGAAATCTCACACAGTCCTGCTCCATCCTGCTCAGGATGTGAATCACCCCTTTTTCCAGCATCTCCACAATATACATCCCCAACCCATTAGTTACCTAGTAGCTGTCTTGGTTATCAGAACAACTATTGCAGTACCACAGTGCTTGTGTTCAAGTATGTGGGACAGCGGCTACCGTGTTTGGACAAAGGCTGAGCTTGAACCTATGGTCTGAACCTGTGGTCCCACGTGGCTGAGTGATGTGGGCTGTGGGAGGTGCAGCAAGGAGACAAAGCTTGATCAGGTGCATGTAATTGAGTAGATTCGGAACCCGCGAGAACATTGTAACCATGCCCTTACTTTGCCTCGTGGAATCTGGCTATAAAATAGAGACGGCTTACAGGCTGTGGCGCTGTCGCTAGCTCTGCGTCAGAGAGCACAGCGTCCCACCCAGACCCAGCTTTCTTCTCTTGTCTGTCTTTTCTCCATCCTTCACCGCCCCTTCTCAGGCTCATGGAACCTGGCTGAGCTGGCTCGGCACACAAGTAACTTTTATTTTACTTAATCATGGCAAGAGTAATTCAGATATGCCAAAGAGAAACTGTAAACTGCTTCCTTTAAGTGAGAAGGGATGTGTGTATGGGGAAGAGCAGAGCATATATAGGGTTGGGTGCTGACTGTGGTTTCAGGCATCCATTGTAGATCCTGGAACATATCCCCCACAGTAAGGGCGGACTACTGTATACACACCTGTTAATTTAAAAACAAAGTAAAGAATAACATGCCTTGGGAATAGGGCAGAAAGAATAGTTGATATTGTCTAAGAGTTCAGTAAAGAGAAGATGAAGAAAGGATTTACATTTGAGCTGAAACTTGAAAAGGCTAAGGAGCCCTTCCCCAAGTAGGAAAGCAGGCAAGGAGGTTCCAAGTATTGGAAGAGCGAGAACAAAAGCTCGGATATATCAGGTAACACCAGGTAACAGCATGGATAGATGTTGGTGTAAAAGATGTCACCAAGGCTAAACCCCTCATAGAAGGAGACCCAGGTGGAAAGATGGACATTATCACCATTTCTATGGAAACTTGTCAAAGAGAGGCCAGGGAGGCTGGGCAAGGGAGGGAACTCACAGACCGCCTCATTCAGTGGTAGAATCATCCGGATTGTTGACACCTGTGCGGCCCTAGCCTTTTAAATGATCTCTTATGTCCCACAGATTCTAGGAGGGATGAGAATATTAGATATGAGTGAAGAGTCTGGAAGTGAATACCCTCCTTTTCTCCTGACCCTGGAGTCTGGACAGGGCTTCAGGCAACTGGCTTTCTATGGGTTGCTAGGTCACAGACACCATGATCTTGGTGTTACGTGGGCCTCAGAGGTTTCCAGCTCCCTGCTGCAGTAAAGTATCCAGGAAACCCTGGGTAGAAATAAAGTGTTTGTCATTTGTGGGAGAGAGGACCTCAAGAAAAAGATCAGACCTCAGTTCACCTTGAGAATAAGTAGGGATGAGCCGAGAAAGTTCATGTTCCGGCTCAGGTGTCAGCACCAACAAGATGCGTTGGTGGGAGAGCGTGAAACTGGCCTCTGATGAACAGAACTTTATGTTCAGCACAAGCTCATATCAGAAAGGCTGTTTATAAAGCACTTATATCCAGTGTGTGTGTAGACACTGTAGGTTTCTGAGCATCGGTAGTGGAAGTGACTTAGGAAATATTCTGATAGATGGAGACCTGGGAGTGTTTGATTATGTATATACATTTTCAACTCCTGGGTTCTTATGGCGCGGAAGGAAGCTTTCATATCATTTTTCTGATAAGCCAACTCAGATGACATTCATCAGCTTCTTCATCACGATGAAAGGTTCTGGAGTTTGGAGTAAGCATAGGAATTAGTTAACGCGATATGACCTGGAGCCTGCGGTCAGAGGCTGACATCAGCAGGCATGTTATCATCCCTGTGCCATGCCCAGTGGCTTTTCCCGAGTGTTTTCTTTTCTTTTCTTTCTTTTTAAAAAAGTCTGTGTTTGCTTCAACCTCAGGGGACAGTCTGTTCAGCAGTCACCAGAAGGGATACCTTCAAAAACTTTTCTTGGAGGCGGTCCACTCATGTGGTCAGCAGTGACCTCATCTTAGTGCTCCGCCGGCCCTGGTTTGGGATTCGATATCTTGAGTTCCTTCTTGAATAGGAAGCAGAGAGGGCCAGCCTTCTTTTTAAATCCTCTCATTTTGAAACACATCAGAAACCACCAGCCAGCTTGTTAAATGTTTTTCCAGATTTTAAAAAAAGTTTTAAGTAATTTAGAGACCATTGCACTGCTTACTGTCAAGAGTCCTTAGAGACAGCCAACTTCTATTCTTTTTACAAATAAACACAGAGTGGGAGGTTTGGGGAGGTGCTGGGGTCGGGGACTAGGGCCCTTCACTTTGCTGGCACAAAATTCAGAACTGTAAGGAAAGAAGAATAGAAATACTGCTTCAGATTTTCCTAAACTAAATGGCAAATTTGATGTTTCTACCAGTGACCGTGATACTCACCTCATGCAAATGTTCATACTTCTCTTTCTTTGCTGTGTCTTCAAATCTGAAAGCCTTCAGAGAGGGCTCTGTGCCTCTCCCTCCCGCTTCGTTTGCTCTTGAAAGCAGGCTCCCTGGCTGACTCCCACAGCCCTTTGCAGGGGAAGCCTGTGTCACGCACCTTTCTCCAGCCCTGTGCAGCGGCTGTGGATGCAAATCCAACCCCCTCAGCTAACCACACCTTTCCCCAGTCGCACAAAGAAAGGTGTATGCGCATTCAGTTAGAATGGCAGCTGAGGGGATGGCTAGGAAGGGTTGGGAGAGATTGGGGACAGGTCTCGTGTTATGGCCCCAAAGAGTGAGGCTGTGCATGGCACTGGACCTGCTTCCAGAACAGGCCTCCTGCCAGAAGCAGTTCGTTCCCTGAAGAGCCTCTGACTCATGCCTCTAATAGGACTGCTATGGTTTCTGGCTGCAAAGTTGTCCTTCGGAAATGCAGCATTTAAAAAAACATATTTTTATTGATTTTAGAGAGGGAGGGAGAGGGAGAGAGAAATCAGTGAGAGACTCACTTTAATCGGCTGCCTCCTGCGCACCCCCTCCTGGGAGTCGAGCCTGCAACCCGGGCATGTGCCCTGACCCTGACCGGGAGGCAGATCTGGGACCTTCTGGTTCATGGGGTGACGCTCAGTCCACTGAGCCACACAAACCGGGCAGCATTTTTTTTCTTTTTGAAATTGAAATTCTGAATGATCTATGTTGATTAATTTCTCTGTTTCATGCTCTCATGGTGTTTTTGGAAGCTCTCTTCACAATATGCATTTGTCCAACTAGATTTTAAACTTTACATCTGCCAGGACTGGGTGTCTGCTGTTCTCACTACTATGTTCAGTATCTAGAATAGTAAATGAAGCATGGAGGCACATGATCATTGTTGAATGAATGAACAAATGAGTGAGTCCTTTAGAATATCTGCCACTTTTCTTTGACATGGGTAATGATATCTTATTTTGTTTTTACTTCACAAAACATAAGACAAGGTGTTCCTCAGTGGCCATAGCTTGGCCATCTTTTAGAGAAGGAGAATCTTTATTCGAACTCATAAAGAGTTGACGCACATTTGTATCAGAAATTTTCTTCAATCAAAAAATAAAAGGAAAAGAAAGAAGTGATGCTGAGAGTAGAGTGGAGATGCTGAAAAGTGCAGTTCTTTTAATACAGTTGAAGAAAGAAGGATTAGAGGCATGCAACAGGGAAGGGGCTGAGGAATTTTATCCAGGCAGTGGCGTGGCGGGTGTCTACTAAAAGAAGCTGGGGTTCTTCCAAAGCCCTTTTTATGTTCCTGCCACAGTCGACAATATCTGCTTCAGATTTCTCGGTAAGAAGAAAAACATTGCATGACTCAAGCCATAAAAAGGTGTACCTATTCCAGAATTTAATATTTGAGGGCACACATGGGTTTCTCTTCGTCTGTGCGTATTCTAAGCCGGCACCAGGTTGTCTAGCTTGAGAGGTGCCACTCAATAAACACCTGAAGGAAAATATAAGCCAAGCACTGTTAATGCGAAATATCAGGAAGCTCTTACATTGAAATTATTATTGGAAAAGGATTGTCATCCATTATGGTCAGGATTCTGGGGGCTGAGAGGCCCTGAGCCTCAGGATGAGACAGACACTGAGGCAGGAGACCGAATCCCATAGCCGGGAGGAAGTTCCGTCTGCAGGGGTGGCGTGACTTCCAAGGGCATGATGGTCCAGATGGTGGGGAGGTTGGGCCAGAACAGAGTCTACATTGCGTTAGTGCCCTTCTCAGTCCCCGCCCCCCACCCCCCTTGGGTGCAGGCCTAGCTTTCCGTAAAGGACTTTGTCCTCAGCACACTGATGTCTCCAGGCCTCTCTCTGTACTTGTCTCAAATTGGTTTTGTAGAGTTTTCTTGGGATTGTTACAGCTCAGTTTGCCAATATTATATTTCCTCCACCCTTTTTTGCTGACCTTTATCTTATATTAGCTCCCTACATGTTTAGTATTTTCCACAAACTGATCCAAACCAAAGACACTTTTAGATTTTGTTGAATCATCCCTACAGCTCTGGGGACAAACTGTGCCCCCTTCCAGGGACCCAACTCTGGGCCCTATTCCAACAGGACAGTGTGGACAAACAGGAGCTAAAATGCCTTTAGGTTGTTGTTTTTTGTCAAACAGAAGGATGAAATTCCCATTTCTACCACTGAGTTTCCTCATCTGCAAGGAAAAAATGGTAAAAAAAAATGTAGCGAGCTATGTAAGGCACTGTGCCATGCACTTTACACATCTCATTTGATCTTTTTAAAAATTCAGAGGTAAATACTGTTATACACTAATTTTGTTGATGAAGAAATTGAGGCTTAGTGGGAGATAAGTAACCTGCTGAAAGTTTTACAACTTGTGAGTTAAGGAGTGTGGTTTCTCTCACCAGCTCTGATTCTCAAACTTAAGCAATACAATGGTTGTGAATTTTACATAAGAAGGTGTGTATGAAGTACTTATTTGCTAGATATTATTATTTTAATATTACTGAAGGAAACCTCATATTTCTAATTCATTCATTCCATACTTATGGAGTCCCTGTCATGTGCTAAGCTAACATTCAGCCCATTAGTGATAAGCTGGAAAAGGATCCCGTCCTCATGACCTCCTAGGGGGAGGCAGACCAAAAATTGGTGGGAATTATCTCAGAAAATGATAAATCATATGGAGGGAATTAAGAGTGACTGGGATGGTGGTGAGGACTATTATGTACATTAGATCAAGTGGTTTGGGAGCCTGCGGACATGTGGTAGACAGAATAAAGATCCCCCAAAGTACCCCTGTGCAAATATTCAGAACCTGTGAATGTTACCTTAAATGGTAAAGAGGGATTAAGACTGCAGATGGCGTTGAGGTAGGGAGATGAGCCTAGATTATCTGGATGAACCCAATGTAGTTACAGTGGTTCTGAAAAGGAAAGAAGAGAAGCAGAGGGTGATGAATGTTAACTAAGCTTATTGTGACACTCATTTTACTATATGTATATACTTAGGTCAAATTGTTGTCTACCTTCAGCTTAGATGTGGTATGTCCATGTTATATCTTAATAACATTGGAAAAAATAAATTAAAAAAAGGGAAGGTTAACTGATGTGCCACTGACTGGGTTACCCAGGTAGCAGCAACGGAAGGCTGGTGGTGTAATTTGGATAATGTCCCTGATCACAAGGCCACAGGTAAAAAATCCTTCCCACAGTGATATCCTTCGAGGATGACATTCCTCTGTAGCTCAGACTAGCTTGAGTTGGCTCTGTGGTGTGCAACTGAAAACATTGAGTGATAGAACGTCCATGACGCTGGGTAAGTGATGCTTTGCTATATGATACTTGGCTTATGTTATTACAAGAAACCAGATAAATCAATGCAATATCAATCAAGTTTTAAGATTATGAATAGGGCCTCATAATAGTAATTGAGTACTGCATGAAGCATTCACAATAAGTGTTTCTTTCCTTCTACTAAGAGTCTGAAAAGGCGGCCTGATTGATCACTGGAAGGAGTTCTTTGGACACAGGCCCAAGAAAAGTCTTTCTTATTAAATCATTTCTGCTCTTACAATTTTGGCTCCTTGTAGCTCAGGTTGATTGTTTCACTTGTCGGTATGTGCCAAGTACATTACACAAAAGGTGAAATGCTTCAAAAACAAATCAAGGCACAATGGCTCTCCTTGGAGGACTTTCTCTTTCTGCTGAATTCTGGCTCCTTTTCTAAGAGTTCAGGGTTCCAGAGAGCAACCAGAAGTGGGTTTTATTATTGAATCTTTGATTATAGAACCTTACCCATGAACACGAGAGTGCAACCTCGTTTTGCAGGTGGAGAAACAGAGCTCCAGGGAAGTAGAGTGACTTGCTTGAGGTTTCACAACTGATTCAAGGCCGAAGGGCAGCAGACCATGCCACCCCAAATGTGACTGCAGGAGTCTAGGACACCCCACTCCAAAACATGCTGCTTTAGAATACTGATTACTTTAAACTGTAGGCATTTGAAGAGCAGGCCATGCAGGAAGAGGCTTCTCTGATATCCCCTATTTGCCAGGAGGCAGATCCCCCAGAAGGAACTCCGTCTTCATAAATCTTCTCCTTGGGAGTTCCATCAACCAGGAGGGATGGACTCTTTTTACAGGAGCTGAGACGAGCAGTCCACCCCACACTCTGACAAGCTTTGTCACAGACTCTCATACCTCTCAGCTCTTCTTCCAAGGGCCCATTCACCTTTCCCCAAATTCATTTACTTTCCCCTAAGAGGCCTGCATTCCCTCTCCCATTCCCGTAGTAAGATGGTATTTAATCTGGAATTCTAAAGCCGTCTCTTTGATTTACTTATTTTCCCTGGGTATCTCCCATGAATGCATGAGGTATATATGTGAATAAACTTCTGTGTTTCTTTTCTTGTGAATCTGTCTTTGATTACAGGGATCTCAGCTAAGAACTCAGGATAGAGGGAAAATGACCTTGTACCCTACAAGGCAGATCCTAGATTAGAAAAACCCTGGTACATCATTCTTTCCACAGAAACATCTTCTGTTCTAAGAGAAGCAATTGCGGTCCTGTTCAGCATAGGGGACTTTTCCCTATGGCAAGTCTTTCTACCTGTAGCTCTCAAATGAGGGATTTTACCAAGGAAACAGGTTGACAAAGAGAATTAAAAACGGCCTTTGGAAGGATATACTATGCTCATGGATTGAAAGGATTAATACTGTTAAAACGTCCTTACTGCCTAAAGCAATAGACAGATTCAATTCGATCCCTATTAAAATATCAATGGTATTCTACTCAGAACTAGAACAGCTAAATCTAAAATTTGTATGAAACCACAAAAGACCTTGAGTATCCAAAAAAAACAAACCTGGAGAAAGAACAAAGAAAGAGACCAAAACACTATGGTACTGCCAGAAAAAGACATATAGGCACATAGCATATTTGTCACCTCGAAAAGTTTCCTCCTGCCCCTTCGTAATCCATCCCTCCACCCTCTTCCTGTTCCCTACCCACCCACCCCCACTGCCACTCCCCAGGCAACCACTATCTTCTTTATCTCATATTAGATTTGTTTTCACCTTCTGGAAATTTATGTACATGGAATCACACATATGTACTCTTTTTTTGTCTGCTTTCTCTAAGCATAATTACTTTTAGATTCATCATTATGTCATATTCATAAGTGATATATCCAATAAGGGGTTAATATTTAAAATGTATAAGAAACTCATACAACTTAATTCCAAAAAAACCATGGACAGAGGACCTGAATAGACATTTCTCCAAAAATGGCCAACATACATGAAAAGATGCTCAACATCACTAATCATCAGGGAAATTTAAATTAAAACCACAATTAATACCATGTTATGCCTGTCAGAAAGCCTATCATTAAAAAACCAACAAATAACATGTGCTAGTGAGGATGTGGAGAAAAGGGAACACTTGTACACTGTTAGTGAGATTGTAAATTGGTGCAGCCACAATGGAAAACAGTATGGAGTTTCCTCAAAAAATTAAAAATAGAGCCAATGATATGACCCAGTAATACCACTTGTGTGTATTTTTTGGGAAAAAATTGAAAACATTAATTTGAAAAGATATATGTACTCCTATGTTCATTGTAGCATTAATTACAACAGCCAAAGTATGAAAGCAACCTACGTGTCCGTAGATGAATGGATAAAGAAGAAGTGATGTACACATATAATGGAGTATTACTCAGCCGTAAAAAGAATGAGACCTTGCCATTTGTGACAACATGGATGATGTTAGAGGGCATTGTGCTAAATGAAATAAGTCAGGCTGAAAGACAAATATTATATGAGTTCACTTATTTGTGTAATCTAAGAAAACAAAACAATGCATAAACAAAACAGAAACAGACCCACAGATACAGAGAGCAAGCTGATGGTTGTCAAAGGGGAGGGAGATGTGGGGTGAAAAGGAAGAAAAGAGTAAGCTATAGAAATAAATTATTTGTGTTTTTGGGAAATCAACCAACCAACCAACCTAGGCAGTCTGACTCCAGAGCATTGTGCTCCTCCACCATGCTATCTGTTACCTCTATAAGGATGGAAGAGTGATTACCACTATTATTGTTATTATTCCAGAGCTATTAGGAATAGTAGATAAGATCTGGGAGATAAAAAAAATCTAATAAACTGTGCAATTAAAATCTATGAAGTGGCTGTCATGTCCTCCTATATAATAAAAGCCTAATATGCTAAGTGTCCGACCGTTTGTTTGACCATTCGACCAGTCGCTATGGTGTGCACTCACCACCAGGAGGCAGATGCTCTGACCAGTAGGTTAGCTAGCTGCTGGGGTCCAGCCGATGGGGACTGAGCGAGATGGGCTGGAATTCCCTGGAGCCCTTCCGCAGTCCCTCCCCAGCCCCAATTGTGCACCAGTGGGGTCCCTCGGCCTGGCCTGTGTGCTCTCGCAATACGGGATCCCTCAGGGGATGTTGGAGAGCTGGTTTCAGCTTGAACCTGCAGGCCAGACTGAGGGATCCCACTGGTGCACAAATTCATGCACTGAGCCTCTAGTAGAAAATAATCAAACAGTGAACATGCTATACTTGAATATATATATTGGTATTTCAGGAGACTAGTGAATCAGTTGGCAAATCTAAAAAAGGGGAATCTCCCTGTTTTATTTATGCTTTTGACTTGAGCTACAATTTCTAATTCTAAAAGAAACATTCTCTTGAGTAAAAGGACACATTTTTCTATATTCTTGAGTAAAATTATTATGTACATACAAATTCTACTTCCTTTGAAGTCTACATTAGAAATGTACTGCTGGCCGAACCGGTTTGGCTCAGTGGATAGAGCGTAGGCCTACGAACTCAAGGGTCCCAGGTTCGATTTCGGTCAAGGGCATGTACCTTGGTTGAGGGCACATCCCCACTGCGGGGTGTGCAGAAGGCAGCCGATCGATGTTTCTCTCTCATCGATGTTTCTGACTCTCTGTCCCTCTCCCTTCTTCTCTGTAAAAAATTAATAAAATATATTTAAAAAAAAGAAATGTGACATAATCTTTTCATTGGTAACATGAAATCCTTTCCGTGGCTTCTTTGCAGGTTCACTTTCGATCATTACTATAGTCCAAAGTCAGTGCCATGCATTCGTTGGTGTCGATTAATCAACCTCACTTCAAGAAATAGCAA
>NW_006289398.1:2149734-2150091 GCF_000327345.1 Myotis davidii
TACTAGATTTGTTTTCATCTTCTGGAAATCTATATACATGGAATCGCACATATGTATTCTTTTGTCTTTCTCTAAGCATAATTATTTTTAGATTCATCTATGTTGAATGAACTTTATTGGTTTGTATCTTTCAAAGAATTGTCCATTTTATCTAAGTTTTGAATGTATTGGCCTGAAGTTGTTCATAATATTTCTTTATTATTCCTTTGATGTCTGTAAAATTTAAAATGCAGTCACCTCTCTCATTCTTAATATTAATTTTTGTTTTCTCTGGTGTTTTTCCTGATAATTGTGCCTAGAGTTTCATCAATTTTATTGATCTTCTCAAGTAAGCAGGTTTTGATTTCATTGATTTTG
>NW_006289398.1:2150144-2151940 GCF_000327345.1 Myotis davidii
CCCTTCCGCATTCCCTCCCCAGCCCCAATTGTGCACCAGTGGTGTCCCTCGGCCTGGCCTGTGCCCTCTCACAATTTGGGACCCCTCAGGGGATGTTGGAGAGCCGGTTTTTGCCTGATCCCTGCAGGCCAGGCCGAGGGACCCCACCGGTGCACGAATATGTGCACCGGGCCTTTAGTGTTGCTATAAAGCATAAAGGGGCATAAATGTATAATGTCAAATTATTATGGTCTATACATGTGTATAAAAATATAAAATATAGAATAAGCACCTGGAAAACAATATAACATATTCTCTCCGCTGTTTCTGTTTCTTTAATATATTATGCTCTTGACTTGAGCTGATCCCTGTGTCCCTGAGTTGCTGAGAAGGACTTGCCCCAAAGCAGGGGTTTTCTAGTCAATGTTCTCAACCAGCAGCAGCAATTGCTGCCCTGGCTGCAGCGAGGGGGTGTGAAAAAAATCCTTTGCCCTTGGAAGGGGAGAATGCACTCTGCCCAGCTTGGGGTTTCTGCCTGGAAATGGCCCCCACATTGCAAGAAGTTTCTTTTCCTTACTCCCTTGTCCCCTGAACTCCAGATTCAGTCGTATTTTTTTTTCCTGTGTCCTTTCAGTTTCTGCTTAATGAGATGGGTGGTTGCTGAGTGCTTGACTGACACTTGGTATGTACAGCTTGTATTCATCTTCCTGAGAAAGGCCTTTGCACAATGAAGGATTGCCAATGGCAACCAGGGTGGCATTTCTGGGAGCCCCGGCAGCTCTCCCAGCAGCTCCGTTCTCCACCCCAGTGGAAGGAAACATCTTCTCGGACCATAATGGAGGGAGGCGTGATTTCCCAAGCAATTAAAATATTCCTTAGGTTCTTGTCACCCATCAAACCTCTTTACTTTTTATCCACGTACAGTCCTACTACTTTCCAGGACACCTAAGCCAAGTCTAGGCTGGAGGGAAATACTTTTGGAGTAAAATCAAATCACTTATAAATGAATTACAACATCACAATCGCCTTAGTAGATCAAACGAAACTTCATTGTGTGCTCCAGACACCGGAACTGATCCCCTCAGTGCACTCCTCCAGATTAAAAAAAAAAAAAAAAAAGCAAATCTTTGGACGGCCTACAGCAAGATCCCAAGCAACGCCCCCCGGGACACAAACTTAAATTAGAGTTTGCTGAGCGTGTGGCCTGGCCAGGATGGTGTAACTAGCAAGCTCGCTGAACAAGCCCTCCTGCTTCCAGCCAGGAGTAAAGGAAATGGATTTCACTGACTTGGTACTCAGTGTATCGCCTAGGGAGAGGGTGGGCAAGTAAACAGTTTGCTGTGTTGGTAGCACTATGGCAGCTCCAGCAAAACTTGCAGCCTACACCCTCCCTCTCTCTTCCATCCAGCCTCCCTCCCTGTTTTCTCTTTAGAACAGAACTCTGTTTCTGCACACATATATGCATACAGTAGGCACTTCGCTCCTTGTTTCAAATGGGCCTCGGATTTTTAAATATAGCTGGATGGTCCTTCAAATTCAAACTTTAAAAACAGGTATGTTGAGTTGAGCTTTATAGAACAACCCTTCAAACTGAAACAAACAAACAAACAAAAAACCCACAACCAAGCCAGTTTGATTGATGAAATTTGGTTTACCAATTGACATAAAATAAAGTGTACAATTTCATAAGTCTAGACATATGTATATACCCACAGAATCATCACTGCAATCAAGATAGTAAGCATATTTGTCACCGCAAAAAGTTTCCTCTTGCCCCTTTGTAATCCATCCCTCTACCCTCTTCCTGTCCCCTACCC
>NW_006289398.1:2152355-2153340 GCF_000327345.1 Myotis davidii
CACTGTGCCCGCCCCCTGCCAGTAGCCCTGCTCCCACCATGAGCTGATGGCACCACCCCTGCTCGCACCAGCTGACAGCGCGGAGTGATTGGGGCCGGCGCCAGCAGCTGGTGCCAGCAGGGCCAGCGCCATCAAGTGTGCGAGTGGCAGCTGCTACCCCGATTGCTTCTCAGGAGCAGGGCAAGGTGGAGAAGTCCTCGGGGGCAATCAGAGCCAGCAGCCACTGCTCGCACCCACTGACAGCACCAAGCAATCACACCCCCACCTCTACTCCTCAGGCAGCTACTCATACTAGATTTGTTTTCATCTTCTGGAAATCTATATACATGGAATCGCACATATGTATTCTTTTGTCTTTCTCTAAGCATAATTATTTTTAGATTCATCTATGTTGAATGAACTTTATTGGTTTGTATCTTTCAAAGAATTGTCCATTTTATCTAAGTTTTGAATGTATTGGCCTGAAGTTGTTCATAATATTTCTTTATTATTCCTTTGATGTCTGTAAAATTTAAAATGCAGTCACCTCTCTCATTCTTAATATTAATTTTTGTTTTCTCTGGTGTTTTTCCTGATAATTGTGCCTAGAGTTTCATCAATTTTATTGATCTTCTCAAGTAAGCAGGTTTTGATTTCATTGATTTTGGTATTGCTTTCATGTTCTTCTATTCATTGATTTTTGCTCTGGTATTTATTACTTCCTTCCCACTGCTTTACTGTATTTCCTTGGTTTAATTTGCTTTTCATTTTTGTTGTTTCTTAAGGTGGAAGCTGAAGTCATTGATTTGAGAACGTTCTTATTTCTAATACTAGGGGCCCAGAGCACAAATTCGTGCACCTTGAAAGGAACTGTGGGCCGCGAGGCTGCGGTAGGCACAGGGGTGGGTCTTGGCCCATCCTCCATGCCTCTGCCCATCCTCTCCCACTGCGGCCCCCAGTCCCCTGTCTGCCAGCAGCCCCACTCCCACTCCCACACACTGATGAT
>NW_006289398.1:2153406-2160905 GCF_000327345.1 Myotis davidii
TGGGCGAGTGGCAGCTGCTACCCCGATTGCTTCTCAGGAGCAGGGCAAGGTGGAGAAGTCCTCGGGGGCAATCAGAGCCAGCAGCCACTGCTCGCACCTGCTGATGGCGCCAAGTGATCAGGACCGGTGCTGGTTATTGTCAGCAGGTGTGAGCAGCAGCTCCTGCGCCAGCAGCGGGTGCAAGTAGGGCCGGCACTGGCAGCAGGTGCGAGCGCCAGGCAGGACCGCAGCATGTGGGAGCAAAGAATTTTCAGTAACCACCAGAGGCTCACCCGATGATAGCAACTGGTGCCCTGCCTTGGTCTGGCGCCCTTGCTCACCTGCTCCACCATCCCACCGCTGACAACTCCTGCCATGTTTTGCACATACCCCCTGGTGGTCAGCGCATGTCATAGCGACTGGTTTTTTGGTTGTTCGGTTGTTCTGCTGTTCAGTCTATTTGCATATTAGCCTTTTATTATATAGGATAGGCAGTTACTGCTATACATTTAACTTTAAGTACTGCTTTAGCTGCATCTCACACATTTTGATATTTTTTCATTTAAAAACACTTTCTAGCCCTGGCTGGTGTGGGTCAGTTGGTTGGGCAGCGTCCTATTCACTGAAAGGTTGCCAGTTCAATTCCCAGTCAGGGACATGCCCAGGTTGCATACTCGATCTCCATTAGGGGGTATGCAAGAAGCAGCTGATCTATGTTGCGCTCTCAATCATTGATGTTTCTCTCTCTCTCATCCTCTCTCTTCCTCTCTGATATCAATAAGAACATATAGAGATAGCATCTCCTTCGAGAGCAAAGTGAAGTTTGCCTATTGTCTGGTATAAAAAAATGTGTTTCCCACTGGAGTCAAGGCCAGGCAGGTTTGCTTGTTGGCCATTATAAGATTCAGGTTAAGCAGCCCTCTGCAGGTGCAGGTGCTACGCGGCTCTCTTTTTATTGCCTTGTGGGAATTTAGACTTGTGAGACTGGCACAAATATTCTGATGTTTATGCTATTTGCTGTGCCATGAATAATATAGTCCTTTGTCTATTAAGTCTGTTTGTTAGATTCTTCTCTGTGTTCTTTTTTTCCTGGGTGAACCAGAAAGAATTTGTTTACCACATGTTTGCTCTTTTACATCAACCCATAAATTGCCTTTAAAATCCTTCCCTTTGACCCCAGACCCCTGCTTCGCTCTCCTTAGTCCAGAATGGCATAGAAGCCTGATTTGCCCTCCGGTCCCCTATTCTTATGGAACCTCCGTATGTATATAGGTAATCCATTTGGTTATTTTTTTCTGTTAATCTGTCTCATGTCAATTGGATTATTAAACCAGACAGAAGAACTTAGAAGGGTAGATGAAAAATTATTTTTTCTCCCCCACACTGACAAGACGTAACCCCCTTTCAAGTGCCATGTGGTGCTATACATACAGTCAGGTAGGACTGACAGTTAGTGGGAAAGAAACTCTTGCCAAGGACAAATCTCATGTGCCTATTAGCAACAACCATTCTGCCTGGGATAAGGAAGATAAAATATACAAGTGCAAAGGGCAGAATCCTCCAAACTTGGGCATAGGGCCAAGTGGCAAGCACCTCTAGGTTGCTGTTGGTGCCTTGTCCATATTTCCTCTGGTGTTACCATGGTACTGTCAGATTTCTTACACCTTAGGTCTTTCTCTCAGCAGGTAAGGAGTACCTGGGGATTAGTCCCATCTTGCCCACCCAGCAGTCCTCAAACAATGTCTGATAAAAATTGGTGTATAAATCCTTTAGGTCCCTTGCCCCTTGGGTTTGGTAACTTTGAGGTGCACATTCTAAGAGACTCTTTGTGTTTACAAATGGGTTCATGATCCAGTTCTTCACAGCAGAAATGGGCGCTGTCAGGAACTATTTATTCGTTTCCTTCTTTCTGTATCACGTCCCCTCTCTTTTTTCAGTGTTTCCTGGAAACACCTTCCCCAAAAGCTCTTTATACTTGAAGATACATCATATCTGCAATCCACTAAGCAGTTAAAGGGAAAGGGATATGGCCAATGAGAAATCACATTTGATGTAGCATTCTATTAAAACCAGAACATCAAAAGAAAGTAGAAAAATCCGCTCCGTGAGGCCCTGAAGCTAAACTATAATGCTGGCAAGAAAAATGGGTTTTTAAAATGTCCCTTAGGACAGGGATATGAGACCTTTGAAGGAGAAAAATGTCCTGAGACATCATGGTGCAATACTTGCTCAGGAACATAAAACAGATGCCTTTCAGACCCTATCAGTGAGGCTGGGAGTCCCGCGGGCTTTGATGCTTCCAGCCCCGAGCTTTATTGCTGGCAGGCTGCTTTAGGCTTGCAAGCGCTCCTGGGGTTGCCATAGTATTTGCAAACAAATCTCTGTAGTCAACAGACTCTGGGTGGTACAGTGCTAAGGGAAGCTTTGGGGAGGCAGGGTTCTCTTGTTGGGAAACAGTCTTGAAAATGACATCGTAAAAAGGTCACATAACACAGAGAAATGGGACTGGCCGCCTTGTTGACTGGGATCAGCCACATTGACTCAGTTCCCTCCCTTCTTTCCTCATCCAGCACCCCTCTTCTCCACAGATCCCTCCATACATGGAGAAACAAGTTAATGAAAACCAAGGTAGTCAACCCCTCTGAGCAGTTCAGAACTGCTTGCTGTTCTCTGTCCTCTAAAGGCTATTGACTCCACAGCGATTGCACACATAAATGCCAAGCTTCATGTCAGATGCTAGGAAATACTCAGATGGTTAAGATACAGCTTCTGTCCTGATGAGTGGGGGACACTCGAGGGTGATGAATGTACCGACAGTGGCACTAGGCGCAGAGGTCAGCAGAGGAGGGAATGGGTAACGAGCTGGCTCCTCCTTGAAGGGCAGGAGTGGCTAATGACAATAGCCTCATTGAGCATATGCTGTGTGCCGGGCTCCATTCTAAGCATGTACACGTATTAACTAATATACAAATGCACGAGGCAAGTACTGTTGTTACCCCCAGATGAGTAAACTGACAAGTTAAGTGACCTGCTTGGGATCACACAGCTGATTCAGGAATTGATGCCCAGAGGTTACAATCTAAATGAGTGCACAGTGCCGCAGGAAACCAGCTTCAGGGAGCTGCTCTAGGGCTAAGAACAGAAAACACAGGTGTGAACCTCTCACAGGGGCCTATCCTATGCTTCATAGGTGCTCTGGGAGTGTGTAGACTGGAGTCCCATACAAAAAACTAGAATCCAAGATTTTCCAAGGACAACCATCCAGAGACTTCAAATCCTCACAAGCAAAATGCCCACAGAGCCCAGCCAGTGTGGCTCAGTGGTTGAGCATCAACCTCTGAACCAAGAGATCATGGTTCCATTCCAGGTCAGGGTGAACTCAATCCCCAGTAGGGGGCATGCAGGAGCCAGCTGCTCACTGATTCTCTCTCATCATTGATGTTTCTCTCTCTCCCTCTCCCTTCCTCTCTGGAATCAATAAACCACACACACACACACACACACACACACACACGTATATCAATATTTCTCTATATATAAAAGCCTAAGCGACCGGAACAACCTGTCGCCATGATGCGCACTGACCACCAGGGGGAAGACGCTCAATGTAGGAGCTGCCCCCTGGTGGTCAGTGCACTCCCACAGCCAACCTCCCCTGGCTGGCTAACCTCCCGTGGTCCCTCCCCCCAGCCCCTGGGCTAGGACAGGGAACCAGAGGTGGGTGGCAGCTGACGCAGCCCCTTTCCCAGGGGGGCTGAGGGCTGGCTCCCTCCTTGGGGCTGGTGGTTGACCTCTTGTGTCTTGTCCCTCCCCCTGCCCAGCAGGCCCTGATTGGCCCACTGTAGTGGCAGTGCAGCGGTGAAGGAAGGAGGAGGGTAGGAGGTGGGAAACCGTACCGTGGTGGGGCGCTGACAATGGTGGTGTCGACATCTGGCATCCATTCCTTCCGCAGTCAGCCTGGCGACCGTCACCTCCTCTCCAGCCCAGCCCTGATTGGCCTGGTCCCGATCAGCCCTGATCACCAGCCAGGCCTAAGGACTCCAGCTATGCATGAATTTCATGCACCAGGCCTCTAGTATATGTATATATATATATACATACACACACACATACATACCCCATATAATGAAGAGGTAGTATGCAAATTAACCCTCACGCCGAAGCTGTGTGCCAGGCTCCATTCTACCAGGCTTCCTGGAGCCAGATCAGTTTCTTTGTCTTGATAATCGACAAAGTTTTGGAGTCAAAGAGCCCCAGGCAGGACCCCAGATTAGAAGCCCCAGCCTGGTCTATGACCAGACCAGCAGGGGAGGTAGTGAGGGACGACCAAACAACTGAACAAGCAGGCTGTGTGGGGTGACTAGGCCGGCACGGGGAGGGGGGGCATGAGGGGCGACCAGGCTGGCAGGGGGTGCAGTTAGGGGAGATCAAGCCGGCAAGCAGAGGCAGTGGGGGCGGGGTGATGAGGCTGGTAGGGTGCGGGGCAGTTAGGGGTGACCAGGCAGGCAGGCAGGTGAGCGATTAGAAGCCAGCTGTCCAGGATTGTGAAAGGGATGTCCGACAGCTGGTTTAGGCTTAATCCCGGCCGTCAGACATCCCCTGAGGGGTCCCGAATTAGAAAGGGTGCAGGCTGGACTGAGGGGAACCGCGTCCCCTCCCCTCGTGCACGACTTTTGTGCACTGGCCCGCTAGCATATATTTTTAAATGCCCACAGAGTTCCTATTTCAGGTAACAGTTTCTAGAACTTGTTTAGAAATCCCTGGTCTCCCAAAGATGACAACTAGCGTTCAGGTAGGCAACTTAAGGGTTCTGCATTAAAATGAAAAACAAAACAGGGTTCGTTTAAAAAGTTAAAAGAGCCATGATTTGGTCTACCAGGCTTCCTGGAGCCAGATCAGTGTCTTTGTCTTGATAATCGAGAAATGTGAGTTTTGGAGTCGAAGAGCCCCAGACAGGACCTGGCGTGCTAGAGCTGGCCTGAAGCAGAGCTGGGGAAAAGCCACTTTGCAGAAGAAATTCCTAGAAAGGACGAGCGAATATCTGAACTGGAATGTGCTTTCTGACAACAGAGAGCCTGGGCAAACGCTAAGCAAGAGGAGCCTTGACCAGAGCAGGCAGAAATGACAGCAAAAATGGCTGCCAGTACATTGGTGACAAGGAGTGTGACTTATTCGATTTCAACCAGCAGGCCTGGGCCAAGCAGGGAAAGGCTCTTCTCCTTCACAACCCAGGTGGAGCTGGGAGTGGCCTCAGACTTGGCCGGAGATATGACCGTCAGCTGTGCTGGCCAGAGGCACAGTAGCCTTGAGGATCAGGACGTCCAGTAGGGCCTGTGGCCTGGCACAAAGAAGGAGGACAGGGAGTTCCTGGATGGACCCGTTTAAGTGCTTTCCCGGAAGCCACGCTGCGAAGTCCTTGCCACAGAGCTCCCGTTCCCACTGACGTTTCCTGTGCTGCCGCAGGGCTGGCTCGGAACCTTGAGCTCACAGTGCATCCTGGACTTAGAAGGCCTGGGTCCAGAGAGAGGGGAAGAGGGGAAATTGGCCCTTGCCATGCTCCTCAATGGTGAATCCTCTCTTCTCACTTTACTCCTTCCTTTCATTTAAAAAAAAAAGGTAATGAAAGCACACAGTGTGGGGGTTGCAGAGGTCTTCAAGACCTCTTAGGAGAAAGGCAGCCAGTTGTCGAACATGACCATCCTGGTAGGGGCTTTGGGAACCTGAGTCTAAAATACCGACTTTCCACCGATCCGATTTATTTCGGCCATCTCACTTAGCCCCTGCTTCCAGAGGTAGCTGTTGCTGCTAATTTCTAAGACTTTGGGGGATTTCTCGGTGTAAATCAAACTGGTTCTCAGCTTCTGGCATGGGGACTATGTCCATGTGTTTCTTGTCTGCCAGAATCTTGCTCTCAGTGCCCCCTCTCACACTCTACCAGCCTTTAGGTTTATGTATTAAGAAAAGGAAATGTTTTACTGGCATTTTTAGTGGTGAATTGGGAGGGGAAGGAGGTAGATGGCTATGTTCAAGCTACAGATTTTCCCTAAAGTCACTTTCCTCCCCTTTAAAAACAAAACAAAATACTTCAGTTGGTGACCGTGAGAAGTAAGCTGCTGGAGCCAGTCCAGGTGGGATGTGGGTTTAATTGGGAGTCTCTCTAGTCAGTCAGCCAGTGTGTCAGTCTGCCCATCAGTGTCTCAGGATCTCCATGCTCAAGGTTCATCATCCATATTAGTCATTACACTTTTTAGTGGACCTTGGCTTCTAAAGAGATATTTAAGGACACGGGAGGTGGGAATGCAGAATAAAATGACCCATTCTCTTTAGGGCCAAGTGGTGGATGAGCCCCTGGACACCCTTGTATTTTTTAAAATATATTTTTATTGATTTCAGAGAGGAAGGGAGAGGGAGAGAGATAGAAACATCAATGATGAGAGAGAATCATTGATTGGCTGCCTCCTGCACATCCCCCACTGGGGATAGAGCCTGCAACCCGGGCATGCACCCTTGACCGGAAATGAACCTGGGACCCTTTAGTCCAGCGGTTCTCAACCTGTGGGTCGCGAACAATGAAAATACATCCTGCATTTAGATATTTATATTACAATTCATAACAGTAGCAAAATTACAGTTATGAAGTAGTAACGAAAATAATTTTCATGTTGGGGGTCACCTCAACATGAGGAACTGTATTAAAGGGTCACGGCATTAGGAAGGTTGCGAACCAGTGCTTTAGTCCACAGGCCAATGCTCTATGCACCGAGCCAAACTGGCTAGGGCCCCCCTTGTATTTTGAAGCAAGCTTTTCCCTACTGTTTCTCTGGATCCAGACCTTAAGATCTATTTCCTCACAGGCTCCCCAGGAAGCAGAGTAACCGGGGTAAAGGTATCCACTGGCGATTCCTCCAGGTGAGGGCAGAGGCCTAACCAAGAACTGCCCTTGCTGTGCAGATGAACGGGTACTCTGTTCCCTGTTAGAGAGGAGCGAGTAAGAGGAGGCAAAGAAGTAGCAGCCTTTTCTTCCATATGTTGGAGAGGGCAGACGGTCGCATTTGGGTGCTGACAGGAACTTCGGGAAAGAAAGAAAACGCCTCATCCTTCACATTTTCCATAACTGATGGCTCCTTGTTTGGGGATACAAATGTATCCTGTGCCCTAAGAGGTCCTATCCATGGCGTCCTCTGGGTCCAGGGAAGATGGAATTTGGGGAAGGCTGGCGGTGGGGAGGGTTCTGCGAGGCCCGATGACAAAAGAAAACTCAGGTGTGTTGACAGTTGGCGGTTCTTGCAGACACCCCTGGGCCAGGGCAGCTCTTTCGGGGGGCAGTGTCACATGTCGTTGGCTCCCAGCTTGAAGGCTGTAGAGTGCCAGGGAGCAGCCTGGAAAGGGAGCATCCTTGGCTTGTCTCAGCACCTCTGGTCACATGCCCCACGTCACAGCTCTCGCTGCCAGGAGCTGGAACGGCTCAGGATTGTCCTTTCTCGGAATTAGTCAACCCTCCTAAGCAGCCACCAGGAAGC
>NW_006289398.1:2161021-2163112 GCF_000327345.1 Myotis davidii
TGGGAGCTGGCTGGAGCTGGCATTACTAGGACTTATCCTCGTAGTCTGAGGTCGTTGCAGAGGTTTGGGGCAGTATTTCCCATGGAATAGCAGACTCGGGGATCAGCTGGGGCTGCTGATTAGAAGTGAAAATTCCCGGGCCCAGCTCAGATTTCCATATTGAATGTATTGCGTTAGAGTGGGCATGCCTGACCATCTTCATGTTTTAAGAACAAGGTTCACAGGTCATTCTTATACACAGTAAACATTTGAGAAGCTTCAGGCAGTGTTGCCCAACTTCCAGATGACAAGACTCGACTGTTTTCTAGGCTTCTTCCCTACAATATGATTCAGAGTTCTGGGGTGGAGTGTGGAATTTGTATTTTCAGCAGGTAACCCAGGTGATTCTTACCGGGAAAACTGGAGACACTCTGCCCTAGGCTGTGGGATGTGGGAATGATGAAAGGCTGGTCCAGGGCTTCTGTACCTCAGGAAGTACCTGAGGGATTCAGGAAGTACGCACACCTAGCCCACTGTGATGAGTTGGACTAGTAGGCTCCTACCCAGCCAGTTGTAGTTACTGTGCACACATCTGAGCTAGAAGCTCCACAAATGCCCTGCTTCACGCTGACCCAATTCCCACAGATTGGAGAGAATAGATTTAATCACCGAAAGGGAAGCATTTGAAAAGAACTTTTTAATTCTGGAGCAGGAATCCACTAACGAAACAATGATGGCACATTTATGTCAATTTACAATTGGCATCACACTTTTGTGAGCTCTATCTGATTTGTTTGTCACAGTGTAGGGTTGTGATGTGGATATTTTCATTCTGTCACTTTATGGATGTGGAACTTGAAGCTCAGAGAGGCTCAGTGACCTGCCCAAAGTCCCACAGCCTGTGTGTCGGTGTGTGGAGCAGTCCTCTAATCCTGGTGGCATTTAAACAAGTAGATAGATGCATGCAAGGACACTTATAAAGGGGCATTTGCTCAGGGGGGTGGGGTAGCATGGATGTGGGTGTCATCTGTGGATGAAAAGCCAGCCAGGGCCTCGGGGGAGAAGAAGGAAACAGTTTTGATGCTAATGCGCTCGCTTTTATTTTTCCTGCTGGAGCTACTAGCCCTCAGAGGGATGTTTCCTTTGAAGTCTCCCTCCTCCCTGTCTCCCAGGATGAACATGACCTAAACCAGCCTACACTCGGTCGCGGCCAGATGGAGGCTACACGCTGCAGCCCTTGACCTTGGACGGGGTAGTCAGGCTGCACAGCGTGTTATTTCTTTGTGCAAAGCCTGTTAGCCTTGGGGACTGATCCTTGACTTCATCAGCAGCATGAGTGCTCCCTGCCCAGACCACAGGAACAGGGTGGACTGTCCACAGACACTAAGCTCCTCAGGTGCTCCAGGACGCTGGCAAGCTTTGGGGGAGGTGGGTTTCTTTCTCCCGTGGCTCATCCTTGGAGCCCGCACCAAGTTGCCGAGGGACCCGTGTGTACTGAACAGGAGCTTGGAGCAAGGCCCTGTGTGTGCCTAACCACTACAGACAGGCGGTAGGGAGACCCTCTCATTCACACGAGTGAGGCTGGGTCCCATGGGCCGTGCCCTGTGCTCTCATTCACGTGAGAACAACGACAGCCAGAGAGGTCCTGGGGAGAAGCAACAGGGTCAGAGAAGAAAGGGTGCTGGGCCTCAATTTGCGATCAGCATATAACTTGTTTGCTGTTCTAACAGAGGAGGACACAGAAGTGAGGGGTGAAGTGATCCAAGAGTGGTGGGCTCCCTGCAGGTTCCGTGGGGTTGGCCGGCGTTTCTTTGGCCGACAGCTTATTTGGATCCAGAAATGGCATGGAACTGCGGGCATCAGAATTCCCCTACCACACACTGGGAAGGAATCCCAAGCCGTTGGAGCAGGATGGGTGGCTGAGGTTTGGCCAGGTCAGGGGCGGGAGGAGCAGAGGGTGCCAGGGACGAAAGAATTCAGAGTCAGGGGATCCAAGGTCTGTTTTCCAATCTCTTTCATCCGTGAAGTCACACGCCCCTGAGGGGGCATGGGGGAGGGAAGAATGAAGGCAGAGGGGAGAAAGAGAGAGGAGAGGGGGAAAGAAATCTATAG
>NW_006289398.1:2163151-2170018 GCF_000327345.1 Myotis davidii
GGGATGTGGCTTAGCTTTCACGCTTCTCGCTTCTCCGGTGAGTGTGCTCACACCCCCCTCCCCCAACACACACACACACCACTCTGTCAGCTCCCAGCCTGCAAGTTAGCCAAGAGTTCATTTTCATGATTAAGGTTGTTCATGTTAACCATCTTCTGTGAAAGCATGATCAGCATTAATTTTTTGCCTTTCTGAGTCCCTTTCTTTAAACCACATTGTGTTTGTACCACATTCACAGATAATTTCATGTTTCCTTATTTTTTTTAACCTCATTGCCACACTTTTGACTTCTAATGGAACATAATGACTTTCATGGCAGAGAAACTACTGTTTCATCTATTTCCATCCCCCGACCCCTGAAGAAGACGCTCCTCTGTGCATACCCGGTACCTCATAAATGTGTCGTGGGCCTGTCCTCGCAGGAGGAAGGGCTCCTGGCTTTCCTGGGCATTGTTGGCGAGGGGCTGGGCTCGGCCAGGGCTCCAGCTGCAGTCCTGCCTGTGGGAGCCTTGCCTTGGGTTCTGGAATGTTCACCTGGTCCTATGAAGTTCAGCATCTTCTCTCCTCATGAATTCCCCGATGGGGCCTGGCTGTAGCGTGGAACTCTGCCCTTGGGATTCCTTTTCCAGCCCTGTGTTCTAAGTGACACTGTGTTCGCATGCAGTACTTCTGGTACTTTCTGCTAATCAGACGTCCTTGGCTGGGGCCCAAAGAGAAAAGTCATGTTGTAGCAAAGGTCCTGTGAAACGAGGACCCGACTTTGTGCTTGAGGAGTTCAGGAAATTCTGTGAGTCTTCCACGCTTGCCATCTGCTGAGATTTGTTTTTCTGCCAGCCCCACCCACATGGATTAATGAGATTCCTCGTCCAATAAGAACCTCATTCCAGCCTCCCCCATCTCCTGAAGGAAAGAGAACGCACACCTGGTTGTGGTCACATCTACTTGGAGTGTACACCCCAAAGAATTCCTAAGGAAACCTAACAAAAAGGTAGATAAAAGCGGAGGCTCAGGCAATTGGGGTTATTACAGACTCACCACTGAGATTTTAAAAAGTCCCAGTCTCAGGCTATTTAACATGAACCCAGGGGAAGGCTGGGGCCCCACTTTGTACCTCTATGGAGAACCTGGGAAGTCTTAAAGGTGTTCGATTCTGGGAAGGGATAAAGGCCAGTGCTGATGAGAGCAAGCCACGCCTGCCTGGTCAAAGGCTGCTTGCAGAGATTCTGGCTGCGCGGTGCTGAGACCCACCTGGGAATCGGATGCAGGAAATTTAAAGACCGCTCTGTGAGAAACTCTCCACTTGCTAATCCCAAGGGCAGACGCTGCTTCTCAGCACTTTTCATCACCCTCACCACCATCACCACCACCACCATCTGAGGAATATTCGTTGTCCAATGGCCCAGGTTAAACACACTGCAGAGCCAGCCAGCACATTCCTCACTAGACCACGGAGATTTCCAAGGACCCTGCATCGGCAAGATCCGTGTACAGAGCATGACTCAGACGCACCTGAAATACGGCAGTGAGACTGAGGAACTGAAGATGTCATTTTATTACATTCTAACTAATTTGAATTTAAAGAGCTACATGAGTCCCGTGTCTCCTGTGTTGGGTAGAGCAGAACTGAAGGGGGAAAGAGGGGGAACCTGGTCAGCTCCTGGTTTCAGATCAGATCACTGTTTCCAGTTTCAATTCTATTGGAAAATGCCATGTCTCAGAGCCGGGAGAATCTGGACATACACTTGGAACAACTTGGTGATATGTGAGATGGACCACTTGTCCCACCCTGCCCAGTAGCCAGCATGGTATTGACCTTGACAATCACCCACCTGGGAGGACTGCTGCCTTTATCAGTAGGCCTGGAAGAGCAAGGATGGGCCTTTGTGGCATTGAAAACAGGCAAGTTTAAGGGTGATAATGATGCCAACCCTTGGGGCTACTGTGGTTGGATTGTCTGACCGAAGCCCACAGTATGGTGTGTAGTGAAGAATCTGGGCCCTGAAGCCAGGAAGCCTGGGTTGGACCTTACCTCTGCGACTCAACATCTTCTGCATAACTTTGAGAAGATTGCTTAACTTCTCTAAGCATAAATTTCTTTACCTATAGAATGGGGATGGTAACAATAGTTCCAAATTCATGACGTCAGCAGTTCTTAAACTCGTTGGTCTTCTTTAAACTCTTAAAAATGAATGAGGACTCCGTCCTCGCCCCCCACAAAACCCCTTTTTTATGTTAAATCTAGCAACATGTACTGTATTAGAAATTAAAAATAAGGACATTAAAAATGTATTTAAATATAATGAAAATAAAACCATTACATAATAACATATTTTTATGGAAAATCATATTTTCTAAAACAAAAAGTAATTAGTGAAAAGTGTGAGATTGTTTTACAGGGTTTTAAAATATATATATTTTTATTGATTTCAGAGAGGAAGGGAGAAGGATAGAGAGATAGAAAAATGAGAGAGAATCATTGATTGGCTGCCTCCTGCATGCCCCCAACTAGGGGTGGGGGGTCAAGCTCACAACCCAGGCATGTGCCTTTGGCCAGAATCGAACCAGGGACCCTTCAGTCCATAGGCCAACACTCTATCCACTGAGCCAGACCAGCTAGGGCTTGTTTTACAGTTTTGCAGGTCTCATTCATGTCTGGCTTAGTAGAAGACAGGTAGGTTGTCCTCTCTGCTTCTAAATTTTATTGGTTACATTATGTTGTTTTGGTTGAAGTACAGACTGGAAAAATCTGGCCTCAGGTATTTAATTGGAAAAGAGAGGAATATTTTCATACTCTTTTTAGAGATTTGTGGATTTTTAAAAAATACCTATAGGGTAGGGCAAAAATAAGTTTATAGTTGTTTGTAAGGAAAATAATACAATAATAAATAATAATACAAGGATGAACTGTGTCTCGTGTACTCACAACTGTAAGCCTACTTTTGCCCCATGCTATACGTTCACATATTGCACCGTCCAGAAGCAGCTGGTGTGTTGGGAAGCTGGGACAGTCTAAAATTGCAGCTGATGCCCAGCCAGCGTGGTTCCGTGGTTGGATGTCAACCTATGAACCAGGATCATGGTTTGATTCCCAGTCAGGGCACATGCCGGGGTTGTGGGCTCAGTCCCCAGTGGTGGGAGTGCAGTAGGCAGCTGATCAATGATTCTCATCATTAATGTTTCTATCTCTCCCTCTCCTTTCCTCTATGAAATCAATAAAAATATATTTAAAAAATTAAATTGCAGCTGATGCTCCAGCTCAGAGTCAATACTCTGTGATAATGAGATGCCGTGCTTCAGCATGTGGTATATGTATTAAATCATAGACCCCTACGTGATGCTATGTCACCAGTAGGGAGAACAATAGGCCTGGGAACCCAGGGTGGAAACAGGAGTGGTCCCACTGGTAGATTTTGTGCTTCCTGTCCCTGTCAATCCTCAGAGTGGGAACACTCTTGCTAGGGGACATGGCCGGGTTCCCATTGAACTACATACAAGTTACAGTTGAGTTGTGTCCAGGTTCCAGCAGGCAAGAAGAAAGTCACCATCCCGACAGGGGTAATGGACTGTTAGTCTGGATCCTCAGAGAAGCAGACACCAATACAGAATTAAACGTGCAGGGATTTTATTGGAGCAAAAGCCGAGGAAAGAAAATGAGTCATTCGAGGCTGAGAGGATGGTCAGACTATGATGCAAATCTGATACCAAATGAAGTGAAGGGAGAATGAAGGTTGGGTGGTCGGAATGTCCTAGACTGCTGTGTAGTCCTAGGACATTTCAACAGGCCACTGGGGAGGCCTTGACCCAGAGTCAACCATCAGGAGTTCCCAGTCTCGTCGGAAACACCCACCATAGTAACCCTGCACTGCCTGCTTATTGGCCGGAGCAGCCTGTGGGAAGTGCAGCTTCAGATTTAAGAGCATGCACCTGGAGCCCTTGGTCAGTGGCAGTCCTTGTGGTTGGAATTCTGTGAGGTGCCCTCTCTGCCGTGTGGAACCTGAAAACAGGAGGAGGTGGGCTGCTTTTACACAAGGAGGAAACAAAGAATGCATGTGTAACCTTCTGGTACTTTCTTGTCTCATTATAACTGAGAATCTCTCTATATAAAAGCCTAATATGCAAATTGTCCCCTTGGGAGTTCCACTGGGAGAGCGGGAGTTCGATCGTTTGCTATGACGGGCACTGACCACCAGGGGGCGGTGTGGAACGAAGGAAGGCCCCGGCTGGGAGCTGGCAGCTGGGGAAGGGAGGCCCTGGCTGACAGCCAGAAGGAAGGCTCTGGCCGGTAGCCGGAAGGCCCCGATCAGCCCTGATTGCCGGTCAGGCCTAGGGACCCTACCCATGCGTGAATTTTGTGCACCAGGCCTCTAGTATATAAATATGTGTGTCAGTAGTATATCTGTATAGGATTATAGGACCATGAAGAAAATTAAGAAAGAACATAGTATGGCAGATAATGAATGTTGATGTGTTGACCCAAGCCCATTCCCAAACCTCTTCTGCCTAGTCACTTTCCAGCCAGGGATGGCCCTGTGACTACTAGCTTAAGAGATGGATGGAGAGTTCTGCTGGTTGTCCCGGCTCCTTCCTGCATCCTGACTCGGTGTGGGCTGGATGCATGACATTGCAGTGACCATCTTGATACCATGAAGGGAAGGCCAAAACAACTGTTAGTAGCTGAGTAGCTCTAGAACTTATTATTATGAGAAGAAAATAAAATACCTTCTGTTTTCACTCATAGTAAATGTGTATCATACACATAGGATATCATTGGGTACATGTGTGCTTGTGGGGGAAGGGGTAGGTCAAGACATAGAAAGCAAATACAAGACCACTAAAATATCACATATATGATCACATGCAATCATTTACATGCATAACTCTGTATGTTTTGATATGTGTAAAAACAAAATGGTTAAATATTTAAAAGGTAATAAAATTGTCTATTTAATCTATTTTAAACTTTATTGTGTAATATTACTTACATATTTAAAAATTAATTTCTTTAGCTATATCTCATTAACATTTTTAATGTTGTATATGTTTTTTCCATGCAAGATACTGATTTTACTCATCTTTTACAAACCTTAGGTTTTATTGACCTTCTCTGTTGATTTTCTAATTCATTAAACCCATACTTTGTCATTCCCTTCATTCTACTTTCTTTGGTGTACCCTTTTGATTTTCTAACTCTTTGAGTTGAATGCTCAATATTAATTTTCAGCTTTTATTAATTTCTTTTTGAAATGTAATACATCCTGGCAAAACATGAATTTTGGTCTAATGCAATTGACAATGGGCTCTTATTGTGTGCCCAGTCCCAATTCTTAATCAGGAGATGGATTAAAGTTCTCATCTTCTGTGAGACAGGGCTGGGCAGAGGTGCAATGGGGGCTCAACAGGTGGTTATTCCACCCAGAAATCTGTCCATACTTGTCAGAGTAGACAATCGCCATCAGGTGGCGCCCAACCTCAGTAGAGATGGTTGAATCGAGAATTTGATCCTGCAAAGGGGTTTCCAGAACATCTCGCCCATGTGCTTCTTTATTTTTTTTCTTCTTTCTCTTTCTTTTTCCCTTTATTATATTGTTTCATTAAACTTCCTCTACCTCCTTCTATTGCCTTGAATCTATTCCTTGTATTTCACAGGGTATAATAAAAATTCTGCACTAGTTATTGAGTATTTCTTTGTTTTCCTTTCCCCATATACGAGGACTTAAACTACCTCTTCCCATTTCTGATGTTATTGTTCTTTAATTTTTTAATTTACCTTGCTTTTGAGTCTTCCAGATTAGCTCTTCTTGTTTTAAGTCAATGCTTATTGATTTCTCTGCTCATCATTTCGTCTTGCTTCATACTTCCTTTGGGATTCAATTTGGGCTTCTTTCTGAAACACATCAAAGTAGTAGTTTTTTTGTCTTTTTTTTTGTCTTTTTTGTTTTTTGTTGTGTTTTTTTTAGCAATAGATATCAGTGATAAAAATTTTTAGCCTCATTTTTGAAAATACCTTCATTTCCCGTTTATTCTGTAACAATAGTTTAGTTGGGTATAAGAGAAACTCTTCCATTGTTGCTAGTTAGAATTCTGTGGTCAGCCTAATTGTCATTTACTTTTAGGTTCTCTCTCTATTTGAGAGCTTTTAAGAATTTCCTTTAAAAAAGGTTTGGCTCCAATGTATATAACTATGTGGCTTTTTTGGTTTGTCTTCTTTTTTTAATGCTAATTGGGAGTCACTGGCCTTAAATTCTGTATTCTCAGCCATTATTTCTTTAGTCCCTTTTACCCCCTCCCCCCTTCCATTTTCTTCTGGAACTTATATTTGATTTGGATTTAAAATTCCAAATATATCAGTCAACCCCCATGTCTCTTAAACTCTTTTTTTTATATTTCCTATGTTCTTATCTCTTTGTGTTTTATTCTGGATGTTTTTCTCAAATCAGTCTGCCATCCCACTGGTTCTTTTTAATGGTATCTAATCTGCTATTGAATCTGGATTTAAAATTTTAATGATCATAGTTTTTAGTTCTAAAAGTTCTATTTAATTGTTTTTCAAGTCTCTCACTTAAGTCCTGTCATTTTGATTTTTACTATGTCTTCTTTTGCCCCCTCAATTTAAACATACTTATTTTGTCTTTTAGATTTTTCTATTATTCACAGTTCTTGGGTTGATTAAATTGATTAAATGAACAATTTTATTATCTTGGGTTGTATTACCAGTGGTTCTCAACCTCTGGCCCTTTAAATACAGTTCCTCATGTTGTGGTGACCCCCAACCATAAAATTATTTTTGTTGCTACTTCATAACTGTAATGTTGCTACTGTTATGAATTGTAATGTAAATATCTGATATGCAGGATAGTCTTAGGCCAC
>NW_006289398.1:2170036-2172804 GCF_000327345.1 Myotis davidii
CCCTGAGTATTTCACTTCAGCACTGCGCCTCCTCTGAGTCTGGGTATGATATTCTCTTTCCTCCTAGTTGTAGAATTTCCACTCAGCCAGCCTTCCTGTGGTTCTGGATGCTGTCCATTCCGTCTTTTAGTTGTATTTTTGAAGTGGTTGTGCGAGGCAGCAAACTCCGGTGTTTACCTATGCCTCCATATTCAAAATTATTTTCGTTGCTACTTCATAACTGTAATGTCATTACTATTATGAATTGTAATGTAAATATCTGATATGCAGGACGGTCTTAGGCGAGCCCTGTGAAAGGGTCATTTGACCGTGAAAGGGGTTGCGACCCACAGGTTGAGAACCGCTGTATTAGACGATGCTCCTCCCTGATCCTATTTCATCATGTAATTAGTCATTTTTTACTGTAAGCTTTCATTTTTATTTTATTTTTTTCTGGTAAGAATCCCACGTGCCCTGGATTGTGGATAATTCCCTGCAGAGCAGCCTTGCCTATGTTTCTCTCCAGGTTCCTGTGGTTTCCACGGCTCATGGAGCAGTGATTATGGTAATTTCTTACTTGGGATTCTTATAATATGAAGGTAGCTTAACTTCACACCCGATACCCCGGGTGGGTTTGGGACTTGTCACAGATGCTCAGAAAAGACAGTTGGCCTCATTGTTGCTTCCCAGGGTGGTAGACAGGATTCTTTTAGTTCTGACAGAGGCCTCTCTCAGTTCCAGCCCAGACAGCTTCCAGGCCAAATATATTGTGAGGCCTGGTCTCTAGCCCTGATTCTTTCCTGGGGCCCGAGTGTGTCATCTGGAGCTGACATCTCTGGTTTTGAATTTCCTTTTTGTTTCTGGCAACTGTCTTGACTTTCTTTCAGGCTATGTGTTTTAATATATTTATCCAGCATTTCGATGTGTTTGTAGTGGGAGGGAGCCTTTGTTAAATCAGCCTGCCGGGCTGTCAGCAATGAAAGCCTTTCCTCCGCCATTTCTATTTCTGTCCTGCCCTTCTCACTTAAATTAATCTGGGCAAGAGCCCCTCACCCTACTGACCTCACACCCCAAAGAAGTCGGACAAGCCGGAGCAGTAAGTTGCCTACCTGAGTTTCCTTTTCCATTCCACTTGCAATGCATCTTAGAAACCATCAGAGAGGATGGAGCTGGGAGGCACCTTGCACCCCTCTAGCCTGATGTGCTCACTGATCAGAGGGGGAAGCGGGGCCTGGGCGGGACTCTGGATTTCAGATTCTCCGTTCAGAATGTGTCAGATTTGCTATTGGGAGCTGAGTGTAGAAAAAAGAACCCTGGACGTGGAATCAGGACACTGAGAACTGCATCCCGGGTTTGCCATTCACCAGCTGTTTGATTTGGACAAGTGACGTAGCCCTTCTGAGACGCAGTGTGCTATCTGTAAAATGCGGGCCGAGCACATGGGATTTTTGGCTCCTCAGATGTGAAGTGCCTGGTATGGAGTAGGCATTAAAGAACTGGGTTCTCTCCTCCCTATGACTAAGATTCCATATGTTCCCTTTTGGAAGCATCGCTTTGCAGCTGTTCACTCTCGCAGAATCCGCCTGGAAAGGCTAGCAAAATGCCCAGCGGCCTGGCAGACTGGAGGGTAGAAAGTTGGGAAACAGGAGGCTGTTTTCCTCGCAAAATACCCAGCGGCCTGGCAGACGGGACTCCGGTAGAAAGTTGGGAAACAGGAGGCTGTTTTCCTGTTCCTCTTCTTTCCCACCAAATCCTGAAAGGCTATAGAATGGCCAATGAAGCCATTGGAATCTTACAGCGTTTTTTATTCTGGCTTCACATTCATTGGCCATGGCTTTCTGGTGGTTGACCACGGAGTGAATTCCAGACCAGGGACTGTTGGCATGCTTGTTCTTGTAAAGGACCAGATAGCCCAAATTTTAGTGAATTAAAAGTTTGTATTCAACATGTACCAAACCCTTGCTACGTGCCAGACTTTTTCATATCTCTCATACTTTCTGTTTAATTCTTAGCCTATGGGACTGTGCTGTAACTCTTTATGAATTGCTGAATATGTGAGCACCTCCAGTATATTGTTTAGAAAACAGGGAGACTGGCCTGAAAGAACTGCAGGTTCCTGCTCATCCTAGAGGTATCGCTGGCAGCATCTCCTTGGCATTGTGGGTCGAACAACACAAATAGATGCTCACAAAAAATGCAGAACACAAAGGCTTAAACTCGTAAGCAAAATTGAATATATTTATATATATATATGATTTTTTAAATCGGAGGCAGCCAATTGGTGATTTTTCTCTCTCATAGATGTTTCTATCTTTCTCTCCCCCTCCCTTCCTCCCACTCAAAAAAAAAAAAAAGGAGCCATGGTTGGATGTTGGGGGTGGCCCACGGGTCTGACTGTGCTGGACGGACACGCAGCCTTCTGACCATGGCGATGAAGACCATCTTGATTTCAGCAACTCTCACTTCGTGCTTAAGGGCACTTAGACTGATTACCCCATCAGGGGCACTTAGATCTATCCGTTTGCACAAGAACGATAGATCTTCTTCATCCCCCACCCCACCAGCTCCTGACCTTTCAGCCTAGTTATCCTTGTCTAAAGGCCCCCACTTGGATCAAGCTGGCAACCCGGGCATGTGCCCTGACTGGAAATTGAACCATGATCTCCTGGTTCATGGGTCAACGCTTAACCACTGAGCAACACTGGCTGGCTGGGCATGATTTTTTTAAATTAAAGTCTCCAGGCATTAATAACTTCTAGTCCAAACTTAGACCATTTAAAAAAATCATA
>NW_006289398.1:2172825-2196932 GCF_000327345.1 Myotis davidii
AGAAGACGGAGAAAAAGATAGAAACATCGTTGATGAGAAAATCACTGATCAGCTGCCTTCTGCATGCCCCCTACTGGGGATCAGGCCTGCAACACTGGCATGTGCCCTGACCAGGAATCGAACCAGTGACCTCTTGATTCATAGGTCAACACTCAATTACCAAGCCACACCGACAGGGCCATAGCCCATTTTTGTACAGTCCATGAGCTAAGAATGTTCTTACATTTTGAAAGAGTTTTAAACAAAACAAAGAAGAACATGTGACAGAGACCATTTGTGGCCCTCCAAGCCTAAAATAAGGGCGCGCAGCAGAGCGCCCTTAGTGCCAGCAATCAAGTCACTGATAATCATAGTTTGCTGATGGATCTGCCACTGAACCACCCTAGGGTAATCAACATTTGGCCATGGCTGGAGAATGCGTCTTCTCATCCGCTATCTGGAGGCAGCCGGCCCTTCCAGGGGTCCCGTGATGCAATGCAGGCAATAGCACAAAGTCAGGAAGTGAGGGATCCCCTTACCGGAGGAAGCCGCAGGAATCCCAGGCAGGCAGAAAGTAATCAGGAAAATTGCTCTTGGCAAAGTGACATGGGCCAGCTTTTGGCCTCGAGTTCTGTGTTCTGTCCTGGCTTCGCTCTCATCAAACCGCTCTGTGTTCACGGGAAGGCTGGTTCGGGTGAGTATGCCGCACACTTTTGCTTTACCATGGTCATCAGTTCGTGCCTGGTAATTGGTGGGTGAAGAAGAGGAAGACTTAGTTTCTTCACCTAAGATCCTAAACTTGGCTAGTAGGTTAGACATTACACATACACAACACTTAAAGATACACGTGAAAAAACTCAGTGTCAGGAACCCCAGGCTGCAGTGCTCTCACAAAACAGGGTCTGTGAGAAGGATGGTTTGTGACACCCCAAATGCACTATATTCTCTTCTGGGGGTCACGAAGACATGGCATTGTTAAAGGCTCCGAGAAATCCTACAGTATAGAGTGAGGTGTAGCTTGTTGAACTACTGAGTTTCACATATGTAATTGATCTTGATACTCCCCCCGCCCTTTGCCCCCCTGTCCTGCATTGATCTGGAGCTCTTTGCTTCTTTGGGTCGAAGGCAGCAGAAACAAGTTAGAGCTGGAAAAGAGGAATATTGTGAGCTTATAGAATTGTCAGGAAGGCTGGGGAACCAAGCTGCACCCCATGAGGTTGGCCCAAGAGCTGACGTGACTCAGCCTCACTGCTTAGAACTGGATCATTGTGAGGGTGTGAGGGGGCCCTGGATATCGCAGGGACCTTGTCACTTCACGGAGGAGGAAGCTGCTACTGACAGGAGGGGAAAGCTTAGCCCAGTCCCTGGCCAGTCACGGGAAGTGAGGGAGCTGTTACCTCCACCACTAACTCCTCTTTTATTTTGATCTTTTCCTGTTCGGGGGACAGGGCGGGCAGGAGGGTGTTCTTCTAAAGCACAGCACCTCCATCACACAGGAAGAGCCTGCACCCTAAGTGGCTGCTTGGCAGTCAGGAGCTTTGTCACAGATGTACTTACTCCCACCCCTACCTGACTCAGTGGGAGACCTTACAGTTACCAAATGACCAAAACGTATGTTTTCATTTATTTCCCACTTATTTCCAGAAAATACATGATTTTGAGGTGGCTTACCACACCCCTATGAAAGCAATTCCATAGGTCTTTTGTAAGTTTAGATTTATCTTGCGGTCATGATTCCTGTGAGGTTAGAGATTTAGCAGTCCTTACTTTCCACCCCCACTACCCCAAGTCCAGAGGGGGCAGACAAACTCCAGCCTTATGAGACATACTCTATTTCTCCCGTAATCTTCTCACCTGGCGTTGCTAGGATTCCCAGTCAGGTTTGAATTTCAGGTAAATGATGAGCGATGTTTTAGTGTAAGTTCAGGTAAATGATGAGCGATGTCTTAGTATAAGTTCAAGTATGGCATGAGACATGCTCAAAACGCATTTATTGTTGATCGGAAATTCAAATTTAACTGGGAAACTTGTATTGTTATTTGCTAAATCTGCCAAGGTAAGGCCACCCTCAGTAGAACTGATTGCCTCTTCTTTGTCTCCCTCCTGGAATACTATCAGCACTGTGCCTAGTGCATAGCTAGCACTCAGTAACTGTTCATTAATTTTGTCACTGTATCCAAAGGTACTCTTGCCATCATACGTGTAGTATATTAACACTCTAGTACCCTTCTGTGGTTCACCTTTGCCTTCTCCATCAGTCTGCAACTCTACTGTCAGGAGGAATCATGCTTTTATATTATAGCAATGGGACATAGTTGGTATTCAATAAATGTTGATTGGAAAAAAAAGACACCTGAACAATAGATGGCTAATATAAGAAGCAATCTAGGGGGAAACATTGGCTCTATATATCAGTTATTCCTACTTTTAGCTGGTTTCAGCATCCGACAGTCTTGAGTTAAAATCCCAAGTCCACCACTAAATGCCTATATGATCTTGGAGAAGTTGGTTGTCATCTTAAAGATTCAGGCTGCTTATCTGTGAAAAGAGGGTAGTGCATTTTCTAGCACCACGAGACAGATGGACTCTGACCGGGCCAGAGAGAAGGCTCAGAACCAGGTGCCTTTGAATGTTCAGGGCGCTTCCCCATGTGGGGCACCTCACTGCCTTCAGCCCCTCACCGCACTGATGCAGCGGGAGGTGGAAGCAGGATGACCCTTAGAGGCCCATTTCCTAGAAAAATGAACCTCCCTCTACAGCACCCCCAGCTTTCCCCTCCACCCATTTTAGGAGAAAATCTTTATGGATCACACACTTTTCTTTCTCCTTTTTCTTTTCTTCCTTTTCCTCCTCTTTCTCACACTTGGCATTTCTTTTTAATTTTTCCCCTTTAGTGAGCAGTGACAGGCCTCATGTATCAGAATTGCCCTTTTGGCACCAAACCACGTTTATTTCTTGTTTTTCCTGCCTGTGTGAAAAGAAGGCTGGAGTTTGTCCCGCCTCATCTCGGGGAGCCCCTCTCAGCATGGGGGTTTGTCACTGGGGTACACTTCCTGCCTTCCAAGCATTTTGAACAGAATCATCATGATGGACTGTGGCCTTGGGCTGGGAAACTTTGACTAAAAAAAAAAATCAAGTTATGATGGGAGAAGGAAGACATTTCCATGGTGAGCTAAACAGTGATTTACTGTAGTTTAACCAGAGACTTTCACTCCCTTCACCCAAAGGAAGAATGTTCCAACTGAAAGAAGGTGGTCAGCAGGTGACGTATGGAAGGGACAGACTCGGTCAGAGCACGGTCGGCTCTCACACTCAAGGAGCCAAAGAGCCGCATGTGGCTCGTGAGCTGCAGTTTGCCAACCACTGGACTAGGATAATACTAATAATGCCACATTGGGTTGTTGTGAGAATTAGACGAGATCGCACACATAAGCAAGCTTGGCGCAGAAGCATTTTATAAATATTGGCTCTCATGGTCCTCATTTTATAGATAAAGAAATTTAGCCAGTGGAGCCAGTGTTGGACTACAAACCCGCCCTTCTCCATTTCACCATGGGCCACGGCCAAAAGAGAGAGGGAAAGTGGAATTTAAAGGCATAATCAGTGGGATCCCCAGAGTCATATCCCTACTTAGAAGTTTCATTAGTTGAGTAGTAGTTAGGCTGTAGGTTCTGCGGCTAAAAACCAAAAGCTTGGGCTTAAACAAGTTAGGTTTATATTTAAAGATTACAAAGGCATAGACTGAGCGTGAGCGGTATAAGGTGAAATGGTGACTCCACCATGTTAGCGACCTGGACTCTCCTTGTTGCTGTGTCATCCTCAATATGCAGCTGCTGTCCCAGCTCCAGCCACCATGTCCGCATCCAAACCAGCAGAGGAGGAGGAGGGAGAGCACGAACCTCCCTTTCAAAGGACAGCCAGGAAGGTGTCCGTATCACTTTCATGCACATCCTATTGGCCATACCCACCTGCAAGGGAGGATGGCAAAAATAGCCTTTATTCTGAACAGTCATTGCTCAGCTATTCTACCAAAATCAAAAAGGAAGAATGGCTATTGAAAGGGTAGGTGAAATAGTTCTTTCAATCATTTATTACCTCTGTCTTGTTCCAAAGCTAAATTGATAACCCATTCCATTCCCATTCTAGATAGGCTACAACCTGATTAGTTAGCAGTCGGGAAAATGGGCCTGTTTATATCAACATTAGACATTACTGACTGCAAAGATTCGGTTATTCCCCTCTTACTGTTTTTCCGTTGCTCTCTCCTTCATCTCGCTTTGCCAGGCTGTCCATTGGCAGTTTCCCTGGTTGGCAGTCCAGTGGTTGGAGATGTTCCCCTCCCATGCCTGCCTGGCCCTCCCCCTTCTTTGCACACTCACGTTTGACACTTGTGTTTTTGCTGGATAATGTTGTGTGCAGTGCAGAAGGAAGCTGGCTTGAGCGAAGGCTAACTTGTTACATTTGTGGAACTCCATGCTGCCCATTGGATGGTGCTTCTTGCTTGCTTCCTGGTTCTCGGTTATGTTCAAAGAGCTGAGATTGCTAAGTTAGGAGGGGTCTTCGTAACGAAGAAGAGAGGAGGGGCAAAGAGATCGGTGATGGGGGAGAATTAAGCAATCAGAAAACTGTACTCATGGGGGCGGGGATCTAATACTTAGGAGTAAAGAGTAAGCACATAAAATAAATATGGGAAAGGCCAACAAAATTCAGAGATCAAAAGACACTTTCTTCAATTAAAAAAATAACAGCCCTGGCTGGCTTGGCTCAGTGGATAAAGCGTCAGCGTGCAGACCGGAAGGGCCCCAGGTTCGATTCTGGACAAGGGCACATGCCTGGGTTGCGGGCTTGATCCTCAGTGCGGGGCGTGCAGGAGGCAGCCGATCAATGATTCTCTCTCATCATTGATGTTTCTATCTCTCTCTCCTCCCTTTCTCTCTGAAATCAATAAAGAAATATATTTAAAAAAAATTAAAAAAAACAAAAAACGATTCTACTTCCCGAGTGTGGATGAGGGGAGTGGCCATCCCTACCCGTTTTCGTTAGTATGCGGTTCGTCCCCCTGCACGCTGAAAAGAAGGCCATTAAGATGCTGGTCACCCGGGACTCTGGCAAGAAATAGACGCGGAGCTCAATGTTGGTCTTCTCACAGACCATTCTCATAACTAATCCTCTTTGTAACAGTCAATTTACATGTTAGAAGATCTGAGGGGCAGGAAGCACAGAAAGGGGCTTTGAATGTTCTTCCTTAGAGTTTGTTTCCAATGAATCTTTCGAGACAAGAATTACAATCCACCACAGACCGTTCTGGATTTTCAAGAGCAGGCTTGGCGACTTCGGGCAGATGCTAACATATTACAAAGGAAGAAAACAACTACATGTTTGGTCAGAGATTTCCCCCTCAAATATGAAAACAACCTCTCCACATTAGTAAAAGGGCAATGCAGCAATTTTACCTTTAGTGGACTTCGGGCAACTTTCGTAGACTGGAGAGGACTGCCCAGGTTCCTTAGAAATGGGAAACGGGAAAACCGAGGCCCAGAGAGGCCCAGCCATCTTCAGAAGGTTGCTCAGCAAATGAGGGGTAGAGGTGGGACTAAAACTGTCTCCTGATCCTTCGCCACCCCTACTGCCACTTCTTCACAGAATGTCTCTGTAATGAAGAGGACAGGTGGTATCCTAAGCCTGATTAGTTTTTTTGAAATGTTAAAAAAAAAAAAGCCTGCATTTTATGTGAGTGGAAAGCTCTTGTGTTCAAAGAAAAACAGTGCAACCCAAAAAGTTGCCCTCAATCAAGTGGAGACTGTTGGGTATGCTCTCAAAGGCAGCAAGGGGGAGTTTCCTGTCGCAGAGTCTTTCTTACTTCCCTTGCCTCTGTCCTGAGAACTCTCCTGCTCTTATTGCCTGAGGCAAAAATACTTATCAGATGGTGATTTCTCCCTCACACTGGCAAAAATGCAAACGTTACCCCAGAAGACAACCTCCTATGATTATGAGCTATTGATATTCACCAGCAGTGGCTTCAACATTTTTGCGGGTCATGGACCTACTTTAGAATCTGATGAAACCTATGACCCTTTTCCCAGAAAATGCACACACAAACTTGTAATAATCCAGGGTCTTCGCTGCCCTCTGAAGCTGCTCTTTAGAGCAGTGGTTCTCAGCCTTCCTGCCCTTTAATACAGTTCCTCATGTTGTGACCCAACCATAAAATTATTTTCATTGCTACTTCATAACTGAATGTTGCTTCTGTTATGAATCGTCATGTAAATATCTGATATGCAGGATGGTCTTAGGCGACCCCTGTGAAAGGGTCGTTCAACCGCCAAAGGGGTCGCGACCCACAGGTTGAGAACCGCTGCTTTAGCGCCAGGTGAAGGACTCCTGTTTGTCAGTACAGGAGCTTGTCCTGAGAGCTGGCTGGTCTTAATGAGCAGAGCTAATGGAGCTAAGTTTCCAAGGGAGAAAAAGAGCCCAAAAGAGCTTTCTTGAAGGGGTGAGAAGCCAAGAGAGAGTCCCAGGCAAGATAGAGAGAAGGGGGCGGGGCAAAGAGAAAAAAACGGGAGAGGGGTTCCTGGGAAAGCTTGGAGGAAAGCCAAAGATAAACTTCGAGACTTCATCACCTTGTCTCGAATGGGCCATAATTATGATTTCCAGGCTGACTTAACTTACTTAGCCAACCTCTGTAATTATTCTAAAGTCACACATCTTGGACTCCGTCCCTAGTACACACTGACTCTCCAAGGCAGCCCTGTGCTGGTGAATAAGATGTCTAGCTGATGGCTCAGTCCTTGTTCCTGGCATCTTGCCATTTTCTGCTGCTCACCGACCTCTCAGACCCCGGAAAGGGGTGGGAAGTTCCTTGCCATGAGCTCTGGGGAGATGATAGATCACCCAAACCCAGACATGATCTTGGCAAGCACACCAGATCGTGATGAATTGATAAACATGAAAAGAAGTTGGGAGTGCCAAGAAACAAAGCGATTTGGAGTAACTGCAGTGAGTCAGATTTTTTTTTTTTAAATGGACAGAAGATGATTTGTATTGCTCAGCGGGACATGATTGAAAAATACACCCGGGCTCCTGTGAGCAGTGGGAAGCCCCAGAGAAGGACCTGTGTTGTCAGGAGACATGTGTGCCCTGGAGTTCCTGGCACTTCCAAAGAACTGGATCCGGGAGGGACTTGGATGCTAAGCAGTCATTTCAAAGACCGTGAAAAGGCATAGCAAGTCCTGGGTTGTTTATCAGGACTCTACTAACTCCACGTTGAACGGTCAGGTTCTCCCAGTTTGGTAATTCTTACAGCTAGAAGGGGAGAATGCGGGAATCTCAGTTAAAAGCCTCTGGGATATAGGGCTGGATACTGGGGATCCAGGTGGTTGGCTGCATCTACTCAGAACTGTCTGTAATCTGTACTTCCCAACAGGTAGCCAGTAGCCCCACGTGCCTTAGCTCTTGTATTATAGGTAGTGCAACCAAGAGAATGAATTTTAAATTGTATTTAACTTTAATGAATTTAGTAGCCACATGGCTAGGGGCTACCATATTGGACAGTGCAGATCTGGAGCTGGGGCAAGAACAAGCCGACATTGGCCCATAGCTCCGACAGCTCCTGCTGGAGTTAAAGCCTCCTTGTGTTCCTTCATCCCTCAGGCATGTCTCACCTATGGAGGGTCTGTAACCTGTAGCCCCCGGGCCTTCTGGGATGGAGTCAGGCATCTCATCTCCCCTCACCCAATCCACTTCCTCCAGGGAGAGGAGTGCCCTTTTGTCCTTTCCTGGGTCAGGAGGTCCGTGGTCAGGGTGCTTCTCCATTCTACCTCCTCTTTCCTCTCTGGGACCGATTCAGCTTCACTTCTCTCTTGCATGTTTAGCTGCCAGGCTTTCTTTTTTAACCAGTTGGCATTAAATGACTGGCATTCCTCTCTATTTCTGTCTACAACATGGGCATTCTCTAAGAGGACAGGGAGGCTAGGTTGAAACCTATAAATCATGATGAAATTTACGGTGAGAAGAACAAAACTTTAAAGTTGAACATTATGTTAGAATAGATGAAGTTCAACTGCCTCATTGCTCTGAAGGGAAAAAGTATGGAACCAATGAGTTGAGTAAAAAGATACCGTTCATGCATCCACTTATTTGACGGTACGTATGTGCCAGGCACTGATGCAGCTTCTGGGGTAGAGCAGTAAAAAAAGAAGTAAAGTAAAAACCTGCCCTCATGGAGCTGATTTCCTCCCTGGGATGATTGGCATTAAGCCAGCAATTTAACAAATAGGTAATAAAATATGAGCTAGAGTTAAGTGCTACACAAATCAAGCAGGGTACAGGTCTAGAGGAACGAGCAGTGATATTTCACATAGGAGGCCAGGAAAATCCGCTCAGGGTGATATTTGAGTTGAGCTGTAGATTTAAAGTTGGGAGTGAAGCCAGGTGACTGTCTGGGGGGCTATTGATGGGCCGGGGGACAGCAAGGAAGCAGGAGAGGAAGTAGGGTGACTAAGGGGAGGAAATGAGTCAGAAGCAGGGCAGGGACTTGGATTTACTCTTAAGCGAATGGGATCCATTGTGGTGCCTTCCCTAACACCAACTCAGACTCACGCATTCTGAGTTGCAACCTCAAATGCCTACAGGTAGGTAATGACCTTGTCCCACTGGAAGAGGTCGCCACTGTCAGCTGTAGGCTACTGTGGCTGCACAGGAGTGTGTCACAGTGCTCAGAGGTTGCTTTTGGTAAATGAAAACATGGACATAGCGATTTTCATGTGAAAGCTTCTAATTTTTACTTTCTGGCAAAGCATACAAATTAAAATCACACACACAGACACACACACACAGACACACACACACACGCACACACACACACAATGTTGGCCAAAGAAACTGTATCTGTAGATAACATCTGCCAGTCTGCACCTTCTGAATTAGACAGTCATTTCTAGGGAGTGTGAATTTCCCGCTAGAGCATGTGAGAGAGAAAAATTTCCAAGTGACATCAAACAAAATCATGGGGCTTGGAATAACAGCTAGTGTCATTTCCACGGTGAGAGCCTGACCAAGAGAACAGGAGCTGCTTTTACCAAGTGCTCCTTCCTGTTAGGATGTAGATAGTTGCTCCCACTATGACATGGAGATAAAAATGGATTAACGAACAAATATCACATTGAAAAAAGACCCTTGAGAGCTGCGGACACAAATAAATCCAAAGGAATCCAATTCCAGGGCAGGGAATCCTTCATGGGTGAGAAGAGATGCGGGGTGGGGAGCTCCAGGGACATTTGCAAGCCTAGGTGTGGCAGAGGAACAGAGCCGGTCAGGCACGAGGGGCTCTGCCCGGCTCAGAACAGACACGTGGCCTGGCCTGCCAGACGGGCATCTGTGGGAGCCCCAGCGGCAGGGCCAGTTCATCCCATTTGTGAATTCTGCTGCATGGGACCTTGCTGGAGGTGTGACTGTGCAGAAGGCCAAGGGGAGGGAGAGGGAGAGGGAGAGGGAGAAGGAGAGAGATATACTGTGCTCTCCTGGTAATGAGCCTTCTGTTTGTCTTTTGCTACGTGAGAGAGAGAGAGAGAGAGAGAGAATACCAATGAGAATGAATCGGTGTTCAGATCCCTGGGTTCTGCAGACAGAGAATTCTGCACCTAAGCAACATAGCTCTCTCTAGAGGCATTTGCACAAGTTGCAGTCATTGTTAAAGAGCTGTGTTCATTCTTAGGAACATAATTGGGGTGTGTCTCGCATGAGTGACATTTCAAGATCTATGAAATAGAGCAGTGGCCATGAATTTTTCCTCACATAAGGAAGAAATCAGGAGTTGAGAGCAAGAAATGGGAAAATGTTTCAATAGATTTTGTGGCACAAGCACAATGGGATATGAAGTAGCCATGACAATTCTCACTGGAGTATTTTATGCTCTAATTATGTATGATAAATATTTATGGTAAAATGTTGAATGAAACCATAAGACAGAATAGGAATGCTCCTTGAGTAAAGGTATGTTAAATAAAGTTATATAATCATGGAAGGCAATCTGGAAAAATGTATCAAACATTATTAGGGGGGCAGAATATGATCTCAGTACTTTGTCGTATCTATCTATCTATCTATCTATCTATCTATATATCTATATCTATCTATCTATCTATCTATCTATCTATCTATCTATCTATCTATCTATGTTATGCTTCAATGAAAGGTTTAAACATTAAAAGAAATTGCAGCCAGGCTTTGAAGGGTGAAGAGGGTACTGTTGGGAAGGCGGGAGCCATGGGCAACAGCACCGAGGGAAAGTGCAAGGCACCACCAGTAACAAAACTCCCTGGGCACCTGGTTTGTGTGGGACACTTCCTAGACACCAATCATCCCTTAACTCAGTGGTTCTCAACCTTCCTAATGCCGCGACCCTTTAATACAGTTCCTCATGTTGTGGTTACCCCAATTTCATTGTTACAAATTGAACATAATTAAAGCATAGTGATTAATCACAAAAACAATATGTAATTATATATGTGTTTTCCGATGGTCTTAGGCGACCCCTGTGAAAGGGTCGTTCGACCCCCAAAGGGCTCGCGATCCACAGGTTGAGAACCGCTGCCTTACTGGTATGTATTCTATAGCCCTCTTCTTCCAGAATCAGAATAACACCATCTATGGTAATTCCTAGTTCCATTATCTTGCTGCCTTTCCATCTCTTACAGTGTGAACCACATGGGAGATATTCAAAAAATAGTTTTGAATGACTAAGTAAATAACTCCGTTAGTAATTCAATAATGAGGGGAGGCCTAGGTATATCTCTCAGTGTCTAAGAAGAAGTACACCACTCCAAACCCTCAGCAGACAGTGGGGTGCTGCCTGGGCTCAGCCCAGAGGAGATGAGGCTCCAGACCAGAGCCCTTGAACCATTTCCACTGGGAACGCCCCTGGAGTGAGGGTGGAACTTGCCTCCTCAACGCCCTGTTCTTCCCTGTAAATTTAGCACAGAAATCTTTGTTTACATGTTGGTATTCTGTTACTTCAAACACGAGAATCAAGAAAATCGTCCACAGTTTTATGTGGCCATCATTAGAACTTTTCAAAAATATTCCCTTTTTGTCCTAGCTGGTTTGGCTCAATGGATAGAGCGTCAGCCTGCGGACTGAAGGCTCCCGGGTTCGATTCCGGCCAAGGGCATCTACCAGGGTTTCGGGCACGATCCCCAGTGGGGGATGTGCAGGAGGCTGCATCGATGATTTCTCTCATCATCGATGTTTCTGACTATCTCTCTCCCTTCCTCTCTGTAAAAAATCAATAAAATATATTTTTAAAAAAATATTCCCTTTTTGTTACTGCTCTTAAAATTTTAGGGTTGCTAGTATTTACAGCATTACCTAACCCAGCTGTGGGCAGACTATGGCCTGCGGGCCCAATCCGGCCCGTTTGAAATGAATAAAACTAAAAAAAAAAAAAAAGACCGTACCCTTTTATGTAATGATGTTTACTTTGAATTTATATTAGTTCACACAAACACTCCACCCATGCTTTTGTTCCGGCCCTCCGGTCCAGTTTAAGAACCCATTTGTGGCCCTTGAGTCAAAAAGTTTGCCCACCCCTGAGTCCTAACCCATTCTGATTGATACTTTTTTTTTTTACTATTTACCATCAACTAGTAAGTCTTTTTTTTTTTTATTAATTCCTTTTTTACTATTAACTTAATCCATTTGCCTGATCGTCACTTACCTTTACTTAGATACAAAGAATTAGACTCTCCTGGCAAGAGCAATAGCATGTCTACAAAAGTTTCTCATCAAATAGTACTTCATCATGCATTCAGCTCATCTTAGGGCTCACCACACTCCAGCCATTTTCAGCTCTTACTAAGATGACCTAGTCTTTCCTCAAACATGTGGTCCACCTTCTAGAATCACCTGGAGTGCCTGTTAAAGGCACCATTGCATTGGCATCTCTGGGGGTGAGACCCAGGATTCTGCATGGTTAACTCTTATGTAAGAATTACTTCTTTATGCCTCAGCTCCTTTTGTCCAACAAGTGATGGTAAGTTTCTTTGCTCATGATAGGAATTTGAATTTCAGGGTTTAGGTTAAAAAACACACACACCAAGAAATGGAGGTACGGAATCCAAATGGGTTTCAGCCTGTTGTATTCTTGGATGACCGGCAGACACTGGGGCCTTCTGGCTTTAACCTAGAAGAGCAGGAAGAAAGGAATAACGTTCAGAGCAAGATAAGATGCATCTCCCCCTAAAGGCGCAGGAAAACCATGAAGCAAGCTCTCTTCTAACCTGATTTCTAGGACTGTGCCATTGGACAGATGTCCCCAAATGTTCTGTACTGGCAGGAGAGCAGTGGCTTCCCGCATTGTGCCTAACTCAGAGGTGGATGCCCTCCCAGCCCCGGGGCTGGAGCAGAGTTTGGACTGGACCAGCACATTCATAATCCGAGGCCAGGATGGGTGCTCTGGTCAGGGGACGCTCAGGAAGGAACTGGGTGCAGTGGGGTCTGAGTTAGCTGTCAGACTCAGGACCAGCTGATTCAGTGAGCGAGTCTGAAGAAAAGGCCCTGTGAAGGTGGGAGCTGGCCAGATGGGTCCCCTTGGTAAGCACAGGATGGGGTTGACCTAAGAAGGTGGGTGTGTAAGTACAGGGTGGGGTAAGAGTGGGCTTACAGTTGTATGTGAATCGAGTTTATTCTTGTGTTATTATTTATTATTGTATTATTTTTCATGCAAACACTATATACCTACTTTGCCCCACCATGTAGAATGGGACAGTCTTCGGATCTCTCTAATTTTCCACTTTTAAAACCCAGCAACCGTCTTAGAGTTAGAAAGTTCAAATTCTCTTGATCGGCTCTTTCGGTCAGGTTTGAAATTCGGGTCGCACGAATCCTTGAATTTTCCTGAGTTCGCCACATGGGGTCTGGGCATTGGCCATCAGAGTGATGTTTTCAGTTATTTAAGACTAGAGGCCCAGTGCACGAATTCATGCGTGGGTGGGGTACCTCGGTCTGGCCAGCGATCAGGGTGATTGGGGCCGGCTGGGATGAGGGGGAGAGGGACCACAGGAGGATGGCCGGCTGCGGGAGGTTGGCTGTGGGAGCACACTGACCACCAGGGGGCAGCTCCTGTGTTGAGCATCTGCCCCCTGGTGGTCAGTGCCTGTCATAGCTACTGACTGGTCGTGTGGTCATCTGGTCATCCGGTTGTAATGGTTGCTTAGGCTTTTACTATATATAGATAATTCCAGCAAGGCAAAACATGTTTGCTTTGTGCCAGCCTCAGCAAGCATGCTTCCCTCATCTAGCAAGACACCTCTCTGTGCCACTGAGAAGGGAAAAGTCAATTCCAGTAGAAGCCCACAGAAATGGGACAACAATGTGGGGAAAGTTTAAAAACTGCTGTGTATTTCTAGATTTGGGGACTGTGATCTCAGGAACAACTATCTCTCTAGATGGAGAGGAGTTTTAACTCTTTTGGAGAATAAGCATTGCTCCTTTGATTTCACAACACTCCCTTCTCCGTTACCATATTGTTTTTATAATAATTTAGTGAATTAAAATGGTTTGTTTTGAGAAGTTAGGGAAGAATTTTGTGATGCTTCTGAGGGTGAAATGGAAACCTCTGTGGTCAATGGAACTGGGATTGAGGGCTACTGCTCTTAGACTAGAAATATCAGAAAGTGGTCCAACAGCGTTTTAAGTCTTCATTCAGCCTCGGACCTTTGTAAGGCAAAACTTTGGTTTCCAGCACAAATGAACAATTTGTTTCTAGTCTTCCCCTCCCCCGCCCCCATCTCACTTTCATAGGCAACATTCTTTCCATCTATTATGTTTACTTAAAAATTATTTTAGCCCACCAAAGCAGATGGATAGATATAAATATCTGTCACATGTTTTTTTTTCTTGTTTGCTATTCAAATTATTCCCTTACTCAGTTTAGGAAAACAACAACACATCATGGCTTTCTTACCCACTTGCCTGTTCTTTCCAGTCTGAATCACTTACGTACCATTAGATCATTTATTGATTCATTTACTCAGTTGACAAATATAAATTGAGCATCTATCATGTTCTCCCACTGGGCTAGACATTGGGAGACAGGCGATGTGTTTCCTGCACTCTGGAAGCTTCCACTCTGTTGTTATTCTCAACATATTCCTCCCAGATCCCTATGGAGACCCCCTGAGAGATGGCATTCTCTTCATTACATGTCATTAAGATCTAGTAGGGGCATTTCTGGGGCTATACTTTCATTCTGGCTGTTTTTCTAAGTATCAGAGGCAATCACTTCAGCACATCCACCAGGGGTGAGGCTTGAGGGATCTTCACAACATTTTTATTTATTTATTTATTTATTTATTACATAGATCTTTATTGATTTCAGAGAGGCAGGGAGAGGGAGAGAGCAATAGAAACATCAGTGATGAGAGAGAATCATTGATTGCCTGCCTCTTGCACACTCCAAACTGGGGATCGAGCACACAACCCGGGCATTTGCCCTGACTGGGAATTGAACTGTGACCTTCAGGTTCATAGGTCAACTTTCAGTCACTGAGCTACACTGGTCAGCAAAATAGAGCATTCTTTGATAACTTCCAGAACTTCAAGTATTATTTGAACCCATGGTTTTTAATTGTGAATTGTTTATAGAGAGAAACGCTGTGCACAATTTGGGTTTAATTGAGCAGCAGCTGAAGATGATCACTGACTGTGTTGCCCTTGTTTTCTGCTTTTCTTGCCTTTCAATTGTTTGTATATGTTCCCCTTGTTTGATTGGAGGTTGGAATCAGAAGCCAAAGGATCTGAAGGGAGGGACTATTGTCATTGTCAGTACACGGCTCCTCATTGGCTGGGCAGTTGTTTTTGCCTTACCTCCTCATTCCCCACCCCCATCCCTCTTCCTCCAAGGGTACATTGCAAATTGTGTATCGTTTGATCTGCATGTGTTTTTCCATCTTTTCATTACAACCATATTCAAGCTTAGTGGAAAAGTGAATGAATAGTACAGTGTACACTCCTATACCTACCACCTAGAATTAAACATGTCCTAACATTTTGCTGTGCTTGCTTAACTCTGTATTGGTGTTTGAAAGTAAAGCTGCAGACATCATGATTAATTACCCCTAGGTACTTCAGCATGCTTCTCCTAAAATAGGACATTCTCCTACACAAAAACACCTTCACACCTGAGGATGTTTAATAGAGATTGTGTGATTTCATCTACTATCCAGTCCATATTCAAATTTCCCTAAATACTAAAAATGTTTTCCTTCTTCTTTTTTTGAACATCAGAATTCAATAAAGGTTTACACATTGTGTCTAGTTAAATCTTTTTTTCCTAGTTAAATCTTTTTACTCTCTTCTGCTCTAGAGCAGCCCCCCTCTTTAAAAAAGAACATTGAAGCGATGTCACCGTTTGTCTTGTAGAATGTCCTCCATTCTGAATTTGTCACAATGTTTAATTACTTTTGTGCTTTGTATTTCTATTAAGCTGGAAATTAAATCTAAAGGCTGGATTAACGTCAGGCTTAAGTTCTGGCAAGAGTACTTCATAGGTGGTTCTGTGTGCTCAGTATTGCATTCTGTCAGGAGGCTCCTAATCTCAAAAAGACCGGTTGACTATGGATGTTAAATTTGATCACTTGGTTAAGATGGTGATCACCAGGTCTTTTCATTGTAAAAGTACATTTTTCCCTTTGCACATTAGCAAGAATTCTGTGGGGCGACTTTTGGTGCCCTTAAGCATTCTGTCCTCCAATAAATAACCTTTCCCTTAATAACCTTACATCCACCATGATTCTTTGGCTAAAGTATCTTATTGGTAGTTGTAAAAGTATGATATTCCATTACTATGATCCCTTCTACATTTATTAGCTAGAGCTGTTTATAAGCAGAGCTTTTCTTCGTCAACTGGGGCTACACTCATGACTACTTCTTGATAAAAAGGTAAAGTAAGATGCTTAGTTATTTCCCTTTTAAAAAAACTAGCTCTTGGAGAAATAGGTTAGTTAACAGTTACCTCTAAAAATGGAAAATAAGTGTTTTCCTCTTTCTCTTTTTATTTTATTCCACCTTTTGAATGACTATAGCATGAATCTATAGATATTATTTATTAAAGATTTCATAGCCAATATAGTCTTTTTTTTTCCTGCTCACATTTCTGTTTTTTGTTTTTGTTTTTTCTTTTTTTGCCAGGACTGTTATTGACAGGCAACATATCCTGGACATCACTTTGTATCCCTATGTAGAGATGCTCTTCATTCTTTTATATGGCTGCATTGTACTCCATTGCATGGATGCCCATCGTTAGATCACTGAGGGCCAGCTTTGACATCCCATCCCTCCTCCCCCAGGAGTCAGTATGATTAGAGTCATTTGCTTTATTTACACTTAAGCTCTGTGCTTCAGGTTTCTCATTTGTAAAATGGGTGAACAATGGTGCTGACTGATAGGGTCCTAGTGGAGATTTATGAGTTAATATGTGTAAAGTTCTGAGTGCCTAATGCATATTAAGTATTCAGCAACTTGGCTATCCTAATAATAGCAACTATGATCATATAACATTATAACAACTACTATGACTCTCATTATTCTTATGTGTTTTCATCTTCTGCTTGCCCCTCAACCCTGGGCAATGAGGGGCTTTGAAGGAGGGCAGTGCAGTTTAAAGGGCAGAGAATTGGGCTTGGAGCTCTGAGATCTGGATTCTAGTCCCTGATTTGTTTCTAACCCCCTGGGTAACCCTGGATGAGCCATGAAACTCTCCTGATGTTATCCGAGTGACGGGAGCTGGAGAGAGGAGCTTAGCCCTCTCCCTGCTCTCTGGTCCGTGTGTTCTGTTGGACGACTTGTTTCTCACTGGCCAGAGGACAGGAACATCTTCTGCTCTGAAAACTGGGGCACCCTCATCTGTTATCCTAGGACTGACAAGCCCAGCTTTCTTCCACCCTGTGGCAACATCATGCATTGGGTGTGAAAGCTCCCCGTGCTGTGCATCCTTACTAGCTCTTCGTATGATGAGGTGGTTTTTATACAGTGGGGCCTAGGAGTGTCCCGACTAACGAGTTTTTTGAGATACCAGCTGTCTCTTGACAGATTTTTTCCATTGAGCTGATAGAGTAATTTGAGTTAACGATCTCCTTAATGAGCTCCTTAACGAGCTTGGTCTCAAAACGAATTAAACTCGTAAGTCAAGGCCCCACTGTAATTGTTTGTTTCTTTCAATTTAGCCATTTTAATAGGTGGAAAAGTCTCTACTGATCAAAACAATTACATTGAACAAGAAAATGCTTCTCACCAACAACATAACTTGAATAGGTCAGATGAAACCTCACAACCGCATTACACTGGTTACAACGATAACCTGTGTGGGCTTCCATTTGTTCGCTTGCCCAGGGCCCACAGGTGCTAGTGATGAGGCTGTAACCACCACATCCCTTCTTTCTGCTCTGAAGTTGACTCCAGGAGTGGTGTGTCGCTTTGGGGTCTCTGAGACCCTGCTTTGTGAAGGACAGCTGCCCCCTCACTCTGCAGCACCCTCTATTGGAGGTTCAGACTTCAAGTTGTTCAGAATTCAACTTCTCCCTTTGCCCTCCCTCCCCCTTCCACACTAGGAGTGAAAGAAGAGTCAGCATGCTACCCTGAGAGGCTGTCATCCTCTGGTCTAGAAGGCACAACCTGTGTGTGTGTAGGAAGCATTTTCTGTAGCAGACCTAGCAGGGCCACTTGATGGAATGGTGAGTGACACTGTGAAGAGTGTGAACAGGTGAGCCTTTGTTCCAAAAACTGTCCTTATGAGGAACCTTCCAGGATGTAGCAGATGGTAGCCTGCTCTCTTTATCCCGTCACTAGTGAGACCTTGGGTCGAGCTTCCAGTCAGCGATGAGGTCAGCTTCAGGATCCTCAACCCTGGATGCATGGCATTGGGGAAGGCTGGCCTGTGAGGGACATTGGCCGTCCTCTCCTGGTAGGGGCGGGGATGTGAGTTTGCCTGACTCCAGACTCTTTACTAGATTGTAAAGAATGCCAATAAGGAAAAACATACTTCCTCAATTTCAGATTTAGCAAAAAAAGGCACTTGGTAGATCAAAACGTGCCCTTCCTGACCACAAGAATGTGGCCCCACAGGAGCCGTTACATTGTGTGACCAGCTGCAAGCTGAGGCATAATATTTCCTGAGTTGGCATTTGGGGAACCTTCAAGTATTTAAGGGCACTCATTTCTTCTCTCAGTGATTGCTTCCTCTGGGGATCATAAAAGCCTTGAGAAAGTTAAGCTTCCTTTTCAGATTTTCTTCATTGAATGTAAGATCTCAACTTTTATTTCTCGTTCAATAAATCTGGGCTATCATCTTATGCCCATTATGCTGTCAAGTCAACTTTTCCTATAGGCTGTGTATGTGTCAGATATTCACAGTCAACTAGGAGTTCATTATTATATGCTAGAGACCTGCTGCACAAAAATTTGTGCACTTGAGAGGTCCCTCAGCCCAGCCTGTGCCCTCTTGAAGTCCGGGACCCCTTGGGGGATGTCCACCTGCTAGCTTAGGCATGCTCCCTGGGGGATTGGGCTTAAGCTGTCAGTCAAACATTCCTCTGGCAGCCCAGGAGCCCTCAGGGAATGTCCAACTGACGGCTTAGGCCTGCTCCCCGCAGGGAGTCGAACATCCTTAGCGCTGCTGAGGAGGCGGGAGAGGCTTCTGCCACTGCTGCTGCGCTGGCAGCCATCAGCCTGGCTTGTGGCTGAGTAGAGCTCCTTCTGTGGGAGCGAATTGACCACTGGGGGGCAGCTTCTACCTTGAGCGTCTGCTCCCTAGTGGTCAGTGTGTGTCATAGCAACTGGTTGTTCACAATGGTTAGGGTCAATTTGCATATTACCCTTTTATTCTATAGGATTTTGTGTTCATTCAACAAACTTCATGGTTGAACATGCACCAGTTAATCAGACAATTTAAGTCCAAATCATAATTCAACTACTTAGCCAGCTTTCATACTCTGTTAAAATTTCAGTGTACTGACAACCTATTACCTTACTTATCTTTGGAATTTTTTTTTAAAGAGCCCTTATTCTTTTTTAAAAAAATATATATTTTATTGATTTTTTTACAGAGAGGAAGGGAGAGGGATAGAGAGTTAGAAACATTGATGAGAGAGAAACATAGATCAGCTGCCTCCTGCACACCCTCTACTGGGGATGTGCCTGCAACCAAGGTCCATGCCCTTGACTGGAATTGAACCTGGGACCATTCAGTCCCCAGGCCTATGCTGTATCCACTGAGCCAAACCGGTTAGGGCGGAATTTCTTGACTGTTTGTGTTATTATTTTAATGTGTACAAACAGTTAAGAACTCTCAAAGGTATGTACATTTCCACAATTAATCTCACAATAAATCTTTTGCCGCATTTTATTCTTGCAATAAAATGCTGTATAACCTTATGCAAGGCACTTATTCTCAATGACACTCTTCCTTTTTAATTGAGATGTAGCAAAAATAAAGTGTATTACTAGTGAATTGTTGGATACACCCATGTAAAATTATGGTTATATTTTATTCTTGGAAAAATAATATGCACATTTAAACTTCAATTGGCTGATAGAATTTCAATTTGCAAAGCACACAAGGAAGGTTTCACATCAAGTTACATCTATGATACTTAACTATGAATAAAAGGGAATATTCAGATACAAGTTCTCAGGACAAAGTTTGTATGACTGACATTGTTACACTGATTATACATGTTAGCCTACATGACCTTGAGATCAAGTGGACTACAAATTTTGATAAAATATTTTTCTTTGTCTACATTACGCTGCTCACATATGTGATCTACAGAGTCTTAAGTACTGCTACCACGTTGTCATATCAAATGACTCAACAGCTCATCTTACATGAAAAAAATATAAAGGATTGACTTAAGCCTACCTCTCCAGACAGGCACATAATGAGTGCAACCTGGGCAATGGTGAAGATCTGTTTCACAGAATGATGTGAAACTATTCAGGCTGACCTTGTCCTTCCTTGGCCAATAAGTGAGACTGAGAAAATAAAAGTCACTTGGAAGCTAAAAATCTGTCCTGCCTTTCATCTGACTGGAATAAAAATACAGGTAGGTGGCTCAGTTGGTTAGAGCGTCATTAATAGAAAACAGTATTCTCCCAAGATCATGTTTCAAAGTTTTATAATAACTTCTTTCTTTGTATTTTGAGATTTCCTGCAAAGTACCATAATAACTCCTTTCTTTGAGTGGCGGCTGTAACCTTACTGAGAAACTGTGCTGTATGAAACGAGGTTGGTTAAGAATAAAAGATCTTACTCTTGTCCATAGGATCTAAGTCACTTTGAAACAGAGAAGCAATCTTGCTTTTCAACCCAGGGGCAGAGCTTGAGAGAAGAGGTGTCTGGACTCAGCTTTTCACATCCATCTTAACTTTGTAGTTTCCAAGGAAACAGGACAAACAGAGCCCTGGGTCCCTATGGCAGCCCAGACTTGATGCTGACTCCTTGGAGTCTTTCAGAATAATACTTTGATTAAATTTTACTTAACTCTATCCTTCCCCAAACCTTGCAATGAATCTGTCTTTCCCTTTGTTTGATGACATATTTCATGGTTCTCAGGTATATGCTTTTCCTCTTTGCAATGGATTAATAAATCTACTTTTGTTGGCCTACACTGTGCTCCTGGAATGCTTACACTAATTAGGCCTGGACAATAGGTTTTATTATTCCTGTTTTTTAAAGATAAGGAAACTGACGCTCAAGAAGATTAAATAAAGTACACAGGTGATCATGGATAATAAGTGGTCACAGAATTGAAACCAAGATCTATAGTGTGATGAAGCCCAGTCCTTTCCCAGTATCCCATGCTGACCTTCAGCTTCCAGCTCATTATTGCTCTACTTTTGCTTAGCAACCTTACCCACTGTGAAGCCACACAATCCACTGAGACCACTTTTCTCTTCCTCATCACCACTGGTGTCCAATTCTGACACCTGCCTCTGTTCCTCCAAGTGTGGCTTCTGGTTCATAGTGTTCTTTGCCAGGAACCTGAATGAGCCATCCATCACTTAGTAAATAGGTAGGCAAGGGATACCCTGACCCTCACGGATAAGAACTTTTCTATCCTATATAATAAAAGAGAAACATGTAAATTGACTGGCCCTTTGCTATGCTCATCAGCCAATCAGGAGTGAGTATGCAAATTAACCTGACAAAGACGGCAGTTGATTTGCATACACAGGTGCGGGGGCGGAGAGCAGAGCGGGAGAGCTGGCAGAATGTGGAGTGGCTTGGGGAACTTGGCTCTCCAAGCCGCCAGACAGAGAGCAGAAAGGGAGAGCTGGCGGCTTGGAGAATTTGGCAGAGTGGGAGGCCGTGGGACAAGGACAGAGCAGGAAGGGAAAACCAAGAGCATGGGGAGCACCAGGAATTCTGGGAATAGTAGTTCTGGTGGCAGCCCCAGGACCTGAAGCAGAAGCCCAGAGCGCGGGGAGCACCAGGAATACTGGGAATCGTAGTTCTGGTGAGACACACAGAAACTCCTGGATTGGAGAGGGCTCCCAGATTGGAGAGGGTGCAGGTCAGGCTTAGGGACCCACCCCAAGTGCATGAATCTTCATGCACCAGGCCCCAGCATATATATAAAAGCCTAAGTGACTGTCTAACCGTTTGACCGGTAGCTATGACATGCAATGACCAGCAGTGAGCAGATGCTCTGACCAGTAGAGGAGGGAGCCCAATTCCTCATGGAATCGGCCATGGGTTAGGCTGCTGCTGGGGTACTGTCGGCCCCGAATCTGCTTCACCTGCACCCCTGACCCAGAGATCGGTTTTGGCCCAATCCCCGCAGGCCAGGTTGAGGGACCCCACCGGTGCAGGAATCCATGCACTGGGTCTCTAGTTACTAATAACAGGCTGGTTGAAAAAGGCCTCACATGCTTTCTTCTACCTATAGAACACACATGGGGCAAAATGAATCTTGTGCTACTAGTAGATTATAAAACTCTCTGAAGTTAAACTATATTGTCCTTAAATCATCTTTATGGTATTGAAATAAACTGACAAACATCTGGAAAAAAGAAAGTGAAATTCTTACCTCACTGGAGAGCAAAATAATTTGCAGATGAATCAACGATTTAACTGTAAAGAAAAGAAATCATAAAGTACCATAAAAAGTAAGATATATTTTTTATCTCACAATAGGAAAGACTTTTCTGGGTATAGTACAAGACCCAGAAGCCATATAAAATAAAGTTGATTCTATAAATGAAAAAAATCCACATGGTGAGAAAAATAATAAAATGAAATGACAAACTACAAACTAGGAAAAGATTTCAATTCATATAATAGAAAAAGGATATATATATTATAATTTATATGTAATTCATAATTTTAAAACATTTGCTAAGTCAATAGGTAAATGGTCAATAACCTAATAACAAAACAGGCAAAGGATAGAAGCAGACAATTGGAAAGATGTTCAAATTCAGTCAATTAGGAAAATGCATATTGGAGCGACAATAAATACACAGTACTTTGTATTAGACACCATGCTTTACATATATTATATGTAAACACACCTATATATTAAAGAAATAAGTGCAAAATATTCGCTGGAGCTTGGCACATGACAAGCACTGAGTAACTGTTGGCTAAATAAGTAAATAAGTAGCAAAGATTGGAAACAACCTATATGCCCCCACTAGGAGACTGATTAAATAAAGCGTAGTACAGTTATAAGAATAATGCATTGAGGGTACTGATGAAATGATCCCCAAGTTGAATAACTAAGTGAGAAAAGAGAGATGCAGAAAAGTATGCAAAGCATGCATATCAACCGCAGAAAATAAGGGACAATTTTGTCAGCGCGTGGCCTGTCTCTGGAGGACCATCCCCAGAGAGAAGGCTCGGTGGCTGGGTGAGGAGGAATGCAGAATATGTTTCATTGTGTCCCACACGCCCCATTTTTGGGGTTGGTTTTATGTGTGCATCTGTTACCTATTTAAATGAATGAAAAACAATTAAAAGTGAAATAGTGATAATTTTAAAAGAACTAAAATAAAACAGTCTAAGCAACAGTAACAGTATATAAAAATAGAGTGTCACAGAATGAGCTCTTACTTACTGACTGCATTTAAAAGAATGGTGGTTTCATAGGCACAAAAATAGACATGGTCCAGGAATGTTAACATTAGCGTGGAGGCCAGATAGTCTGGCTCCATCTCTTGCTTTTGACTCTGTCTGCTAGTGCCTGGGGCAGGTGAATTAAGTCTTCACGTCTGCATAATGGGATTTGAGGATCGGCTCCCCTCTGTGTGTGAACATGGTTTACTGGATGCTGGTGAGCCGCTGTGAAAGTGCAGTGTTCCGGGGGGCAAGGCAGAGCCTGCTCAGACCTGTGTGCTGTCATGGCAACTGAGACTCCGGAGCCAAAACTTTGAGGAGACTCCCAATCGCTATTTACTGAGACAAATTATTTTTAAAGTGCCAGTGCTTCCAAATGTTTCTTAAATGTGTGTGCCCAGAGAATCAGCCCATTTTAGATGAGTTTTCTGAGTCCCGTGTCACTTTTCTACAACACTGCCAGTGGCCCGGAGAGTAAATTTTGAATGTGATGGTTTCAGAAAAATGGTTTTTTTAAAAAATTTCTTTATTGATTAAGGTATTACATGTTTGTTCTTATCCCCTCATTATCCTCCCAACCCTCTCCCCCCACTCATGCCCTCACCCCCTGTTGTCTGTGTCCATTGGTGATGCTTATATGCATACTACAAGTCCTTTGGTTGATCTCTCCCCTCATTTGCCTTCTGTATTAGTTTTCCGTTTTGCTATGGAACAAATTGCCACAAACCTACCAACTGGAAATGTCCAAGTTTTGGTATATCAGAAGTTCAGGCCTAGTGTAACCGAGTCCTCTGCTCAGGGCCTCACAAGGCTGTAACCGACATGTCAGCCAGACCTGGCTCAGCTGAGGCTTGGGGTCCTCTTGCAAGCTCACATTGTGATTGCGGAATTCAGCTCTCAGCAGCTGCAGAACTCCCACATGCTGTTTCTTCAAGGCCGGCAGCAGAGAATGAGTTTCTGACCTCTCCACCCTTTTCAAGGGCTCGCCTGATTAGCTTGGACCTGGCCAGAGTAATCT
>NW_006289398.1:2197588-2203216 GCF_000327345.1 Myotis davidii
TGGCAGTGCGTTGAATTTATAGATTGCTGTGGGTAGTATGGTCATTTTAATGATGTTGATTCTACCAATCCATGAACACGGTATGTTCTTCCATCTGTTTATTGCTTCCTCTATCTCTTTTTTCAACGTCCTGTAGTTTTCTGAGTAGAGGTCTTTTACTTTTTTGGTTAAGTTTATTCCTAGGTAGCTTAATTTTTTGGTGCAATGGTAAATGGGATTCCTTTTTAAGCCTCTCTTTCTGCCAATTCACTATTGGTTTATAGAAATGCCATAGATTTCTTGGTGTTAATTTTGTATCCTGCTACAATGCCGAATTCTTTTATTAAGTCTAATAGTTTATTGATGGAATCTTTAGGGTTTTTTAAGTATAATATCATGTCATCTGCAAATAAGGACAGTTTTATTTCTTCTTTTCCTATTTGGATGCCTTTTATTTCTTCTTCTTGTCTGATCTCAATGGCTAGTACTTCCAGTACTATGTCGAACAAAAGTGGTGAGAGTGGGCATCCCTGTCTTGTTCCTGTTAGAAAAATAGTTTCTTGTCAGAGAAGAGGCGTGAGGCTTAAGATATGATCAGAGTGTACAATTCAATAAAGAAGTGACAAACCATTTAGAAAATTGCAGTGAGTTAGAAGCTAGTGTTAGCTTTTCAACTACATATTAAATTAGTCTATAAAAATATAACATTCCCAGAGAGAAATGTACAGTCTAAGAAAAGAAGACCAATGGACAATTCTCCATGAGTCTCTCACACTCCTGCACATCTTGCAAGCAATGCGTGGCACCCGTTTTTCTGGAGTTTCTTTTCAAGGATTTTGTGTAGTTAACATCCTTGGAAAAGTGTGCTTCTTTCAGAGCAAACGGCAGGTTTGCTGACTGTACCTTATCAAAGTTACAAGTTCTTTAAGTTCCAAGTTCCTCTCCCGGAATTCAGTAACTACATAGACAGGCATCATCTAGTCCTTTTCACGTCACTTATGGTATTTGAGGTTTGGTGAACTTGTGCAAAAATACTTATACTCTGGCCACTGCTCTTGCTGTAATAGACATTCCTTTGTCTCATATCTCCTACCAGCGCACAGGAAAACTGTGGCTGGTGACTTCTTAGTTTGCAAGTGAAGTAAAATCTCAAACTCCTCACAGTCCTGGAGAGAGAAGCATTCTGTAGATCGCTGCAATGCAAACCACTTATGAAAGCCACACACATAATTTAAAAAATTTCAGAAGCCACATTTAAAAGCTGAAAAAAACACGCAGATAAATTAATTTTAACGATATATTTTACTCAACCCAATATATTTAAAATATCTCAATGCGTAATCAATATAAAAATTATTAATGTGCTATTTTACAGTCTTTGGTATGAAGTCTTCAACATCTGGGGTGCATTTTCACATTTAGAGCACATCTCAGTGCAAACGAGTGACATCTCAAGGGCTCAGTAGCCACTGAGTGGCTGCCAATTTGGACAGTGCCACTCTGGACTGTGAAATACGGTAAAATGAAAAATAAAAAATTTCAAGTCTGAAATAGGTTTTCCTTTAAAAATTAATGAAATCCAGAATGTGAGTGATATCGCTCATTGGACCTGCCACTCTGGATTCCCTGAGTCCTGTCCTGCATGTTCTAAAATTGAAGGCTGACGGGCCTGCCAGGAAATGCTTCATGTGTTATTTAATCCTCATGTGCCTTTGAGGTACATGAGGGATTATTGGTCTGCAGCTGCCTGTCATAACACAGGAATGTAGGATAAAAGTTATCATAGACAAATTTGATTCCAGTCCATGCCTTGTCCTCATGTTCCCAGAAACTGACATTTAAATGTGCCTTAACTTTCCCTTCTCGTTTTCTCCTTTGGGGGGCTTACTGTCCCAGCTAGAGGGGGGTAGATATCTAACCTCAGCTCGTATTATATTAATGTTTGAGTAAGAGCTGGATACTCATTCAATTTTTATGAAGGGAAAATGGAGTGACTTCAGCCAGCATCCTCTGCCTCAGTTTGCTCATTTGCACCACCTAGATCCTGGGGTTACCATGAGGTCACATGGGATACTAGCAGCAGTGGTCCGTTGATAAAGGGAGCACGTGCTTGAGATGTAAGATGCAATGATAATGAATAGAAGGATTGGTCCTAACACAGTTTTTTTTCTAGACAGCATTCTTGGGAATTCTGCATGGGTTTGATTATGGTAAAATAAATAATTACCAAAACTTTCTGTCATGTGGGGTTGAGGAAATGTAATCCACATTTCCATAATATTCAATGTTTAAAAACAAGAGATATGAGTTTACAGGAATCATGTACCCTGCTCCTCATTATCCCCGTCTCCTCCATAGATGGCAAAATGTAGACATTGAAGAAAATGTTTTAAATCCTCTAACCTCACAAAATCCAGTGCTCGAGGAAAGGAATCTTGAATAAAAATATTACAAGATTTCATCTAAAATATATACAACAGAATCCTTTTTGAGGCAAGGTTCTTAGAGGGAAAAGACCCGTCAGTTTACTAAACCAATTGATCAATCGATCATCCAATCTCTCCGTAAGGGTCTTATAACATAGGGACTGGATGAATTAAATAATGACATGAAATGGCTAAGCATGGTCAGATACCCTGAAGAATAAGCATCAGCTCTCAGAACCTAGACCATGGACACCACACGACCTCCCATGCGTCTGTGGACGAGACAACCCTGGACTCATCTGAGTGCGCGGGTGGTGGTGGGGGATCACTCCGCACAGGTCTTCCACCCCCTGGTGGCTTTCTGTTGCCCCTGTTGTTTTGTTCTGTCACAGGAAGCTGGCATGTGGTCTAAGACCCTCACATACGGTCTGCCCTCCCTCATACGTCAGTGTAAGAATTACTACCAAGTGACCTCAGTGACATTCTGTCTTCTTTTTGTATGTACCCTTCTCTTTTGCCCAGCACCCCTGCTTCCCAGCCCTTTCCCGGGATTCCTCCTGTTTCTTCTACTGCTGTATGTCTCAGAAGCATCACGCTTCGGGTTGCATACCTAGGTTTTGGCCAAATCCTTCCCTGGTTTTGGACCGGCATACCATCCATCTGGGTACTGGCCCCTTTCTGACTCAGCCTGCTCTACTTAGAGTCTGGCTTTAGTCACTGCATCTTTGGGTAAAAGGCACCTCACCCTGCGTCACCACACAGTTGGATGCGCTTTCAGGTGGCCATGAACTTTGCTGGCAGCCATTCTTTCCGTATGTTAGTGTTGGAGTCTAAGATGCCACCTTGCTGCGCAACCTGCACAATTACTTATATCTAAGTTTGGTTCTTCATCTGTCAGTTGGGGATGATAACAATCAGTGCTTAGCTCTACGTTTCTTCCGAAGATAAAGGATGTGTGAGGGCCAGTGTGCAGGAGCCAGGCATCCGCTGACACATGAGCGTGGCGTGTTTGCAGGACAATGAGCTGAGTGTTCTAAACTCAAATGACTTCTGTTTGCCTGAATTGTATGTACTTTTTAAACACAGATATAAATCTTGTAACTTCTGCTGCACTACATTACAGAATCCTCGCCACAATGCGCTCTACCATTTGTACTCCTTGTGGTAGTGCCTTGACCATTACAGTCTAGCATTTCTTGGCTTGGGTGGAACAGAGAGCTCTTGTTAGAGTTTTAGCACATGAACTTCCCAAAGGAGGGCTCCCAGTATTGGGAATCCATTATTTGACCAGGAAACCCATATAATGAAAGTGAATTGTAGGAAACCGCGATCCCTGGTGAGATAGAACTGCCTGGGAGCATGGAGGCTAGTGGTCGAACATTCGACAGATCTGGGGCTGTACCTGCTGTCGGCTGTGAGGTTGTGAACAAACTGTTTAGCTTCTCAGTTTCAGGTCTCTTGTCCGTCTGCTGGGGCTAATCATAATTTCTACCCACACCGTCGGTAGGAAGATGCCTTAGAGAATCCGTGATACTTCGTTATCTGTGTCTGGCGTGGGCTTAATACATACTGTGATGGTTTTAATCTTTTCTTCAAACATCTTCTGAACTTGTTCTCAATCCAGGATGATCCCATTAAAATGTCCATCAGCTCACGTCACTCTGCTGCTCAGAACCCTCCAACCATCCCTCCCATTCAGGGTGGAAGCAGTGTCCTTGCAGAGGCTACCAGATGCCCCACTTCCTTCCGCAGTTCTGGCTCCCTTTCCCTTTGCATTTAAAACCTCTTTAAAAGACACACTGAAATCACTTATTTGGTGTGCTTACTGTTTATGATCTGTCTCTCCCTACTAAACGGTAAGGGCCACGAGGGAGGTCTGTTCCGCTAGATGGATGTCTTAGAAGAATGCCTGGCCATAGTAGACGCCATTTGTTGAATGAATGAATAATGAATGTATGAATTTTCCGTAACGAAGGTGATCTCTACTTCTCCCATGTTCCCATATCGCTTTGATGGCTATTCTCTTATGCGTCTTCATATCGCCTAAATGAGACCTCACTATTTGGGGATTTGTCTTAGTCCCTTAACCAGAGCGCAAGCTCCCTGAAGGGGAGCAGTGTCTTCTCCATTCTATTACCCCAAAGCCTAGGATGCTGTCAGCATTAGTGCTTTTACCGGGAGCGGGGGGACTGAATTCTAAACCATCTTCTCTGTCTTCACTCCACTCCTCTCTCACACCCTCCCATCGCTCAGATTAAACTGTTTACCAAACATTAACTTGTTAAAGCTTTGACCTTTAATTTTCAAAATCAAATGAATTTGATAAATGTCACCTAATAAAATTGATTCATAAGTGGTCAAATTTTAGTTTTGAACACAATACTCATATTTTTCCATCAGGAGAAGCAAAAACTCATGCTGTGATCACCTTCTTTAATGGATGGCCAGTGGCAGAGTGACAGCCTCCCAGGCCCGCGGCACCATGAATTTGGTGGCAGAAGCCGCTCAGCAGTGAACCCCTCGCTGCCTGTCCCCCCTTCCCTCCAGGTGGCTGCCTTGCCCCAGTGGAGGAAACCTGGTACTTCATGCTCCCTGGTCACCTACGCCTCCCCAGTTACTCTGATCATAACACAGTCTGGCTTCTGGGAAGAATCAAAGAAGCGAAGAGAGCCACTTTAGAGGCAGACAAAAGTACAATTATTTCCCTCTCTCTCCTTTTTATTATACAGGGAATTACAAAAATGTGCTTAAATGGACATTTCTACATTTGATTTGAATGCTGAACTTCCTCAGCTTTTAGCCCAACTCGCGGTCCTGGTAACTGCTGTCTATTAAAATTGAGGCTTGGGAACGTTGCTTTGGCTTGTGTAAATCTAAAAAAGACATTCCTGACCGGCTGGTGCGGTTCAGTGGTAAAGCGTCCATCTACGAACCAGGAGTTCACAGCTCAATTCCCTGTCAGGCACACGCCTGGCTTTCCGGCTTGATCCCCAGTGTGGGCCATGCAGGAGGCGGCCGATCAATGATTCTCTTTCATCATTGCTGTTTTTTTCTTTCTCTCTCCCTCTCCCTTCCTCTCTGAATTCAATAAAAATATTTTTTTAAAAAGTCATTCCTAGCCCTAACCGGTTTGGCTCAGTGGATAGAGCGTTGGCCTGCAGATTCAAGGGTCCCAGGTTCGATTCCAGTCAAGGGCATGTACCTTGGTTGCGGGCACATCCCC
>NW_006289398.1:2203601-2227416 GCF_000327345.1 Myotis davidii
ACCTTGCACCTCCGACCTGGGCACAATGAGGAACCCTCAGGTTCAATGTCATCGCTGCAACCCCTGGGGCCTCCCGAAAGGTGAAGGCACCGGCAGCATTTATTCAGCTGTTTCAGCCCTTGGTTTCTTGACCTTGAAGGCCTGTCACTTTCATTTGATGTTTCTTTTCGAAACTCTTGTGTTCTCCTGAGGACCCCAAACCACACAGGGAGGTCAGCATGCTTTCCTTTGCCCCTGAGGGGTACACTGCGCCCCCCGCCCCCGCTGTGTTGTGCTCAGGGGCTCACCCTTGGAGCAGCATCCCTTTCCCAGGCTGCAGGGCACATGGGTGACCAGGGGGATGCAGGCTTCAAAGGCCCGTATGAGCCCCTGTGGCAGGTCAGCCCCCGGAAGCGCCTGTGATGTGAATGGACACCTGGACAAACACAGGCCTGCAGCGTGGCTCTTTATTCCAGCTACACTGTTCCCTGGGCAAACCTCAGAGTAGCTTCTCAGGCCTCACCACATAGAGAGGCCTTTGTGTTGTCGGGGCCGGGGAAGGCGGGTCTTTCATCTGCAGACACTCAGCCAGCCGGGGCATCTGGGCCCTGCTCTGCCCAGCAAGGGTTGGCACCGCAGTGGTCCCTTCGTTTCTTGCCCTGACTGCCCATCATGGGAGATTCCCAGGCGTCCCTTCCAGCCTGCTGTGTGCCCAGGCAGAGTGGGCTCTGGGGCCGAAGGAAACCTTCCAGCAAAGGTGAGCTGCACTCAGATCTCAGACTGGGGGCATCTGCAACACTATTCCACCGACTCGGGTTTCATTCCCTCCGTTTTCCGTGGGACTAGCTGTCTGCGGATGCTGAGGCTCATGGCCCCTTCAGCCCTGAGGAATAATAGTGCGTTCCCGACACTGAGCCGGCGGTGTAACCGCCTGTTACCTCGGCCGTGTGGCCAATGTAGACGTCATTTCAGCACACACGCCGGTGCATTCGGTTGCCTGCGATGCTCTTGGCCTTCATTTCTTAACGTCCGGATCTTTGTCTTCCTACCCACAGGATTGAGGAGACAATGCTTGTGCTTCAAATGCAAAGGGTTGGGCAGTTTAAAGAACAGTAGCATCATAATCCATGAGCGGAGGAGCAGAGAGGCGAAATGAATTGTCCAAAGTCATACAGCGGGTTAGAGGCAGGACGAGATGCAGGCCTCCTGACCCCTGGACCGATGCCGCCTGCTGCTGCTCACACTGACTAGTCCCGGGGGCTCAGGAGGATGGGCCCTGGACTGCACAGGGTGGGAATGGAGGGTTGACGTGGTGGAGAGAGAAGGAGGGGCCAGCCAGGAGGTGGGGGTCAGCAGTTATTGGAGACCTACTATGTGCCAGACACCATGCCCTGGGGTCTCATAACTCTGTACAACATCTTTAATAGTGCAGCCAAATATATAATGACAAACTTTACCAAAAAAAGGTAATTTCCTTTATAATCAACCCCATTGTGTCTGGAACTTCAGTCCCCCTCAGTAGTAGGGAATTAAAAGAAAAAAGACACACAAAATGCAACCTACAGTTGTCAGTACAAAGCAGCAGAGCTGCCTAGGAACTGACTCACAATGCCACTGGTTTTACTTTGTCAACAACTCAGGACGAATTATGACATTTCCCATGCCCGTGAGGAAACCCGTGCTGGCCTCTGGGCTGGCTGTGCAGGAAACAGGACTCAGGGGGAGACTCAGGGTGGGGGTTGGGGAACAGGGTGAGAGGTAGCAAGAGGAGGTGGGGAGATGCTCAAACGTGAGGCACTTCCAAGATGGCCAGGCATGGCCAGACTGTCCCGCGACTCAGAACGCGGGCCCTGGGAGCGTGGGAGGGGACCTGGGATGAGGATGAAGTCCAAAGGCAAGAGGCAGACAGTTTCCTGTGCAGTGGCCGCAGGGAGGGTGACGCCTGGGTGGGTAGAGCAAATAGGATGACACTGACCTTCTTGGGGCCAAAAGGTGACCTTCTGGTCCTGTCTGCACGCGAATGGCAGCCCCATCACCTGACCCCCGTCCAGAGCTCACTGTGCCAGGCCCAGGTGGCGTTGTCCCCCAGTGTCAGGACCAGGGGTACATTTCTGGCCCGTGCAGCCCCTCGGAGCTGGGATTTCCTTTGATTCCATGTTTCTGTTCCCATTTAAGAGGCCACTGTTAAGCTCTAGTCACCCTCAATGGCTCATTTAGTTCAGGGGGTGGAGGGTTGTGTTTTTAAAAGGTTTTTTCTTCTAAATTCCTATTTCCTCTCTTCTCCCTTTTTGAAAAAGGGAGCTTTAAGATGCCACGCATGAAAAACGCTGGATGAGCTTGGCTTGTACTGGATTGTAAAATACTGTATTGTTCTGACTTTAAGTCCTCGTGTGAGACTGGAATTGGCAATTTCCTCGTCCTGAGGCCGAAGCTGAATAGCAACAGACTGTAGGCTGGCCTGGGACGGACGCCCCGCAGGAGGGCAAACCCGAGGTCTCTCCGAGGAATTCTGTGGGCCCAGACTTACTTTCCCTCACTCATGCATGAAGGTAAAACAGCATTTTTACGAGGAACCCTATCTCTGCACGCCGTGGGGCTACAGTGCCTATTGTCTAGGGCGACAGAGTTTAACTCACAGACGGCCTCCTCTCCAGCCCCGGATCTGAGGGAGAGCCTCGCTCTCTGGGTGATGCAGACTATTTCGGCTCTGAAGGGCTCGTTTTCCTCCTGTGACATCCAGGTTAAGAGGCGGCCCAGTTCCCTCACGTCTGCCACGTTTACCTCGGCCTCCTCGTCCCTGCCGGGGTTGGTCCCTGGCCTGGAGAGCTCCACACACCTCTTCTGCTCTGGCTGGATGGTGCCTGTGTTTCCGAGCCAGCCTCCTTCCGAAAACGATTTCCCACTCGACTGGGCTCCCGTTCTCTGCTCTCGCTGGTGATCACTGTCACGGTCTCACGTTCTGACCCCTTTCTGGCTCCAGCTTGGTGCCCAGGTTAGGTTGTGAAGCCCCTTGAAGACCATGTCTTTCCCACAGTGTGCTTCTGTCATATGTGCAGAGCGGAACAAGAACTTAATGAAGTCCCCTTGTTTGCTTTATGATTGATTGATTGATTGTTAGTTGCCCAGATCCTACCTGTTCAGATGCTGAGACAGCGTTTTATCCAAGTGACTCCAAATGTCGGCGGAGGTGTCCCTCTGGTTCTCGTGGCCACATGTGCTGTTTCATCACCCATTTCATCTTTGGAGCAAGATTCAGCCCCTGTTCCAGTTTTTAGAAAAAATCCACTCACACCGAATGTTTTGTGAGTCTCAGTAGACTTTTACTAAACATTTGGGGGTGCTAGGAGGACACACTGGCAGAGTGCAACCCCTCACTGCCTCCTGTTCATTATATAGAAGGCCCGCAGGTCCTGGTGCCTGAGTGTGCGCTGGCAGCAACCTGAACATTTACTGAGACTCCGCTCTGAAGCAGTCTAGTAGGACAAGAAAAACTAAAATGTACTGGGAAAATGAAAGAGGCATACGGGTAACTCCTGAATGGCATTCGGGGTTTCTCCTGCCCTACGTCCCGTTAGAAGCAGCAAGCATCTCCCCTCCATCCCTGGTATAGCAGCTTGTCAAGTATCTTCTGTGACCTCACACCTGTTTACCTTAAGGGACTTAGCAATAACATGCTTTCTCTAAGAGTAATTCCAGGAAATTCTCTGTATTCTGCTGACTCTCTTTATTCTCATAGCATCTTAAATTTGCCATCTCTGGGTCCAGTTATTAAAAGTGTTTATCGAAGAATGCAGCCACTAACTCAGGGTCAAAAAGTCTCCAGATATTTCAAAACCTCCTGCCCCTTGGCGCTGTGGCTCACAAGGAGTGAGGCCTGTGCCCCAGAAAACACAGCCAAAAGGACCGCCTGAAGGTCTGGGCATCAAAAAGTAAACAGATCTCCCGTACACAGAGCTCCTGCCCCTCCCCACCAGGAGCCATTCAGAGGGTGTCCCTGTGTCTCTGGCCAGGGGCTTCTGTCCCGACTTCCAACATCTGCTTGACTCAGTTCCTTTCCATGGACAGTTCCTGCCTCCTGGAAATAGCAGTTTGAAAGTCATGTAATTTCAGAACAGCAGAGGTTTCACATTAAGGAAAAACTAGAAACTATGCTGGGCCATTGCTGTTGAAACGCCAACACAGTTTTACACTTGTTCTTGCAAGAACCCTCCCCTCACTCCCGCTCCCAGGCTCCTGCTCTTGTTGAGCCTTTTGTGCGGCTCCTTTGGTTTTTCTGCTCCTCAGATGTGTGCACAGTTTAAATGACATTCCTTCCTGAATCTGGCCCTTCATTTCCCCAGCTTCTGTGCTTGGGGGCTCTCCAGCTCCTATCCCTTTTCTCTCTCGCTAATGTTCTCCTCTCCATCTTTTGTTGACCTGCCAATTTATTTAGCACTAGCCTCCCCCTTCCTCTCCTCACTGTTTTCCATTCCTCACAGTCCTCTCCACTGACAAGCACTCCCCTAATAGCGCGCGCGTGTGTGTGTGCGTGTGTGTGTGTGTGTGTGTGTGTGTGTGTGTGTGTGTGTGTTTGGGGTCTAGGAGCATAACATCTATTTTTGTCGTCATATGCCTGATGGGATGGGAAAGTGTATCTTCCTCCCCTGCCAACTCTCCTAAATGTCCAGGGTGGGCAGCCTGGACCCAGGATCAAGTTTAAGCACAGGCTAAGGGCTGTGTGCTGTGCAGGGCGCTGGGGAGGTCATGGCGGCAGTCACTCTTGGTAGCCTGCTCACCACCCTTTCTCTCTCTCTCCTTCCTGACTCCGTCCTAACTGAACCCTGACTTTGTGTGGGCAGCACGTCCAGCTCAGCCATGTGCTCCAGAGGAGGGGTCTCTCCCCATTTGCTAGTTGTGCATCATGACTGGTCTGACTGTTATTGGTGGGAGTCCTCTGTGTCTCCCCTGTTCCTGGTGGAAGTGGGCTTTTGGGGGGGCTTTTGGGGTGGCACAGGAATAAGAATTTCCTGAGCCCCCCACAGGAGAATGAGGTACCGTGGGAAGCTTTATTTCTGTGGAATTAAACCACTGAGTGTCCAAGGTCCCATTTCCCTTGGTTTAGCCATGGAAAAAGTCCCATTTTGTCTTCAGCAGAGCTAGGATCAAAGCCACTGCCCAGAGATTCAGCTCCATATTGGAGCAGAGTTTAGCCCAGCCTCTGGCTCGCTTAGCTTGTGTTCGCAGCTGCAGTCCATTGTGTGTAGGTTTGCAGAGTCAGGGACCCTGCGGCTTCTAGGACCACACGGCAGGCTAGCACAGGCCGCTGAGCAAGCAAGAAACAGGAGCACAAGCGGAAGAGAGAGAGAATTCTCTGTTTCTGGGGATTTTAACTCAGAGCATAACCAATTAAGCCTTCAGGATTTCATGCGCTTGCAGTGGCTCTGCCCCCCTAGCCAATGATCTTTGTTTCCAGGTGAGACTGACAGGCAAGCACCTTCCCTATAGCACTCTGACTTCAGTGATCTGTAGGGAATGGACCTGAGGAGTGTGAAACTGCAGCTTTCTAGTGAAGCTTCCCAGATGACTATCCTATATAATCCTATATAATAAAAGGGTAATATGCAAATCAAACGGTGGAACGACTGGTCGCTATTATGCACACTGACCACCAGAGGGCAGATGCTCAACACAGGAGCTGCCCTCTGGTGGTCAGTGTGTTCCCACAGGGGGAGTGCCGCTCATCCAGAAGCCCTGAGCCTCTCCTGCCTCTGCAGCAGCGCTAAGGATGTCCGTGGGCCTTAGCTGTCAGTTGGCCATCCCCCAAGAGCTCCTGGACTGCGAGATGGTGCAGGCTGGGCTGAGGGACCTACCCCCTCCCCACCCCCAGTGCAGGAATTTTGTGCACTGGGCCTCTAGTATTCTTATAATGTCTGGCCTCCCCTTTGGTCCTTTCCTATCATTAATACTAGCTAGCTAGTTACAACGGTAACAATAACTTGAGTCCCGTTCCCCTTGTCAGTGACTGGTTTAGTCATGGGCATGTAAAACAAATCTATCCAATGAGAATGAAGCATAAGGGCGGGCATCTGGGGAAAGTTACCCTCTATCTTTAAAAGATACACTGGGAAATAAAAGTCCTTCTTAATGCCCCGGTATGTTGTCTGGAGGCTCTGATGTTGGGAGCCATCTGAAATATATGACAGGACAAGCCCCAAGAAAAAGGCGCTCAACTAAGCAAAGGAGAAAAGAAATATAAAAACGAGTTGATGAAACCTGGCAAGCTGTGGAGAGGTCTGCGTGGCAGGCCCTACGAACTCAGAAACTGAAAGTAACCACATAGGATGGTCAGAACATGCCTAACTAAAAGGGAGTCATGGCCCAGCTGGCATGGCTCAGTGGTTGAGCATTGACCTATGATGCAGGAGGTCATGGTTCGAATCCCAGTCAGGGCACCTGACCATGTTGTGGGCTTGATCCCCAGTGTGGGGTGTGCAGGAGGCAGCCGATCAATGATTCTCATCATTGATATTTCTATCTCCCTTTCCCTTTCCTTCTCCCTCTCCCTCTCCTTTCCTCTCTAAAATCAATAAGAGTACATTACCCCCCCCCCCAAAAAAAAAGTATTAAAAAAAATAAAAGGGAGTCATAGCGGGTAGTCACATCCTAGGCCTGTAGCTTCCTTGACAAAGGTCAGTCTTGACCCTAACTGAGCCTGTCTGTTGTCTTTGTGCATCTGAGATAACATGCCCTTGAAATGTGAGAGCAGACTTCTCTCCCAGTGCCATCAGGGCACAACCTCAGCACCAGAGCAGGGTGCCCAGAACCCCTCATGGTTATCTCATTTCCCGAATACCATCTCTATGTGCTGTGAAGGTTAATCACTGACTATCTGTAGCCGCCAATGTTTCTCTTTGTTGTAGTATTTGTCTAATCCTGCAGATTTTTCTGCTTTACTTCCTCCCGCCCCCTTAATCTACCAGTTTCATGTCACCCTCCCTGCATTTCCTCCTTTGATTCTAATGTATAAAATAAACTGCAAAACTGCCATTCTCCAGAGCATTTTTTTAATCCATTGAGATTTTGTTTCCTGGCAACTGTCAGTTTGGTTCAAATAAACTCATAAAAGTTCTCTACAGTTTGGATGTTTCTTATGTCATCACCTCAGTGATGTTCTTGAGTTGCTGAAACTGTCTTAGTCTGGACTTGTTGATGGGAAAATAGGTATCCTCCTTTTTAAGCCATTTGTCTTAACATTCTTCAGTTTCTTGCAGCTTAAAGTGTCTTAAAAAAAACAGCTTTTCTGACACAGAAATATACCATCTCTGTGGCCTGCATAGCTTATAATACACAGATCCCAATTACAATAACTAGCTATTAACTTCATATTGCATTTTTTAAAAATATATTTTTATTGATTTCAGAGAGGAAGGGAGAGGGAGAGAGAAATAGAAACATCAATGATGGAAGAGAATCATTGATCAGCCGCCTCCTGAAAACCCCTTACTGGGTATTGAGCCCACAATCTGGGCATGTGCCCTGTCCGGGAATCAAACCATGACCTGCTGGTTCATAGGTCTCAATGCTCAACCACTGAGCCATGCCAGCTGGGCACTATTCTAAGAGTTTTTAAAAAAGTACAGTCATGTGCCACCACTTAACAACACATATTGTTTTTTATGTGCTAGGCACTATTCTAAGAGTTTTTTAAAAAGTACAGTCATGTGCCACCACTTAACAACAGGATATGTTCTGAGAAATGTGTTGTTAAGCAATTTCTTCATTGTGTGAACACCATTGAGAGCACTTACACAAACCTAGGTGGTACAGCCTACTCCGTGCCCAGGCTGTATGGTGTAGCCCACTGCTCCTAGGCTACCAACCTATCAAACATGTCCCTGTATTGAACACTGTGGGAAAGTCTAATACAATGGTCTTTGTGTATTTAAACACAGCTAAACATTGAAAAGGCACAATTAATATCTATAATAATAAAAACATAATATGCTAATTAGGACAAGATGTCCTTCTAAACGAAGCCGGGGCTGTGAGGGAAGCCCAGGTCCCGGGTGCCAGAGGAAAGCTGGTGCCGGCAGCCAGGCGAAGGAAGGCCTACTATTGCACGAATTTCATGCATCGGGCTTCTAGTATTGTATAAAAGATAAAAAATGGTACCCTGGTGTAGGGCACTCACCATGAATGGAGCTTGCAGGACTGGAAGTTGCTCTGGGTGTCACTGAGTGAGCGGTGAGTGAATGTGAAGGACCAGGACATACTGTATACTTCTGCAGACTTTCTAAACAGTGTAGTCTTAGGCTACACTACATTTACAAAACAGCATGACATTAAATCAAGCACAAGAGAAAATGATGCCATCAAGAAATACGGTAAACACAAGATGTATGAGGCTGTTCCTGGCATAACACAGCCTGCTGCATTACGGCAAAGCTTTGCAATAGAAAGAGTATACTCTAAAAGAATGATAAACATTATAGTATAGTAAATACAGAAACCAGTAACGTAGTCTTTTGTTATTATCAAGGATTATGTACTGGGCATAATTGTATGTACTATACCTTTATATGGCTGGCAGTGCAATAGATTGGTTTACACTAACATCACCACAAACATGTGAGTAATTCATTGTGCTGTGACATTATCATGCTATGACATCACTAGGTGAGAGAAAATTTTCAACTCCATTATAATCTTATGGGACCACCATCATATATGTGGTCTGCCATTGATCAAAACATCTCTATGCCGCCCATTACTGTAATTCATTTAGTCCTTATAAAACCCATAAGATAAACACTCTCAATATCTCCTTTGTACAGTTGAAGAAACTGAGATGTAGAAAGGTTGAGAAAACTGCCAAAGATCCTGAAGCTAGTAAGAGGCAGTGGTAGGATTTGGACCTGGACTCTGGCCTCAGTGTCCATACTCCTAACAACGACTCCATCAACTCCCTTGAGTTAAATGAACTGAGTTCTGGATCCTGGTTCTCCTAAAAGGGGCCCATCTGCTCTGTCCCCACCCAGGTTCTAGTTTAGCTGCGGAGCTCTCTCTTGAATGAGGGCTACTCCTTATACCTTCCCGTGAGTGGCTATAAAATTATAGAAAATGCAACCTAGTCTATAGGGCAGAAAGCAGATTGGTATTTGTCTGGGAGTGGCGGGGGGTGTGTGTGTGGGGGGGAGTGCCAAGGAAGGAATACACAGGGGCTTTGGGTTTTTGGAGGGTGGGTGATGGACATAGTCATTATTATGGTTGTGGTGATGGTTTCACAGGTATGCGCATATACCAAACTTACCAAATTATACATTTTAAATATTGCAGTCCTTTGTATGTCAGTCATATCTCAGTAAATCTGTTAAATTTTTTAGATGCCTGAAATAAAATGTACTCAAATGGTTATCTCTAGGTGGTGGATTTGGGGAATTTTATTCTTTTTTTAATCCTTTTCTCTATTTTTAAAGTTTCCTCCAGTGAGCTTGTATGGTAGAAAATGAATGTATACAGTTTTTTTAAAAAGCAAATATTGTACAGGGCTAAGTCAACATGAATAATTTTATAGGAACATTTTGCGTTAAGTGGTCCTTTGTGGGCTCATCTGGGAACCCAATCACCATTTATAATGCGGCTGCTGTGAAAAAAATGTGCTTTCCATTCCAAACACTGATTTTAAATGGAACTTCCAGACGGCTGCTTTTTTCTTTTTTTCTTTTTAGCTCTCTCAGCAGCAGAATCCTTTATTTCAGATTCTGTTCACAAGAGTTTCTTTTAGTTTTCTTGTGGGCCCTTTTTTTTTTCACAATGAGTAAATTGGTCCTTGAAATTAAAGCAATATTTGGTGTGGGAAATGTAGACAAGGACTGAGGCCAGGGGAGTTTTCTTCTTGATCCACCAGGAATCCTGAGCTCAGCTCATCCCTTCCTTCCACCAGTCTTCAAGAAGGTCAATGGCCAAATAACCCAAGTCACCTCTGTCCCCCTTTTCCACGCTGGGCCTTGAGAGGCACCTGTTCAAGGACCTTCCAGTTAAGGCTACTTCTTTCTCACATACAACATCCTGATTTTCGTGCAGTAAATTGAGCAAATTTTCTCTTACTGAATGGAAGTGAGCTGGGCAGAATTTCTAGTTCACGGGTACCTCACTGCCCTTTCCAACCCTGCTGATCTCCATTCTTGAGAGAGTTTTTGGCCATATTGTGATTTCTCATTGAAGGAGGCATTGGACTGCTGTTCTGCTGCATTCCTCAGGGAGAGTGTTCAGTGAAAGGCCTTCCTGAGAACCCATGGTTAAAGTTTAGTCAAACTGGAGACACCTGTCATTGCTCAAGAAGTTTTAGTAACTGGCCTGACCTGCGCTGGGATCTGCAATATGTCTTTTTTGCTTTTTACAGTGGTTTCTATGACATAAGTAGGGCAGCACCTGCAGGAATTGAGGGCCACAAGGCTCAGGGGACCCCAACTCACCTGTCTCTACCTCAATCAAGGAGCTCATTTCATTTCAGCAAACATAAATTGGGCACCTCCTGTGTGCCCAGACTGGGCCACAGCATCACTGTTTGGAAGATCGCAGAGTTCTGTAGGTCTGCAGATGCCATCAGAGACGAACCTTTAAAAGGCACAGGTGTAGTCATTTGCTAAACATAAGTTATCCAGATATAAACTAGCTTGGAGCTGGAAGAAACCTTAGGCATTCTCTAGTACTCAAGGGAATGATCCCTTTCCCCAAATCCCTAGTATCTGACTATTCCACTTGAGTGTACATACCTCAAGGAGTGGGGACATCACTCCTTCCGTTGGACATTGTTCCACCTGCCACCCAGCGTTTTTGGTAAGAATTCAACAAAATATCACAAACAAGGGAGCTAGAACAAGAGCAAAGTAAATATTCTCTTCTGTGTTGGAAAGTTCTTCTCTAAACTGATCTCAATACAGCCTCTGTCTCTTCCACTTATATGGGTTCTCGCTTCACTTCTGAATCAACATGAGACAAGTGCACCTTTGCCCGACCTCCCTTGAAGCATCTGAAGATAGCTGCCTGCAGTCTCACCATCTCTAGCCTCATCTCTGCTCCTCAGTGTCGCTACCTCAGAGCAGCCTGTGCTAATGAGTTCAACTTCAAAAGATCCTCCTCTTCAGTTACTATCAATTATCTTGTTCATTTTCTTTCCACCACCTGAAATTGTCTTAAACGTGAAGTTGCTTATTTCTTTATTGTTGACTATAATATAAGCTCTTCAAGGGCAGGGATCTAGTCTGTCCTTTTCATTATTGAACTTCATAGGCCTAGAACCATGACTACCAAGCACTCAACAAATGTGTTGCTTATTAGTTGAATACGTGAACAAGACTGAAACCAGCTTTTTAGTCATTCCTTATAAGCTTTTATTCTATTCAGTTTCTCTGGCTCAGGTGACCAAGTAGCTCTAGCCTATAAATGGGAATGAAAAAAAAAAAAGAACCTTAATTAGAGCAAGGAATATCATATCTACTAGCCATTTCCTTTTCTTATCCTTTGAATCCAGTGTGATACTGAGAGAAAAGAAAAAAACTGTCAAACTATCTGATTGACATCTGCTGATATCTTACTGCATGACCTTGGATATGTCAACCTTGCTGAGTTTCAGTTTTCTCACATAGAAAATCCAGAAGGCAAACTACTTGATTTCAAAGATGTCCTGGGGCTCAGAAATTCCCTCAGTGGAGGTATAAATGCCAAGAAAGAAGCCTCAGTGTGGTTCAAGTGCACTTGAGACCTGCTTATTGTCCATTAGCAAAGGGCCAGTGATTCCCAAACCTGGATGTACATTAGAATCACCTAGGAAGTGTTTCATTACAACAAGCTGATTGAGGTACAATTTATATGCAATTAAGAGTACATAATTTAAATTGTACAGTTAGATAAGTTCTGACAACTCTCAATATCCATATAACTACCACTCCAATAAAAATATAAAACATTGCCCTTGTACTGGAAAATCCCTTACCCTATGCAACCATCAGCCTGATTTCTATCAACTAGATTAGTTGTGCTCATTCTAGAACATCATATGTAGCATCATACACTGTGTACTCTTTTGTGTCTGGTTTCTTTGGCTCAGATTATTGTTACTGAGATTTCATTCATGTTGTTGATTACCAGTAATTTGTTCTATTCATATGGCTGAGTAACTGTCTACTCTAGAAAGCTTCTTAATTGTAGACTCCTGTGCTCCACTGACGCTCTTGATGTTAGGATCTCCGAGGTTATAGTCCAGAAATATATGTGTTTAACATGTATCAGAGGGACTACTATGCAGAAGCTGAGTTTAGAAACTTTCAAATTAGTTCAAATAGGCCCCACAATGCAACTATTTGTGACTCAGAATAAATTGATCACAGTCTCTATACAGGTCTGAGACCTCTCATTCCTATGGGACTATTTCATGGACTTCCATGGCTCATGAAGTTCCTGGTGCCTGAAACAGATCCCAGAGAGTCAGCTCTGCAAATGATCTTTCCGCTCTAAGGCACCTGTAAATTGAGTTATGAGTCCCAGCGTTCACAGGTAAGTCTATAATCCTAATGTATAAAACTCCCCCCCGTCACGGAGAACCAGGTGCTGTGAGCAGCCTTCCATTTCAGCCCCGCTGCCGGAATTACTCAGGGCAGTTTTATGAGTTGTTTTACTGCCTGGTAACCATTTTATTTTTTTATTTTTTCGTAACAAATGAGGGAAGACTTCATAGCACACAAACGCCACCTGCAGGAAGGAACGCTAGCATTCCTGTTCAGCTGCAGGGAACATAGTTTCTTTTCCTTTATGAGAACCCGCTGTGTTCCATCTATTTACCCCACTCTCCCCTCCAAGCCCTGCCCATCACTAATCCTTTCACGCTGTATAGTTTTACAGACTGTCATACAGTTGAATCACATTGTATTTAGACTCTTCAGGTTGGCTCTTCCACTTAGTAATAGGTATTTAAAGTTCCCCCATGTCTTTTCATGGCTTGATAGCTCATTCCTTTTAGTGTAGAATAATATCCCACTGTCTGGCTATATCAGAGTTTATTTATCCATTCACCGACCGGAGGGCATCTTGGTTCCTTCCAAGTTTTGGCCGTTGTGAATAAAGCTGCTATAAATATCAGTGTGTGGGTTTATGTGTGGACATACATTTTCAACTCCTTTGGATAAATATCAAGGAGAAGGATTGCTGGGTCATGTAGTAAGAGTATGTTTAATTTTGTAAGAAATAATCAAACTCTCTTTCAAAATAACTGTACCGGAACAAAAATTAAACTAAATAAATAAACAACAGTACCGTTTTCCATTCCCATTAACAATGAAGGAGAGTTCCTACTGCTCCACATTCTTGTCAGCATTTGGATTGTCATTGTTTTGGATTTTAGCCCTTCTCACAGGTATGTAGTGGTATCTCATTGTTATTTTAATTTGCACCTCCCCAATGGCATATAATATAGAGCATTTAGCCGAAACTGGATTGGCTCAGTGGATAGAGTGTCGGCCTGCAGACTGAAGGGTCCCGGGTTCGATTCCGGTCAAGGGCATGTACCTGGGTTGCGGGCACATCCCCAGTGGGAGATGTGCAGGAGGCAGCTGATCGATGTTTCTCCCTCATCAATGTTTCTCTCTATCCCTCTACCTTCCTCTCTGTAAAAAATCAATAAAATATATTAAAAAAATATATAGCATCTTTTCATATGCTTATTTGCCATCTGTATATCTTCTTGATGAAGTATCTGTTCAGGTCTTTAGCTTATTTTTTAAAAGGGTAAGATGTAGAATGCAAATGTTAATGGTGCTTTCTGGGGTCATAGGACACTGGGGTATTGATCATCTCCCCAGTTCCTGTCCTATTCTGGAGAAGTGTAAGAGTCATAGCATCAATTACAAAGCAATATAAAGGGCTCAATATAAACTCTCCAAAGCCAAGTATTGTGAGTTTCAAAAAAAAATGGTACAAGTGCATTTCTCTCTTCAAAGTGCTGACTGATTGCAAAATCTCCAAATCTGAAAGGCAGTATTATATATATTCTCTTGAAGAGCTTTCTTGATTAATGTGGATTAAGGTTGACATTCATTAATATATTCAACTCATGTTGATTGAATACTTATTTTGCAAAAAAGCCCAGGCTTAGAGATGGGGAAACAGTGGTAAACAAAACAGCTAGTCATTGCTTTCAAGGTATTTAGGGTTCAGTAGGAAAGGCAAAAAATAAACCAAAGCAATGAAATGTAATGAGGCTCACCTGGGAAGAATACACGGGGAGCATCTAGCAAAAGAACCTAATCTAGCTGGATGAATAAATTAGAAATTAGAAAGGCAATGGGAAGAGGAAGAGTGCTTTAAGAAAAGGGACACCTAGACAAAGGACCAGCATTGCTGGAGGAGAGAGTGTAGGGAGAGTGGTGCAAACCAAGACCAGAGGGAGAGGTAGGGGTCTAACCAGGATGGTCCCTGGAAGTCCTCTTGAGGACTGTGGATTTCATCAAAAGTGCAATGGGGAGCCATTGGAGAATTTTAAGTAGAGGAGCAAAAAGTGCATATCAGAGAAAAGTGCCTTGTACCCTGTACCAAAACACAGCTAGAAGGCCTGTTTATAAATGCTCAAAAGTTACCCCCAATTCTGCCACATATTCAAATAGTCACCTGTTAGCATTATTTTCATGTTGGGATAGGGTGAGTTATAGGAAAGAAAACCAAAGGTATTCTCTAGGATTTAGAGATTTTCATGAGCTGGGATGATTCAGGATAAGACTGATACTTCAAAATAGTGGAAGGAGCTATTTTCATAGATTTCAGACCAGAAAGGGTACAAGGAAATAGCCAAAATGTTGACAGTAGTTATCTTTGCGTGCTTTTATGAAATAATTTCTATTTTCAGTACTCTCCATATTTCTGTATTTATTATTTTTTATTCAAAGTGCGATAATAAAGTTACACTTTCCAAAAACTTTCTCTTTTCTTCATCCTTTTATCTTTGCATCAGGTCATGGAGAGCATCTTTTGATTCATTATTCATTATTCATTATTCAGGATCTGGGGGCCCTGGAGGAAAAGTCTTGGGACCCCAGACTCACAGAAAGGTGATAAATTCTCTTTCTCCATTGATTTTTGTGGCTTCTGCACTTCTTCCAGCTTCTTCTTGCCCAACCAGCATTAATAATTGATTTCTTGTCTTCTTCCTAATTTAATGTTCAGCTCCAAGTGTCACAAAAGCAGGCCCATGTAACAAACATGGCTTCAGAAAACATTCTTAGATCTTGGGGTGGCTGTCATCAGATGCACAGTTTACTGGAATGACTCAGCTGAGACTAGTGATGGACTCTCCCATTTTAACAAAGAGGAAACTGAGGCCCAGAGAGGTTATGCAGCTTGGCCAAGGCCATGTAGCTAATTAGTGGCAGCACTTGGACTAGATATCAATTTAAAATGTTCTATTCCTAGCTGGTGTTGCTCAGTGGTTGAGCATTGACCTATGAACCGGGAGGTTATGGCTCAATTCCTGGTCAGGGCACAGGCTGGTTGCAGGCTCAATCCCCAGTGTGGGGTGTGTAGGAGGCAGCCGGTCAATGATTCTTTCTGCATGGCAGGCCCTACAAAATCAGAAACTTAAAGTAACTATATAGGATGGTCTGAACATTCCTAACTAAAAAGGAGTCATGGCCAGCATGGCTCAGTGGTTGAGCTTGACCTATGACTCAGGAGGTCCTGGTTTGATTCCCGGTCAGGGCATATGCCCAGGTTGTGGTCTCCATACTCAGTGGGGGGCATTCAGGAGGCAGCCCCTCAATGATTCTCTCTCATCATCGATGTTTCTATCTCTCTCCCTTCCTCTCTGAAATCAATAAAAAACTATATTTAAAAATAAAATAAAATGTTCTATTACTAGGATATTGTTTTCACTCCATCCAATTGCCTGCCCATTAGTGGTGTCAGCCTGGGGAGAAGGTGTTGGAAGGGGCTGGATGGAGGCATAGTGAGCTCATAGCAGGGGCAAAGAAGATGAAAGAAGTGGAAAGAAGGGGGAGGATAGAAATCAACAGGGAGGGACATGGGTGTGCTAACCGCAGGGCAAGGCTCAGAAACGCAGTCTAACCCCAACCAGGCCTGCGAGCTGCCTCTGCTTGGTCCATCTGGACGAGCTCTCCAAGCCGTGCTCCCTGAGCTGTGCCCAGCTGGCAGGATGAAAGTCATTTGAAAAATATCCGGAAATTGCTACTCACCAGGGAGCATCTGTGAAAAATACTGCCGCCAATGAGCTGGCAGGGGCTTTGTGACTGCTGGTCACCCTGCCACAGTGAGTTTGTCTGAGGGGTTCCGGAGTTACTTCCCAGATGGGCCACTCAGCTGCTGTTAAGTGGTGGAGCCTGGTGGACTTTTTTTACAAAGTTTCTCATAATGCAGATGTGTTCTTGAAAGGCTGTGGGTCAGTCAGAGTTTTATACCTGGAATCGTATTTTTACAAAGGCATTTGTAAATATTCCTGTGGAAACTCTCTAAATGGAAAGATTTCCTCAAAAATAATTTGCATTTTTTGTAAATCTGGATTTCTTAATGTAGAATGATAAAGTTCTAGGGCCAACATGCTAAAGACATTCTAGGACACTGAGACATAATCTGTGGTTTTGCACGTCTACCCGGCGTGGCAAATGAGGGAGAGTTAGACCCTCCTCCCGGCAGCCTGGGGTCCTGGGGATGGGCCTACACCTCGTTGGAAATCTGCCCAGCCTCTGATACCAATATTTCCTTAAGAAATCAAAGCTGGAAACGCCTAACCCAACATTTTAGTTCCTCCTTTACTATCAAGTTATTCTCAACATCACTCAGTCGTTTTCTTTTCCTAGACTCAAATGTCCTTCTCCAAGATGCTGATGTTCTCGGTAAGACAGAATGTAAATATTTTGGTTTGAGCTCAGAGTCCAGGCTCTTTGATCTCATCTGGGAATGAGGCCGCTTACTGTTGGCTACTATCAACTGTTGGCTACTTCTCTGGTCCTTTCACGTGTTTGATAAGATCAAACAGTTCACCAGACTAGGGTGTTCTGAGTTTGAATGAAACAGTTGGAATTAAGAGAATAAAATGTTTGCTTACTATTTGTATTAGTCAGGGTACTCTAGAGAAATAGATCAATAGGAGATGTAGATATAGATTCTATCTGTCAATCAACCTATCTATCTATCTATCTATCTATCAATTATCTATCATCTATCTGTAATGGGAATTGTGATTGTGAAGGCTAAGAAGTCCCATAATCTGCCATCTGAGTTGGAGAACCAAGAAAGCCAGTGGGATGGTATAATTCAGTTCAAGTCCGAAGACCTGAGAAGCAGGGGAGCCAATGGTGCAAGTTTCGGTTGGCGTCCAAAGGCCTGAGAACCAGGAGTGCTGATGTTCGAGGGCAGGAGAAGATGGATGTCCCAGCTCAAGCAAACACAGCAAATTTGTTCCTCCTCGGCCTTTTTGTTCTGTTCAGGCCCTCAACGGACTGGAAAAGCAAGTGCATCTGCCTTAGACGGGCAATCTTCTTTACCCAGTGTACCAACTCATATACTAATTTCTTCCAGAAAAACCCTCCCGGACATACCCAGAAATAATGTTTATCAGCTCTCTGGGCATCCCTTAGCCCTGTGAGGTTGGCACATAAAATTAACCATCCCATCATCCAAGGCAAATACCAAGCTATTCTGTTCATCAACTGCTGCCCCCTTGGTGGCCTGTCTGATGGCTTCTATCTATGTCGAGCATGTGCAAGACCCTTTGGGCTGAAAAGGGAAACAATACAGTGATGGAAATGACGGCGCAAACCCCATACTAGAGACTCTGGAAATGTCCCAGGTGGGTCTCACATGGCTCCCAGAACAGAATTCCCAAGGATACAGGACATGATTTCTTTGAAGGGTCTTGTTTTGTGGGGTTCCTTCTTCTACACTTGACCTTTCAGCCCCACTAAGCAGAGAGGCTCTCTGGAGAGAGAACTGAGAATCAGGGTGAGGAGAAAGACCAGCTAAGAGATGTGAGAGAGAAAGAACAATGGGAAAGGGCATTTAAATGTTGCTGAGGGATAGGATTTGAATTTCTCTTGCTTTCTTTAAAAACCATAAGGGAAAAATGGAATGTCTTTTTTATTACTTTCAGTTTCTGGACTGTCTTTTAAATTCACCTAAGTAACATTTTAGCCGTAAAGAATTTCAGTGTTTATTCAATTTAGATAAAATTACCCTTTCGTTTTTTGTAAAGGAGGTTGGGGGTGGGGATGGAAGGTTGTTTTATATTTCAGAAATCTTTTAGAGATAAAATCAATCTGCAGAGTCTTAGTGAAAACTCCATGGGACATCTAAGTTTGGTAGAAATCACTTTGTCCCCAGTTCCCAGATGGGTCCAGGCTAACCCCAGGATCCCATCCCCCACCTGATCCATCTGCTGGTCCAGGAGCCCACTAACATTGCTGGGCCAGCTCTGCTAACATCAGGATCCCATCTTTCTATCATGATTTTATATATAATTGCTGCTAAACTCACTTGGCAGATGCCCTTGCTTTTCTTATATAAATATTGACAATTCCACTTAAAAAATCTTTCTTATTTCATGAACAGACTCCAGTTACTAAAAATCAACTGCCATGTCACTGAGATGTGGGCTTGCTTTAGCCCAAGACTCCCAGGCTCAGGCCTGCATCAGAGTCATTGAGGGAGGAAGTACTCTTCAGAAGTAAGGATTCCAGATCTCATCCTGGAACGCTGATCTAGGAACTCGGGGTGGGCCCAGGAATCTGTATTTTGCATGGACTTCCAGTGATTCTGATGCAGGTGGCTCCGGACTATACTTTGAGAGAAATCCAGAGGCAGAAGGGGTGGCTGCCACCCCCACTGCTTTGTGGGACTTCCTCACCTCCCGGAGAGCACCTCACCTTCCTCAGATGAGCCTGACCTAGCGTGCAGAGAGAACAAAGGCACCTGTGAAATTCATCCTTTCCAGCTTTCCATTGGATCCCTGGCGTGTATACCATGCACTTGGAGCCCACACGGGCTTGGCAGCCAATCTCCAGTCCATGCTGTCAAATGAATCGCCCCACACAGCTGACTGTGTGCACGGCAGCTCCTCTCCTTGATGAAAGCTACATGGAGCTCCGCATGTTTCTAATGTTCCTGATGGAGAAGCAGTTCAAGCAACAGTGGGAAATTTGCTACAGTCTCCTCTTCATACTCCCTTTTTGGTTGCAATTCAGAAAATATCACATGATATAAATATTAAAAACAAAATATTTTTTAGAGAACTGTACACAGAGCATTTGTGTGGGAGCCTCTGGGTGTATGTATGGGCATGTGTATGTGTATGTGGTTGGATAGGGAGGAGGGCGTTTTCTCATCATTGTTTTAGAGTCCAGTCTAATGAGAAAAAAAGACAAGTTTTGTATATTGATGATAAATATGATATCAAGACATTCTTTTATAAAAAGGAACTCTTGCCATTCTATAGACAAGAACTAACAATCATCATTTTAATAAAAGAGAGAAGTAGTCTATACTTTGTTTTATTCTCCTCCATCCTATTTAGAACAGGCATTCTTAATATCTTTTTGTGCAGTAACCCTTAGCTGTCTGGTAAAAACATGTTCTCAAAACAGCCTATAAGGTATAAAATAAAATACGTGCAATTTCAAAGGAAGCCAATTATATTGAAATATTCAAAAATAAAAATGTAAAAAAGCAAATTATGAAATATTAACATATGTGCTTATTTACTAACACAACATGATCTAGAGGCAGGCCTATTGTGATTGCAGAGTAATGATGAGCATAAAAATACTTTGAGATAACTAGAATATGATTAGAAAATATCTGTAATTTCTACTATTGACATCACTAATAATACTAATAGAGTTAATATTCACAATTGAAGAACTCTGTTTTTCAAATAGCAATTAATGGAAATAGACATGCAAGTTTTTCCCATTCAATTTCTCTACAGCCCCCAATCCCACCCAGGTCAGGAGCTCCTAAGTGAGGTTCCTAGGGCCCAACTGACTGTCCCTGACAGGTATCCAGCCCACTGAACATTGGACAAGGGGAACTACTGTGAGTGTAATAGTTACATGAATTCCAGAAGGTGTCAGGCTTGCATTTCTGAAGACTGAGATCCAGTTGCTGCTGTAATCTTCCCAGACACGCAAGTCTGCTGATTCAACTTTCAAAGCAGATAAGCCACCATTCTGAGTCACTGAAAATCAGGCAAAAAATGCTGGCTTCAAAGAGAAACAAAGAACTTCAAAGAAATAAATGCTACAAGGACTAAGAAAGTGCTGTCAGAGTTAAAAAATAATTTTAATGGCATAAAACAGCTAAAGAAATAGAATTATTGTCCTGTCTTTTCAATATAAAGACAGGATTTACATTGTCAGCAAGGATCAGACATTGTGAAATTTCTGAACATACATCACAGTCAACTTGTCGTTGAAGATGAAGAATCTGTCTTGACAGAGAAGTCCATAAAGGGGAGGATCATAGAACAGAGGAGATACTGGAACCCAGCCTATCAGCAGAGGATTCTGGGTACAAAGCAGACATTGTCCCCCCCGCCCCTCCCTTTGGCTGAGTTGTACTCTTAGAATTTTTCAAACTTTTCAAGCAAACAATTTACTGGAAACATAGTCCATTGAGGAAAAGATGTTTCCTAGAGAAGTTATTGTTCACACAAAGACTGTCTGGGCTTCTAACATATCTAACACATACATGTTTAATTATTCGGTGGATTTTCTTATGTGAACAGTCCATTATAAGTGGGTAGATCCTGACTATTCACTGAATTTGGGGGAATTACTTCTCTTTCCCCCTGATGTTCATATTATAATTTCTGATTGATATTCATTAGAAAATGACTCTTGTAATAGTCATCCCCTCCCCCCCCATTATTTGCCCTCCCTGGAAAGGACTAATATCAGGCTTGGCTAAGTGACTTGCTTACATTAATAAACTAGAAGCAGAAATAAACATATATCAGGTCTAAGCCACTGAATGGTTTTGCCATCTCTTTTTCTCTTCTGCTTCAGGAATGGTATGTTCCAGATCAGAACAACCTCGTAAGCTTATATTGCAGAAGAAAAAGTCATGTGGATGGGAGTGACAGCTTACTGTGGCTGAAGTTATATGAGTAAGCAAAAGCCTTTATTGTTTTAAGCTATTGATTTGGAACTTAGTTGTTACACAGCAACACACAGTGAAAGCTGACTAATACAAACTTTAACTCTTTAATTTTCAATTTTCTTCCTCCCTCTCCTGGTTCAAGTAGTTATTGATCTAGAAACAAATGGGGAAAAAAATACAAGTTTACTATGGGTGCTTCTATTTAATGACCTCACCTAAAATAATTAGGAAAGAAGGCAAAACCTATCTCTATCTTCAGCCCTCCTCCTCCTCCTCCTCCTCCTCCTCCTCAAATATGTCAGTGCCAGATTGTCTGTGGAAACTTTCTGGATTCTTCAGGAGAATATAGCTATTGTATTGGGGAATAAGTTGCTGGTTTCAGGAAAAGCTCCTGGCTCTCTTGGACTGGTCAGTCACAGCCCTGCTCTTTCTTCTGGTGGAGCAAACATAGTCTGGAGATAAACTTTTTGTTTTCATAAGGAGACAAAGTTACATCGGCCATTTGTTGTGGATTTTGAGGCGTCCCTATTTCAAATATTTCATCTCATTGTCTCCACAGTATACATAAGTACCAAGTTTTTGCTACTAGAAATAGTTGTCTTAAGAAAATTTATTATTTTACTTATATAAAGCTCAACATAGGCCAAAGAAACCGCACTGAAAGCCACTGACGCAGAGTGGTGCCTGGGAAGGGCCTGGGTGAGGCTGCAGTGGTAGGTTGCTGTTCCTTGTCCTGGGGGGACAGATGGGTGTGCACTTTTTGATCACTCATTTACATTTTCTGTATTTTTCTTTTTCTTTTTTTTAAAATATATCTTACTGATTTTTTTACAGAGGAAGGGAGAGGGATAGAGAGTTAGAAACATCGATGAAAGAGAAACATTGACTCAGCTGCCTCCTGCAAACTCCCCACTGGGGATGTGCCCGCAACCAAGGTACATGCCCTTGACCAGAATCGAACCTGGGACTCTTCGGTCCTCAGGCCAATGCTGTATCCACTGAGCCAAACCAGTTAGGGCGTTTTCTGTATTTTTCCATTTGCATGTGACACTTCATAATAAAACGTTTAAAAACGCGATCACTGCAGCCATTGCCTACTTAATGTGAAATTAAGAGCTTGAGAATTAATAGACTCTAACTTAGAAGACCAATTTTGCTGTGTAAGAGGGAAAAACACTCCCTCCTTCAGCCTGGCTTTCTCGGGCAAGGAACGAAGTGCAGTTCAAATTAGCACTCTTATTTCTATATTGGGTGGTGTTTTTCTTTTTTATGGCTTATCAGAGGAAAATGACATTGATGAGGTAATTCTACAAATAGGTAGTAATTTATTATGATGAGTAAACCCATATAATTATGTAATTACGTAAATAATTAACAACAACTGCAGTAAGTGCCATGAGGAAGTACAGAGTAATAGGAATATTAAACTTTACCCCAGCTATGCTGGTTTCAGCTAACACAGGGGAAGCACTGTGTCATATACAATTCCCCAGTCTAGAAGACAAAAGCAAGTGATAATAACTAGGTCAGTAGGTGACAATTCCAGAGACAAAGCCACTGATGCCCGAAAGTATGCAAAAGGTCTGGCTTCCCCACATGCCTCCAGCTGCCCCCACCCAGTGCTGGGCAGGGATCTTCTTACATCTCATCTCTCCTTCACACAAGCCTGTTTAAGCTCAGCTGCAGACACATTCCAGAACCTTCAGCAGTGACACACTTCTCTCTCCTCTTACTAAGGAACTGAGAGTTGACCCTCAGAGGTGTTCCTTTGTATGCACTGGACCACCTCCAAGCTTTAGGGCTAGATCTGCAAGATTCCTGGAATTCTCCGACTCCGACAGCTGGTCTTGGGGGCTCTGATGGTCGGAGGAGAAGAAAGAAAGAGCATAGAGGGAATTAGATTCTGCTTTCTCCACCCCCACCATGTCAGCCAAGGATATATTTCCCGTACTCTTCTTTCCACGAACCAAAAATTTTAAAAAAGAAAAAGAACAGTCATATCTTTATGGCAGCCTGTAACAAAAACTATATTTATCAGGCTCCCTTGTAGTTAGATATGGCCCCGTGACTAGATTCTGGCCAATGGCTGAGAGTGGTTACCAGTGCAATTTACAGCTCATACCCTTAAAGGGAAGGGGTGCAGCCCTCCTCATCTCTGTCCTTTTTCTTTCCTCCCGCTGATTGGAATGTGGGTGTAACTCAGACCAACTTGAACCAGATAGGAAACACCCTGTGAAAGGCAGAAACAACAAGGTAAAAAGAATCGAGTTCTTGTTAACTTGGTGGAGTGGAGCTGCCTGACCAGCTCTGACGTTGATGTGAGAGAAAAATCAGTTCCTGTCTTGCATTAGCCCTTGTTATTTTCAGTCTCCGAAACATGAAGCCAAGCCTGTATCTATAACTGTGCAGCGACCAGCCCTCCCAGGGCTGCTCACAGGGCAGGGGTCATTTTGCCCACAAAGGACATTTGGCAAGATCTGGAGACAGTTTTGGTTGTCACGTTTGAGGGCACAGAGGTTGCTGCTGACGTCTAGTGAGTGGAGGCCAGAGATGCTGCTCAGCCCCCGACAATGCACAGAACAGCCTCTTCCCCCAACAGGAAAAGATGATGCAGCCCTGATTATAAAGCCCCCAAGCACTAAAACTAGTAGCGAAGAGAATCTAAGACATGGAGAGACTGTGGCAGGCCATGGTGCCCCCA
>NW_006289398.1:2227832-2233213 GCF_000327345.1 Myotis davidii
CATGCAGGAAAGATGTCACAATTCAAGTCCAAGTGACTTTGAGAGTATGTTTATTAAAGCTGGGGAAGAAGGGCCTAGCATAGAAGCAACAGGAGAGCCTAGGCTGCCTCAGCTCACTGGAAGTCAGAGGAAAGAGGGCCTTAGAGACAGGTTCAGGGCTTGGCCTGGGACGAGCTGTCACTGCTTTTTGCTCCCCTGGTTGCAAGTCTCGCGCCAATCATAGAGTTTAGGAGATGTGTGCCTGTGGGGGAACGGTGTGGGCATGCTCCCACAGGGAGAGCTTGCACTGCGTCCTTTGTCTTCAGGCTTTTATCTCTCTCTAGCAGGCAGGAATCTTAGGAGAGGTCTCAGGAGAGGGTTTTAGCAGAATATTATTAGTTTTTTATATGTACTTTTTCAGGGTCATTTGCCAGGGTAGCTGGTCATTGGTCACTGCAACTGGTTGTGGAATTGCCTACCTGATTTTGCTGCTTTTCTGGGCCTGGAGCTGAAATACAATGGAGGCCTAGATGTTATCTCTAGGGAGGTGGCCTTCTGTACCAGCTGTTAATGGCTCAGCCAGAGTGTTCAGCTGTCTGTCTGTTTCCCTGTTCCTCTTGTCCTGGCTTACTGGCCTGTCTCATTAGCAATCTGCTTGTCTTTGCAAAGCATCCACTCTGCTGTGTCCCAGGAGCCCAGCTGACTGTAGTTTAAGCCAGTGGTTGGCAAACTCATTAGTCAACAGAGCCAAATATCAACAGTACTTCTTCAAAATAGACTCGCCCAGGCCGAAAACCGACTTGTGCGCATAAGCCAGTGGTTGGCAAACTCATTAGTCAACAGAGCCAAATATCAACAGTACAATGATTGAATTTTCTTATGAGAGCCAAATTTTTTAAACTTAAACTGTATAGGTAGGTACATTGTTATTAACTTAATTAGGGTACTCCTAAGGCTTAGGAAGAGCCACACTCAAGGGGCCAAAGAGCCACATGTGGCTCACAAGCCGCAGTTTGCCGACCACTGGTTTAAGCTGAAGTAATGCTCTAGTGCCCCTCTCCCTAAGACAAAAAAGAGTCCCTGCCCTGCCTCTCCACCATCCACCTTGGCCACAGAGCTGACCTGATAAACTCTTTCTTCTTGAAGTGATAAGAGCTGCCCTGATGAGCAGAAAAACAAAGCAAACAGAAAAACTCTAACATCCAGGTTGAAAATCCACATGCAAATCCTGATTCTTTCCCTGAGTCATTTAACCTCTCTGAGCTCCGGTCTCTTCCTCTGGAAATCTGAGATAAACACAACCCAGGAAACAGCTCTGGGATGGGAGGGAGTCCAGGCTCCCGGCTGCGGCTGGCGGTGGGCGAATGTTTTGAATATTTTGAATATTTCCCCCCTTTGGTGGTGAGGGGAAGTCTGAGAAGGGCTCAGAAAGGTTGCCATGCAGGCCCCTTACAATTCCAGACCAGACGCACTTCCTGATGAGCTGATGAGCCTGACAGGGTCGCGAGGGACGCGTGGAAGCTGGAGTGTCTCGCAGAATCTGGACCACTCACAGGGCCGTTCTCGTGCAGAACCAGCCTGATCCGGCATACGCTGCTCACCCAGGGAGGGCTCTTCTGAATGTGCTTCCAGAGAGGCCCCCTCGCTGCACCCCTGCAGAGCTGGCCCGGGAAACCCAGTCCGCTGCCCCCACCAGGACCGCTTCCCTGCAGGGGGCTCCAGCTGCAGGGAGCCGTGTCACAGGAGCAGGACACTTTTAGGGGTTAGGGGACACAGCGACGGTCTCACACAACCAGCATTTGTGTAGTGATTGCCAAGAGAGGGAGGCAGAAATTCTTCAGACATGTCAAGAAATCCCCCCAAAGATCAAGATAGTGGGCCAGCTAGACAAGCAGGCCTCTTCCTGCCCTTCCTTTATCCTCTTTCCTGCCTTGGTCAAATTCTCCCAGTTCTATTTTAGATTGGCCTGAGGGTCAACCCTAGACAGACCAGCCCCTTGCAGCTCCCAGATGTATCCCTTCTCCATTTGCGGACACAACCACAGTGACTTAGCTGTCACCTCCCCTGGGTCTGCATGTTCCTACAGGAAAGGTAGACCCTTAGGGAGGCATGTCCATTCTTTTCATCCACACTTACTATTTTTTACTCTCCTCCCTACAGATCTTTTTTTTTAAATTCAAGAACAGCTTTATTTTTATTTTGTATTGAATATATAAGGGTGATGCTGGTTAATAAGTTTAGATAGATTTCGAGTGTATAGTCATCCACACTTATTTAAATTTGCAGTAGTTTTCGTGGTGCGGCATCACAGATTGAACTTAAATGTGCCCTGTGGTATTTCTGCTTCCCAAACACGATTCCCTAGAGGTCATGCTGCTTCTCAATTTGTAGGTCATGACTACAGTGGGTAGCTGTTCTATTTCTGTCCTTTGTGTGGTCGACCATACATTGTCTGTCCTAAAGCCAGACTTTGTAATTAGCTGTGTGAGTTTGGGAACATTGCTTCTTTTTCCTGTGTCTCAGTTTCATCATCTATAATAAAAAGGGGTGGGGGGGCATTGGCTCAAGTACCGTATTAGGTCCTATGTTCCTCTAAAGCAGCAGTTCTCAACCTGTGGGTCGCGACCCCTTTGGCGGTCGAACGACCCTTTCACAGGGATCACCTAAGAACATCCTGCATATCAGATATTTACATGACGATTCATAACAGCAGCAACATTACAGTTATGAAGTAGCAACGAAGATAATGTTATGGTTGGGGCACAACATGAGGAACTGTATTTAAAGGGCCAGAAGGTTGAGAATCACTGCAAAGGGTTGGACTTCTACATTTCTTCATAAACTCAAATGACCTGGAATAATATTTCTTTTGTTTATGGAAGTCAATATATTCTCTAATGCATTTTTCTAAGTAACTGTTTCATTAACAGATATCACCAACAATGTCTTTGCAATGAGAATATTAGTAGATCAGACAGTGGGAGTAAGACCATGTATAGCAGGGCATTGGTTATACAATAAAAGGTCAGGAGAGAGCTCCCTGATACCTCCAGAGAATGCTGGAAGGAAAACAGAACATGACATAGTATTGGAAAAGGTTTATGAATAGGACACACACACACACACACACACACACACACACACATACACACAGTTCTTCTCCACACATAACCCCTTCCACAGCCAAAAACACAAGCCCTGGAAATTTCCAGCACAACTGACAAGCAGTTTCCAGTCATTGACTCGCTGCTTTCTGAACTTCTGCAAGACTTTATAGTGTTTACTGTCTCCCTATAAACTTTGTTGAAATTGTAAAATATCCACATCCTTTTGTCAGCCAAGTGTCCTCTTGCTTCGTGGTGGAAAACTTCCTAATATTTAAGGTTAATCTTCCATTTGTCATTGAGACCTTCATGAGTTAAATGGACAGATTTTTAGAACATTTTAAGAACATTGGTGAACAGTGCAAATAGCAAATAGAAAGTGCCCGTGGCTCTGTGTGCTGGTGTCAGTTTAGAAATGGGAATGTTTATTTTTGAACTAATGAATAGACTTGGACAAACATTCACAATTATTACTCAGTGGCTTCCCCGGTGGGAGATGAAGGCTCGCTGAAGTTTCATGAATGGCCTTTTCCTTTCCCTCCTTCCAAGCAAATAGCATCATCAGGGTGGTTCAAAGAGCTCCGAACTCCAGCGGCGACTGCCCAAGCTTTCTGATCAGAGAGGGACGATAGTCACGGTCACCCAAATAAAATCTACTGACGGTGACATTAACCGAACGCTTACTGTCTGCCAGACACCTGGCTTTAGAGAGGTCAAGTGGTTCGTCTGAGGTCACGGAGTTAAATAGTGCAGAATCTGTCTTGAATTCGGGTCCTACCCAGGCCGGAGACTGAATTTTTAACATTCTGCCACACTGGCCGTGTGGAAAGCTTCTTCTTTACTTTACATTTATCAAGTAAGAGATTTTCAACACTACCCCTCTCCCTCTACACCCTGTGCCACCCAATTGGGCCAAGGGTGAGGGTTAAACCAAACAATTCAATTTTGTTAACAAATATTTGTTGAGATCCAACTGTTTGCCAGACCCCATGTTTAGCTAGGGCTAGGCCATGGTCACAATATTTATAGTCTATGGTGGGGAAATCATCATTATAATTATGGCTGGACTTGTCGCTATAAGTAGAATGTAACTGTATATTAGGAACTGCAGTAAGGGGCAAGGAAAGGAAGAAATGCATTCAAGTGGTGGTCTGGATTGTTTCCAGGGGATACCGGGATGGGTTTAAAGGATGGGTGGGACTTTGAAAAATAGAGCTGCATGGAGAGGTTATTCCAGTGGAGGAAGCAGCAGGAACAAACACAGCTGGGTCACAGCTACGCTCCCGAGCCTGCACTTGGGCCATCCTTCTCCGGGCCAGCCTCCCAAGTAGGTACACAAGACCGTATCGTACAGGGCCATTGATGTGGGGCTGCCATAGCCATCCACGAGAGAAAATGCAGTGACACAGTGAGGTTCAAGGCTGCTGGAGTCGGGGAGCACATGTGAATCTCCCAACAAAGATACCCTCCGAATGGCGGGGCTTGGGGTAGACGGCCCCTTTTCCCATCAAGAGCCACAGTGATGACGAATCCACCCCCATGTGTGGCAGGCAAACCACAGAGCTGACAGGGGTGACACATCCCCTTGGCCTACAGCATCACCCAGGCTGACCCTGGGGCAAACAGAGTGACTGTCAGCAGGACACATCTGGACAGGGGTGCAGGTGCCTCTGGTGTGGTGGACTATTCTGCTGGGAGCTGTTCTGATTGGCTGGGCCCAGGAGGTATTGATTTTTAAATACCTCTGAAAGGAGGGATCTCTTTTACAGGAGTCACAATGTCCCAAAGCAAAAGAACCCTATGCAGTGAAATTTGTAGTTCCTTCCTGGTAGTTTGTTGCCTACATTTTCATGCTTAAGTTGAGTGCATCATAAATAGCATGGAGTTAGCTCCATTAATGCATATTTTGCTTTTTCAAATAAACCTTTTGTTATCTTTATGAAATCCCAAGTTAAAGAGTCCCTTGGGAGGGAGAATAGGAATTGACTTTGCTTGTATGTGCCTTTAAGAAGTCTGGAATAATTTACAGGAACATAACAAAAGCGGTGAGCCACTGGGTGTGGGGAAGGAGTGGTGCAGATGGTGGAAACCAGAGAGATGGCAGGAAACAGGGTTGGGTGCATGATTTTTCTCTTTTTTTTAATATATTTTTTATTGATTAAGATATTACATATGTGTCCTTATCCCCACGTTACCCCCCCCTACCCCCACTCATGCCCTCACCTCCCCGTTGTCCGTGTCCATTGGTTAGGCCTATACGCTTGCATATAAGTCCTTTGGTTGATCTTTCCCCCTTGC
>NW_006289398.1:2235468-2252904 GCF_000327345.1 Myotis davidii
GAGTTCAGAGCGGGCGGGAGCTTGTGACTCCCTCCTGATTGAAAAAGACAGCCGTCTCCTCAGGTGCCAGCCCCTTTCCGTGCTCGAACCTCCGTACCTCTGCTCTTTACTTCCGCAGCTCCTCTGGCTCTGTGTGCTTTTCTTTCCTTCTAGTTGTAGAATTTCCACTCAGCCAGCCTTCCTGTGGTTCTGGATGATGCCCGTTTTGTCTTTTCGTTGTATTTTTGAAGTTGTTGTGGGAGGCAGCAATTTCGGTGTTTACCTATGCCGCCATCTTAGTTTTCTCCCTGGGTGCATGATTTTTCAAGGATTTTCTTTTATATTTGTTGGTTTTTTTATTAGCCTTTGTGAATGTGCCATCTCTGAAAAAAAATAAGCAAATAAATCAATAAAAGAAATTTCAACTAACTCTAAAGCTTACTCTAAATGCCTATACTGTCTCTGGAAGGAGGACATTAAGGAAGCTGACCTTGGGGTCACCTACAGGAGGACAGTGGCTCAGGTGAGCAGGAAGAGAAAGGAGGCTTACTTTTCACCCGGTCACCTGTTGAATATTTTGAATTCTGTGCCATATACATGTGTTATCTGGTCATGAATAAATAAATAAATAGAAAAACAACAGTAACCCTAAACTAGAATGACCCTTCTGACAACTCAAGTAAAAGGTTCGGAGCAAAAGGACCAAGCAAGGGGCGCCCTGGACTTTAATAAGCCTGTTCCTCATTATTCCGGAAAGGCCTCCCGGGCCTGAACAAATATGCCTGCTCTGGATGGCCCATGCCCGGATCTCTGACTTATTTTAGAAATGCTTTCCCTCCTGTTTTCCTAGGAAGGATCCCATCTTAAACATTGCTGACCATTTCCAGCAAACGTAAGTGTCACAGTGGGTTAGGGTTAGGGTTAGGAAAACAGACGTAACAAGAAATCTGCCCGCACCCCAAATTCGTTTGTTTGAAGAAGACAAGGTCTTGGGAAGCCGCTTTGCACTCTGTGCTCTCACTCCCCGGGTTTCCCCGGCTCCCTCCTGAGCCCCTCTCAGCATTCACGTGCAGCAGCTTGCCATGTCGGATCCCTTTCAGGACAGGGGTTTGAAGCAGGATGGAAGGGGCCACCCAGAGAGACAAAGTACAAAAACGAGGAGGACTTACCTTGGGCCAGATTGATTGCGCTGTTCTGAGAACAGTGTGGTTGGAGGACAGGGTGCACTCAGTCCTTTGGTCAGTGGTGCGGGGAAGGCCTGTGCGTGCTGGGGAGTGATGGGCAGGTAGGTGGGGAGCGGATATTGGGGTAAATGGAGGGCCGCTCTATGGCACTGGCAGGCGGGGGGGTGAGCAGTCCACCACGTCCTCTTCTTCTAAAGTTGTTCAAAAAGTCAGCACAGGTTTCCAGGTTTCTACTCCAATTCTGCTGCCACTTCAAACCTATTCTTGAAAGCATCACAAATGTTCGTGTTTTGGTCACACGACTCTTCCTTCAAATTATTCCTAAGGAAAGTGCCTAAATGGCACAGCCCGAGAGCCAGGACAGCCAGGAGTCTGCAGACCTGCCTTTGGGTTTGGGTTCTGCTTCTCGGCATCATTCTGTGCCCTTGAACGAGATACAATGCTCCAGCTCTCTGAGCCTGTGTCCCTGGGTGCGGCAGAACTTGCTCCTCCCCTCAGCATTGCTGTGAGCACTGGCTGAGGTTAGTGTATTACCGTGATGGGGGTGGGAGGAGGGCGGGTATAAAATATGATGGCTGGGCACAACAGCTATGGCACAGACCGCAGCCAGATGGCCCGTTTTCTCTTCTGGAAAATGAGGGCATCGAAGCCGTCCAAAAGCCCTAGAATCCCCGCTGCTCAGACGTGGGGCACCACACTTATTTGGGGGCCAGATTGACATGGGAGTGTTAGGTTTTTGTCTAGCCCACCTGCTGCCCAATTGTCACTGTGCTTGTTTACTGCGTGCTGCCCAGGCCTCCCTGGAAACTTGACATAGTAGGCAGTAGGTGCACTGTGCTATTTTTCTAAAAAATAAAAAATTCTGAATTAGAAACACAGTTGGCCTCAAAGATTTTGGATACAGGACTGTGAGTCTTTGCAACTAAAGTCATAGGGCTACTGTAAGGATCAATACACTTGATTTAGATAAAGCCTAGTGCCTGGCCCATAGTAGGTGCCCCATGAGTATTAGCTGCCTTGCCCTCCCTGAGGTCACTGCAACCCTGAGTAGCCTTGAACACTCTCCACCATCGCTCCAGACCTGTTTCCCTACGTGTGCCTGGAGCTATTAATGTTTAAGATTCTGTCCATTCAACCACTCAGCCTGGGACTCCCCTGAAGCTCCTGTCTTCCCAGCTCCCCACCCAAACGCTCTCCTGGTCAGAATAGGGAGATGCTCCCTGTCGCCACCTGCCCCGACCTCCCTCTGCTTTCTCAGCAGCTGTAGGTGAAGGAGGGGGAGAAAGCTTCAGGAAGCATCCCACCAGCTGGTCTCAGACTCGTTGCTCACCCCCACGTACTGCTCATGGGCTGAATGGCTGGGATCCCAGACGCACTGTGGGTGCAGCTCTGCCCCCTTTAGAAAAGCTACTTCCACCTTTCTGGACCTCAGTTTCTCATGGATGCAGGAAAACGGCCAGCCTAGATGCTAGCTGCATGCCCCCTGGCTCCCTTAAGTCCAGCCTCCTGACTGCTGCCCTACACCTGTGATCTTTGTGTGCCTGGATTTGGTGACCACAGGAAATCCGATCCTCTGTCCCTAACTCCCTGCGCGCAGAAGCTAACCTGGCTCTAGGAACAGGCTCTGGGTCATTCCTGGACAAGTTTAGAGATGAATTGGACCATCTCAGGTTCAAAGAGGTCTGGCCTGGTAGCTGGGGGACTTCAGGCAAGGATGTCATCCCTTGATTAAAGTTGGGGGCCAGGCAGCACAGTGACCAGCACTGGAAATCCCATTCACAGACACAAGGGCCCTGCTAGTGGTGAGAGGACTGATGGAGAAGCAGGAAAGGGGCTTTTTGGAGTGGCTGGGGTTCATGGCAGGGCTCTAGCTCGGAGGGAGACTGAGGCCTGAGGGAGAGTGAGTAAAGGAAGGGAAAGCAAGATGGCAGCTTGGTACTGTGTATTGGGTCTCCCAAAGGTGAGAGGAAGCACCTTGACCCTCAAAACCATAGCTCCATGGCTCTGGCTATAGCAGAACAGTCAGCCCAGATGGCAAGATGCTGTGACAGACCAGCCTTGTTTGCCCTTCATCCTCATAAAGCGGACCCTCATCTTTTTTTTTTTTTTTTCAGAAACAGTGTGATAGATTGAAAACACTAAGTGCCCTCGTCTGTGTGGCTCAGTTGGTTGGAGGAACGTCCTATGCACCAGAAGGTCTTGGGTTCCATTCCAGGTCAGGGCATATACGTTGTGGGTTTGATCCCTGGGCAAGACAAGTATGAAAGCAAGCAATTGATGTGTCTCTTTCATATCGATATTTCTCTGTCTCTCCCTTCTGCCTTCTCTAAAATAAAAACAAATAAACAAACAAACAAAAACCAGAAAAGTAACTCAGCCCCAGAACCCAGGGGTGCTTGGTAAGATACAGGCAGAAACCCTGGGAGGGTGGGGCCAGCCGGCACATGCTCTTGCCCCTTATCCTTTCTTCGTATTTTCTCCCTGCAACCCAGGCAGGATGCTGAGAGAGAAACAGCTACCTGGGGAATGTGAAGGAAAGCCACAAGCCAAGCTTGGTGGGTGTGAAAGCTAAACTAGGCCTAAGACTCTGATGGCACTGGAGGTTGCAGGACTAGCCCTGGTGGCACCACAGTTCTCGTTTGGTTAGTGGCCTGCGGCTGGGGTTCAGGCACACCGTGTTCCTGGATTGCTGTGAGTGTTGGATGAGACACCTTAGGAGACTCTCAGGGGAGCCCGACAGACATGGCTGAGCACGCAGAATCCTACTTTGGGACCTTGTCCTAATCTTAAGCCCCTGTAGGTAGTGGAGACTGATGCCACTGGTATATACTTCCTGTTCCCAACTTGGTTAACTGCAGACTCAGCGAGGGTAATCCTGGGACCACAAAGGGATGTTGATAAATCCAGCTGCAGAGAAGCAGTTTAGAAAAATCAGGGAAGCAAGGCAGAGGATGCCGGACGTGGTGGCTTACTGTAAATCCATCTGCGTATCTAGAGAAGTTTTCTCCACTTACGTCCTCTGGATGGTGGTTGAGGAGCACCTTCTTCACATTCAGAGTACACCGTTCATTCACCTGTTCATGCATTCACCAAACACTTCCTGGGTGCTACATTGCATCAGGCACTATATTAGGTGCCGGAGCTACAAAGGTGGATAAAAGACAGTCCTTGGCCTCAAGCCTCTTCTCTGGGTCCCTAATGTTTTAGGGAATAAGCCCAAAAGATGAAAGGCACATTAGGGTTAACTATGGAAAAAGAAGGTCTGGATGCTGAGCTTGCTGTCATTTTGCACCTTCTTACTGATGCTGCAAGAATCATACACGCTGGGTTTTGGGAGATGGGGGACATTTCCAGTGCAGACTGAAGTGGAAAGTTACTGGTATGCTCAGAAGTAAGCTCACATAATTATGGGCTGAGGTCAGAGAACTGTAGAGTTCTTAATTTGTAGCATTTCCTTGGGCTGTGAGTAAACTACCCTTTGACTCAAGTGAAATATGCTACCTCCCTAAATGGAAAATACCCAGAAGGTGGAACTTTTATGTTATTTACCAATGGAAAGCCATTGGGCCTCAGTGGCACCCACTGCACCACACCCTGGCCAGTTGACTAAAAGCATGGCGCAGCCCACTAGTTTTCAGGTAGTTGCTCCTGACCAGAGAGGAAAGGGGTGCGCAGTTTAGACCGTGCTTCTGAGTACAGGCTCTGGACTAAGACCTGACTTCGAATCCTGACTGTTCCTTACCAGCCTGTGAGAAGCCAGTAACTACTTGACATCACCGAGTCTCTGCTTCTTCGTCAATAACAAGGAGATAGGTCCTACCACTTAGGATTGTTAGGAAGATTGAACGCAATATCCTGTGCAAAGGCTTGACACTGAGCTGGAGCTCGAAGTACTGTCACTGTGGGGGCAATGAGATGGAAAAGAGAATGAGGATCTTTTCTCAGCAGGGTCACCTGGGTTGGAGCCAGTTTCCCCCCAAGCAGACCTCCCCATGTTATCTCTCTGTCCAGACACGTCCCATCCTCCACAGGCCCCAGAGCCCGTTCAACCTCTGTTCTCACGAATTCTGTCCCCAGCGCCTTCAACTCCTGGAGAATGTGGGGCTCCCCGGTTATTTAAATAGAGAGCTGCATTTCCGTGTTGCTGAAACGTTCATCGTGAGGGTGGGCACATGGGCAGTTCTGGACGGTCTGTGAAATGAGTACGTCCAATACCCCACTGATTGAATCCTCTTTGTGAGGCTAGTGGAGGGTTGTCATGAAAGGCCTCCCTATCTAACGACATGCTTTTCTTGACGATAGCCATTCTGACAGGTGTGAGATGGTACTTCATCGTCGTTTTGATTTGCATCTCTCAGATGATTAGTGACTTTGAGCATGTTTTCATATGTCTCCTGGCCTTCCATATGTCCTCTTTCAAAAAGTGTCTACATAGGTCCTTTGCCCATTTTTTGATTGGATTGTTTTATCAAAAGAAAAAAAAAAAAGACATGTATTTCTTCATCTCTTCAGTGGAGGTGATGGTCCTGACCTCATCTGATGGTGGGAGGAATTCAACCGAATGACATCCATCTAGCATGATGACTGGGAGAAGTAGGAGGTCAATAAATAATCCTCCTTCCTTCCCCATGACCCTCCGTTGCTCCCATAGTGCCCCGAACTGTCTAAGTGCTGACAACATGTGGCAGGAGGAATATAGACATCCACTCTTAGCAACTTACCCATAAGTTGCAATTAGTTATCCCTAGTCCAGTTCTTCTCAACCCCAGCACTCATTAAAATTACTGGGAAGAAATTTTAAAATTACCAGTCTCTAGCTTGCACTCCATCTCTCCCCCACCCCCAACAGATAATCTGACTTCATAGCTCCTTGAAGGAATGACCACCTCTCCGGGTTTCAGTTTGTCCTTCTGTAAATGAAGAGCAGACAGGGGAGTAACTCACCGCATGTTACACAGCTTGAGAAGGCCCACTGAGGCCCCTCCAAGGGCATTTACCCCAATAGACACTGTCTTTAGTTAAAAGATATTTTGTTTATCATGGATTTTTATATTAATTTTGAGTTTTAAAATGTTGCATTCACATATTATTCATCTTGATTACTGGGGCTTTTTATGGCACTTGCTCACAGTTTTCACTTGAGGCCATAGGGAAATTTCTGTAGGCTTACTTGAAATCAACTTCTGGTTCCTCTAATTCCTACTCCCATTAAAAAGCCTTTGGGATCTGTTCTTTAACCACTTCCTTTTGATGAACTGCAAGATAACCTAATGCTAAAGTAAAGCTATTATGCAACCAGCCCAGGAGGTTGTGCTCTGTAACAGTGCCAGGCTCTTCCTTAAAAAACTTAAGGACTGCCCTAACTGGTTTGGCTCAGTGGATAGAGCATTGGCCTGTGGATTCAAGGGTCCCCAGGTTCAATTCTGGTCAAGGGCATGTACCTGGGTTGTGGGCACATCCCCAGTAGGGAGTGTGCAGGAGGCAGCCGATCGATGTTTCTCTCTCACCGATGTTTCTAACTCTCTATCCCTCTCCCTTGAAAATCTCTGTGATTTTTCTCTGTGAAAAATCAATAAAATATATTTTAAAACAAAAAACAAAAACTTAAGGACTAAGTGACCTTGACACAATAGAACAAGATGTGAGCAACTACACTTGCTCTATAATTATCAAAATTTGTCTTGTGTCAAGATGAATTCCCAAACCCACACTCCCAGTGGCCTAAGGACTGTGTCCTATCTGCCTCACCAATCATAAGCAAAGAGGACCTAGGTTATTAGCTGAGTGGTATCTATATATATAAAAACCTAAGTGACCTTTATGGTGGAACGACTGGAACGACCAGTCGCTATGACGCACACTGAGCAGGCATGCAGGTGAGTGGTTAGGAGTGAGCAGGCATGCAGACAAGTGGTTAGGGGCGATCAGGCAGGCAGGCAAGCAGTTAGGGGCAAGAGGTCCTGGAATGCGAGAGGGAACTCCCTCCCATGCATGAATTTCATGCACCGGGCCTCTAGTCTATAATAATAAAAGCGTAATATACTAATTAGACAGGACATCCTTCCAGACAACCTTCCAGACAAAGCCAGGGCTGCGAGGGAAGCCCAGGTCCCAGGTTTTGGGTGTCAGAGGGAAGCCGGTGCCAGCAGCCAGGGGAAGGAAGGCCTACTCTTGCATGAATTTTGTGCATCGGGTCTCTAGTAAGGATATAGTCATTCATAGATTTTTAAAAACAAGTCTTCAGCAAGCACCTACTCTGTACAAGATATTGGAGATACAGCAATGAATAAGCCAAACCTGGGTACTGCCTTACAGAGGCCCACCTGAAATTATTGTAACAGCAACTTTACCAAGGTCAAGGATAATCTTAAATAACCAGAAATGAACTGACACCTAAGGTCTCTTATAGGCAAAGTAAAGAGTGTCTCGAATGCACAGTAAAGATAAAACTCTAGCTACTTGTCTAACGCAGAAAGATACAGAACATATGAGTGTGTTTTATATCAATTTGAGATTTTCAAGAGAGCCCTTAAATATCAATATCATTTAGGTCTGCGCAAGGAAGAGATAAAGTGTTTTTATAACCAGGTCCTGCAGGAGGACATTAGTAACCATCTGAAACAGTGCTTGCCAAGACCTGGAATGTACTTCACCGCCTGGGTTAACATGGAACAGGAAGCTCTACCAACATGTTGATTAAAGTCCATGATGAAAGCTCAAGCTTCCTCGAATAAGTAAGATTATAGTTGCTGGAAATGACATGGAGAATGTATGACAATATGAAAACTGAAAGACAGCAAAAGGGAAAGATGTCTCCTAAAAACATCCTTTTGCATATAAAAAATGAAAATCAAATTTTGGATGTTAATTCTAAGAAAGAGACACTCAGTACCCTGCAGAACATGTCTGATTGGTCAGAAAAGGGGCGCTAGTAAATCTATTGTAAAGCTCTTTTCATTTATGCTGCAAGCTTCTAGATCTCACACTGAGATGTTGTAATGAAGTTCAGGGACAGGGAAAGGAGGGAAGAGCATGTTAAAGGGGGACAGCACAACCTGTGGATTTTACTAAGAGCCTTTCCAGACCAATCCACAGGGGCACAGTGGCTGTGTTGTAGAAAATATTTGTTGAGTACAAGAGTAGGCAACATCTGAGCCCTAAGAGATTTAGGAATTGTCCATTCTTGTTAATAGTTAAAACAAAGAATGTGAAGGAAATAACCGGAAAAGGTAACATGAGGATGGTGGGGGCCAAGCTTGAACACTTGAGTATCCCCAATGTTTAAGGTCAGGACAGAAGACAAGGAACCCATTGAAGGGATAGAAAATGAATGGCCGAAGAGAACCAGCAGGGTGTGTGGTTGGAGAAGCCAAGGAAGTAAGACTTTAGAGAATATGCCTGGTTGAACACAGCTGAGAAATGCAGCCAGCTGAGGACCATCGATTTGGCAATATTTGCTGGAGGAGTTTGAGTGGAATGGTGTGAGCATGACACAGATTGCAGGAGACTTGGGACTGACGGGGAGGAGAGGAGATGTGGACAGGATCAGGCATTGCTTTACAGGATCCCTAAAAAGGAACTCTACTCTGTTTTTATTCCTGAAGAGCCTGGCTTGCTGAATTATAAAGGTTTATCTTCAAAACTGACCTGCCGGAAGTGGCAGGGTGGGAAATAGCCACACTTTGATTTGAGAAAAATCAAAGTAACAGGGCATTCTAACCTTGATTCTGTTGATTATTAAAAACATTGTTCATTCCTTAAAGAAATAATGCCTTTAAATTTTTTCTTTATAGCAATTCTTGGACTTCTCTATAGTGTATAAGTTTCCCACAAGAATTCAAGGAAAATGAGTTGGCATCTCTTCCTTTGAAAAGCAAGCTTTGGGGGCAGGAAAGGGTCTCTTGATCTGCTGTACACAGACACTAGGTCCTATTTTACCACTGGGTAAACAGAGAAGATGACCAATGAGCTGCAGTGCTGCAGTGTGGTCAGAAGGCTTTACCCAAAGACACACACACGAGGTATTGGAAGGCAGATCTTGCATCTTAAATCAGAACCTCAAAGTTATTCAAATAGATCAGCCATAAAAAAATGCCAAGAAAAATATTTCAATGATTATTGTTCTATTTCACAAAGCCCAGGGTCTTAGGCTATCACAACATCCTAGTGTTTTCCAACTCTATCTAAGCATCAGATCATTTGCATGAACTAAATTGTTCACAATATAAATATATATCATTTTTTTAAAAAGCTGGACAAGAGTGGTTGGATCTGAATGAGATTGGGCCAAAGTTTCCTCCTTGGAATGCAAAATAGTTCAAAAGTCCTAGCTCTAGAAAAGTGGTCCACGACCCTGGATGCATTTTAGGATCACCTGAAGACAAAGCCTAATGCATTTAGGGATCCTGATTTAATCAGGCTAGGAGAAGAGCTCCAACATGGTATTTTTATAAGCACCCCAGATGATTCTTTTATGCAATGAGGGCTAAGAACTGCTACCCTAGAGACTGTGAGAAGTTCCATTTTCTAAAGAAGATCCTACTTACAGTAAGATTATTGCCAAACCATCAGTCAGGGGATACTCAGCAGTTGGTTAATCAAATATCTTAACTAATGAGATTTGGTGAATTTAACAATAAAAATCCATTCTACATGGTCTTAGAATAAATAATATACACATTACAAAAGTCACACTGACTATCTAATTCAGCCAGCATTTATCCAAAGATCATTTCTTGGGCACCTATTATATGGCAGTCTGTGTAAGAGACTTAGAGAGATATATAAATTATTCTTCTCATCTTTGCTCTCAAAAAACTATTAAGTCTTCTGTGGAAGGTAGAATGTATGATACAAAGCAAAATCTAAGAATCAAGAAGCCCTGGAGGATCTTACACTATCTTGAAGTCAGTATCATTTTCATGGACTAAAGAGGACCACAAATTCTAGCCACTCTTCCCATCAAAAAGTGGCCTCTGTTTTCCTCTCCCTTTACGTCTGGCCTTGTCACCTTCTTTGAACAATAAGTGCAGCAGAATTGATACACTGCTAGCTGTAGTCTAGGCTTTAAGGCCGAGATTTTAAGAAACTTGGCAGCTTCTGTCTTTGTTCTCTTGTAGTCTTCAGCCACCATGCACAGTGGTCCAGCTACTGTGCAAAAGAGACCACCGGGAGGGAGAGATTCCTGGCATTCCAGCCATTTGAGCCAAGTGTTAGATACATGTTGAAATATAGCCTCGAAAGCAGCATGTGAAGAAGCCCACACTAGCCACGTGGAGAAGCCACGTGGAGAGTAAGGCATGCTGGCCTCTAGCCCCAGCTCAGTAGCCAGAGAAAAACAGTCTCATGACTAACAGGTAAGACCAATGGAAGAATCATTCAATCAACACAGAACATCATAAAGTTTTTAAGTCACTAAGATTTAGGGTTGTTTGTTACACAGCAATATATAACTGACACAGAAACTGGTAACTAGAAGTGGGTTGTGGCCATAAAGAAAACTGAAACATGTGGAATTGGTTGTGTATGAGGTAGTAGGTTAGAAGCTGGAAGGATGGAAAGGATCCTATTGGAGGTTGGAAGTTGTTGCTGTTGGAAACTGGAGAAAACAACATTTATATAATGTAGTACCAGGTTGTCTAATGGAAAATAATACTTCAATTTACCATCTATGTTTCACTAAATACAGTATATGCATCAGATAGGTTTATCTAATAGCTATGCACTTTCATAGAGTACATAAAACATGCTTTCCTCATGTTCATGTGAAACCATCAAAGTGTATTTAAAACAATAGCAAAGCTCACAAAATATGTTGTGCATAAAAAAAGTTGAACAATAAGTGCTAGCTGATATATCCCCAGTGTGCTTAGAGAAGCTAGTCGAGATGAATTATAGCAGCAACAGAAGATCATCAATGTTTTTTCCTGCTGCTCTAAAATTTTCCCCTAAGCAGGAGCCTCGCAGTGGAAAATCCCCAGCATGAAGGCTCATAGAGGAAGTGTGGCAAACATGTGCTGGCCACTAGGTTTATCTTTCAATGGTGTGTTTCCATTAATAAATGGTTCTTGGAACAACAAAGAATCTGAGTATCTGAGCTACATAAAGAGCAAAGTATAGTTCAAAGGGATGATTGACACACTTTCTTGTATATTCTTAAGAGGCAAACAATAAACCACCCAATTGAATTTTGAAATCAAACAATTACTTTTTAGAAATGCACAGACTCCAAGAGGAAACAGACCCAGAGTGATTAAGTGATTTGCCCAAAATCACTGAGCCAGGTCCCAGCAGAGCTGAGTTCAGGCTGCCTCTCCCTGTCTCACCATTTAGTTAAACACTGACTGACCGCCTCTGGTTAAGTTGGAAACTGTTCAAAAGAGACAGAATCCTTGACCCCATCAAACTGGCAAAGGGAGAAATAATGAACGAATTAACAAAGGGAATTACATAGCTTGATAGGTGGTGACAAAATAAAGTTAGAGCAGAGCAAAAGGAATTGGGAGGGCTGGCAGGGGTGACTGGGGGTGCAGTTCTGCATCCTGTGGTCAGGGCAGGCCTTGTTGAAAAGATCTGAAGGAGACAAGACGTTTGCCATGAGCGAAGCCGTGTGGGGGTCTCTCTGGGTGGATTCTCTTGTTACTAACTGGAGGTTGGGAGAATTTAGTGCCTTCCTTCTTCGATAACACTGGAAAGCTCCACCAACGCCCACTTCTCCGAAGAGTCTCACCTCCCTCCAGATTCTCTGAATATATCCTGGTGGCAAAGGTCACAAATCAGATCTTCTGGTATGCTCAAGTCACTTTTGTCCAACACCTGAGAAGGTCCCCGCTGAGCCTGGCTACTAATAATCTAGTGTCTCTCTTCTTGGCAGTCACAATGGAATGGCAGGGTCGGGTTGGGGATGGTGACGACGAAGGCAAAAGAGAAGATGCCATATGTTGGTGTCCTGAGTCACTGCATGTGTAAACACTTAGCATGCCGCTCCATCCCGCACACCTGTGCTCTCCCTTCCTCAGGACAGATGGCTGCTAGACTCATTATGGGTTTAGACTCATTTATGGTTATGGGCTGGATTTTGAAAAGATTTTGGAGATAACAGCTCCATTTCCTCAATTAGCAGATAAGGACATTGAAATCTATAGGCGTGCAAGTATGAAAAATACACTTCCTCCCATCGCTTGTTCCTTTGTGCCAGACATTTTGGAGCATTTGAAGCAGAAGGAAATAGGTGGCAGCTACAACAGTGCAACCTGCAGAGATGATTAGAATCACAGCATGAAATTTTCAGCTCTGCTTTTAAACGGATCGTTTCCAATGTCCTGAAGGAAAAAGCACACACCTGCAGTCAAAGAATTTTACTGACAGCTACATATCCTTTTGAGGAAAAGTATAATATGGCAAATAGAAGTAGAAAAAAGTACTTGGATAGCCAGCGAGCCCCTTAGGGACACCTCAGTCCTTCTATTTGTAGAGGCTAGAAAAGGGGCGGGGGGATTAGTAAAGGGTGTGACAGTTAACTTGTGTCAACTTGACCCAGGTTGTTGGTTAAACATCAGTCCAGAAGTTGCTGTGAAGGTATTTTTCTGTGTGATTAACATTTCAGTCAGTAGACTTTGACTAAAGCAGATTATCCTCCATAATGTGATTGGACATCATCTAATCAGTAGACGATCTTAAGAAAAGACTGAGGTCTCTCTAGGAAGAAGGAATTCGGCCTTCCGGCTGCCTGCAGTCCCAACCTGCAACATCAGTTCTCCCCTGGTCTCCAGCTTGCCGGCCTGCCCTGCACAATGTAGATTTGCCAACCCCCACAATCACTTCAGCCAATTCCTTCTCTCTGTCTCTCTCTCATTCATATATATATACATGCACACGGTCTTTCTTGCCTCTTCTTCCCAGCCTTTAAGCGTGTATCTCCTGCTTACTATATTCTGCTTGATCCTGCTGCTCCCTCTTCACTTCTGTCCTTGAGCTGCCATCTAGAACTGAATACCTCCTAGGACATGGCTTCTCTTTCCCCCACCCCAAAAATATACTCTTAAAAGATACCCTTAATGCCAAATTTAGCTTTTTTTCCTAGCCAGCCAAGTTCTTCCTCACTTTGTAGAAGCGTCTGTGTCCATTGGCCATGCCTTCCTTGGGACCCTTTCCTCTCTACTTTGTGTACATTCTCCTGATTGTCTTTCCTTTTCCTTCATCAGCTCTGGTTCCTCCTGTCCCCGGAAGCTGGGCAGATAGCCACAGAACCCAGCCTTCTGCCCTCTGCCCTCTTCTCATACCATCTATATCTCTTTGTTTCCCTGCTTCTTCTCTCCCCACCTCCTCCGCTTCTGAGAGCTGAAGCCTCTCATAGATATGATTGTCATCACCTTTATGCTAATGATTCTGCCACTGCATAGCCAGGCCTGTTCTCACTGCTGTCCTGTACGCCACTCTTGGAAGTCTGGAACTCAGCGTATCTGAAATGAGGAATCACTTCCCCACTCAAAAGTGGTTTTCCTCTCAATTTCTTCATCTCTACAAAGAGTGCATCTCTTCTAGTAACCCAGGGCAGCATTATTGAAGCCATAGTTGCTTCTTTGCTCTCTTTATCTTTCTCATCCCCTAAAAGAATAGTCCCTGTCACAGGGCATGAGTAGCTTCCACCTGTGACTTGTTCTGCCCACTAGTGGAGTGAAATCAACTGAGAGGGCATGACCTACCACTCCATTCTTTTCTCAGCTAGGATAAAGCTTTACTTCTCTAAAGGAAATAATTATTTTTAAAATTCCAGATGTCAACATTGTTATTTTAATAAGATAAGCATCAATTTTATTTCTTTAAGCCAGGGATTTTCAACTTCTTTTCATTTCATGTCACACATAAACTAATTAGTAAAATTCAGTGGCATAACAAAAACTATATATATTTTTGCCAATCTGACAAAAATAGGTTTAATTTTTATTTATTTACAAAAAAGAGTAATTACCTACACTTTCTCCAAAGTGACTTTATTAAAAAGCAGGTGCCTATACTTATATAAAGATTTCTGTTACCAAGAATTAACCAGTCAGATGCAACTTTATTTGTGATGAGACCAATAAGAGGCAACTCTGTTATATGACCTATATATTTATGGTTCAAGACAGGGCATTCACACCGGACAGCTATGTATTGCATTTAAGAGTTTAATTTTTTTTTGCTGCACACCAGTTTTAAATTGCTGCTTTAAGCCATTGTTTTCAAAATTTAAAATAATGCTGAGAGGTATTAAGCATGTAAATTATTTCTTTCCATTTAAGAAACTATTTGGCAGTACATCTAAAGAGTCATGAAAACATGTCTACCATTTGACATAATAATCAAAATTCTAAGAAAAGGAAAGGCTGGAATCCAAAGGTGTTCATTGTAGACCTACAGAAAAATAGAAAGCAGCCTGACAGTTAAATAAGAGAATGGCTTGGTAAATTATACATAGGAAATGATCAATTTCGTTAGATATAATACAGCCATTAAAAGTGATCATTGGAAAAATAAGTAGCAACCTGGAAACATACAGAAAAAATATATAAATTGTTTTTCTTCTATGATTACAACAAAGTTAAAATTAGATATGTATTTTGCCAAGAACTGGAAATGTGGAAAATAATTTATTTTGAGATGGTATAATCCGAATCACTTTTTAAATTTAGTTTTTATATTTTTAGTCATTTCAAAAAGGCATTGTCTAGGCAGTGGCTTTTTTACTTGTTTGACTGTGACTCAATATTGAAAAATACATTTTACATCACCAATTAGCGTGCACACACACATACACACACATATGCACACAAACACAATTTTGTATGTAAATTGCATTTCATTTATTATAAAATACATAATTTTTCACAAACATCTGTAAAATCAGAATGTATGTTACAAGTGATGGTATCTTACACTTAAAATTGTCAGCCTTTTTTTCTTTATTAGAGATTAATGGTGTCTCTCATAATTAATGGTTTCAGATTGGATAAAACATGGCAACAAATAAGTTTCATGAAACAATTACCAAGTATGATATATTGTGATATTTTCCTCTTCTTTTCTGTTCTATTTTGTATCTTTAAAAAAATGTTTAATATTGGAAAAATTTTTAATGAAGTTTTACAACTCACTGATGCGGAAGTTGGCAAACTATGGTCATGAGCTAAGAGTGGTTTCTAAATACTCAGGAAAGAGAAAAGAAGACTACTTTGTGATATGCAGCAATTCGAAGACATTTCAGTGTCATGGATTTTTCTTGGGACCCAGGCACCCATTTGTTTCTCTATTATCTATGATGACTCTTGCACACAAAAGCAGACCACGTGGCCACAAAGCCCAGAATATTTACCATGTGGCCCTTTACAAAAAAAAAGTTTGCAGGCCCTGAACTAACAGGTGGCAAGTCAGCACTTAAAACACTTCTGAGGTAGCAGCCGGAGCACAGAGGTGGAGGTCGAGATCGAATCTGAATTCTGGGTCCATCATTGTTACTACCTTTGCATTTATAGATGTCTAAAATGCCCACCTGATAGTGCTACTGGGAGTTTTGTGTGATCATTTACCTAAAATGCTTGGCCTCTGGTAGATACTTGATAAATGTTAGATTTACCCCTCTTTCCTTTTAAATTTTGCTTAAGCCATGACCCCCACCCACCCACTCTCTCCCCATCAAGGTTGGTGATGATTACTCCCATGCCGTGACCCCCTTCCCAGGGGAGTCTTGAGGGCAAAGTCCAAAGGAGTCTTCCACAAGTGTGAATTTTTTTTTTAAATTTCTTTATTGGTTATGGCATTACAAATGTGTCCTCATACAAGTGTGAAATTTTTGATGTTTCACATTTTATCCTAAAAATTAAGGGGGATTTTTCCTTCCAAATCCATGCTTGTTTCAATATAGATGTTATTTTAGCTTGAACAAAATGGATACTCCTAGGAGATATTCCACGTTTGCTTTGGGACTTTGCACACATCTTGGCTCACTGCCATGCATCTCTTTCCCCAGTTTGAGAAGCACAGGTTTATGCAATGAGATTTGTTATTATTTTAAGATCTTTTCCCCGAAGAACTCACCTTCGTCATTTCACTGTAGTTAAATAGACATGAAGAGAAACTGTCCTCTGTTGGAGTTGGGCCTCAGAATGGAAGGCATGAGTACGTGGAGAGAATCATTAAAAACTAAGCTCAGTCCAGTTCTTGCAGGTGCAGAGCTGATTTTTTTTCCAGAGTTCCCCGAAGCAGTTGGGATTAGCTGGATTTACTCAGCGGAGGACGCTCACAAGAGACTCGTGCCAGAGGCTAATTTAATAATTTGCAAAGAGTGATTACCAAGCACACTGGAACCTCATCATTGCCTTTTCTCCCTACAGGTAAAGTTATATGGAAAGCCAAATCATAGCCACAGGCTGCTTGCTGAGCATGGAATCAGAGGAGTAGCTAAATGATCTTAACAGCTATTGCGTCAAATTCAAAAGGCTTGGCATGCCCATCTCCCTGCCCAGTAGGTGCCTACCAGTCAAACCGAAATACTCGTGCATCAGTCAGAGTCTCCTATACCCAGTGCTGCAGGTAACTGACACATTCCTAATCTTGGGGGGTTTCCTCTTTCTTGATTTCGTGCCAACTTCCCCCTCTCTACCATACACATTTTTGTTTATTCATTCTTTCTTGAGATGTTAAGATAGTCTACAGTGGTGTTTTTTAAAATATATCCCCTAGAATGACAAACAAGCTTGAAAACTTTGGTATTTATTCTGCACTTTGAGCATCTCTTATGTCTCAGAGCATCTCTCCAGACTAATAGAAGTAGAAAATGCTGGGCTTCCTTTTCTTCCTCTCACATTTGTTCAAGTCTTGATAACATTACAGGTTCTATTCCTACATTCAGCCTGAAGAAACCCTACTTTGTTAGAGTGACTTCTGCATGAGGATAATCTTACCTGGCTTATACTGAATCCATTTGCTTAAATCTCTCTTTTTTAAAAAATTTAAATTCTTTATTGTTGAAAGTATTACATATGTCTCCTTTTCCCCCCATTGACCTCTCCCCAGCTGCTTCCCCCTCAGCACATGTCCCTGCCCCGCTACTGTCTGTGTCCATGGGTTATGCTTATATGCATGTATACAAGTCCTTTGGTTGATCTCTTAACCTCCCCCCCACCCTCTCCTGCCTCCCCTCCGAGGTGTGACAGTTTGTTCGATGCTTCTATGTTTCTGGATCTATTTTTGTTCATCCGTTTGTGTGGTTCATTATATTCCACAAATGGGCGAG
>NW_006289398.1:2253035-2253786 GCF_000327345.1 Myotis davidii
CCTCCCTCCCACCCCCACCTTCCCTCTGAGGTTTGACAGTCAGTTTGATGCTTCTCTGTCTCTGGATCTATTTTTGTTTATCAGTTTATGTTGTTCACTAGAGGCCCAGAGCATGAAATTCGTGTACAAAGGGTGTGTGTGTGTGTGTGTGTGTGTCCCTCAGCCCAGCCTGCACCCTCTCCAATCTGGGACCCCTCGAGAGCAGTCGGACATCCCTCTCACAATCGAGGACTGCTGGCTCCCAACCGCTCACCTGCCTGCCTGCCTGATTGCCCCTAACTGCTTCTGCCTGCCAGCCTAATCACCCCCTAACCACTCCCCTGCCAGCCTGATCGATGCCTAACTGCCCTTCCCTGCTGGCCTGGTCACCCCTAACTGCCCTTCCCTGTAGGCCTGGTCACCCCCCAACTGCCCTCCCCTGCAGGCCTGGTCACCCCCAACTGCCCTCCCCTGCTGGCCTGGTCACCCCTAACTGCCCTCCCTTGCCAATCTGGTCGCCCCTAACTGCCCTCCCTTGTCAGCCTGGTCACCCCTAACTGCCCTCCCCTGCCAGCCATCTTGTGTCCACATGGAGGTGGCCATCTTGTGTGTTGGAGTGATGGTCAATTTGCATATTATCTCTTTATTATATAAGATTATATTCCACAAATGGATGAAATCATGTGATATTTATCTTTCTCTGACTGGGTTATTTCACTTAGCATAATGCTCTCCAGTTCCATCTATGCTGTTACAAATGGTAAGAGTTCCA
>NW_006289398.1:2254102-2277238 GCF_000327345.1 Myotis davidii
TGCATCTCTCAGATGATTAGTGACTTTGAGCATGTTTTCATATGCCGCTTGGCTTTCTGTATGTCCATGTTCGAAAAGTATCTGCTTAGGTCCTTTGCCCATTTTTTGATTGGATTGTTTATCTTCCTTTTGTTAAGTTGTGTGAGTTTCCTATAAATGTTGGAGATTAAACCCTTATCGGATGTAATATTGGCAAATATGTTCTCCCAAGCAGTGGGCTCTCTTTTTTTCTTGATGGTTTCTGTTGCTGTGCAAAAGCTTTTTATTTTGATGTAGTCTTATTTGTTTATTTTCTCCTTAGTTTCCATTGTCCTAGGAGCTGTATCGGTAAAGATATCGCTACGACATATGTCTGATATTTTACTGGCTATGGATTCTTTTAAGATCACCTGACTTACACTGAATCATTTCCTGAAATTTCTTTTAAAAAACAATATAGTTTTTATTGATTTCAGAGAGGAAGGAAGCAGGAAAATGAGATGATAGAAACATTAATGATGAGAGAGAAACATTGATCAGCTGCCTCCTGTATACTCTACATTGGGGATCGAGTCCACAACCCAGGCACGTGCCCTGACCAGGACTGGAACTGTGACCTCCTGATTCATTGGTCAATGCTGAGCCATGCCAGCTGGGCCATTTGCTTAAAATTTTTAAATGTAATGGGATCACCTAATGTACTAACATTTTCAAAATATATATATAAAGATAATAACACATTTGAAAAATAAATTAGCTAAAGAAAGAATTACCGATATCCCACCATCCTAATTCAATCATGAGGAAAAAAGTCTAAGGACTTATTTGTAAGCTCTTAAGAGTTTTTTCTCAGTAAGTACATTTTTAAAATCTTAATCGTTTATTTAAATATAAAGTTCTTAGTTTTTACTGTCTTGATATTCATGTCTTGCTTTAAAATCATCAATTTAGAAATAACTTCTAACAGGTTGTCTAATCCTCTCCCATACATACACAGAATATGGGGCCTAATCCTTCTGAAATATGGTCACCTGCTACCATTTTCGAAGACGTGTCTGGGAAAGAGAAAGACACAATTTACTGCCACAAGTTATTATTTCTTGTGTCTGCCTCTCTCCTCTCCACAGTGGTTACCTTCCTTCCTGAAGTGTTTGGAGAAAGAGGAGTATGTTTCAAACCTACATATCAGTGCAGCTTCTATGTTGTTCTCTGGCCCCTACCCACAGCTCCTAGGATCGTCTTGGGTCCCTGTTCATTTCCCTATTGGCCAGTGCCTAGACTTCTAGAAAGCAGTGCCAACTGACTTTTCCAGAGGGTCAGGGGAGGGGAGGCAGTGGAGGAAACTATAATTTCTCTATTGTTATATGAGCGATTAAATTTTACTGGATTTTTTTAAAAAAAAAAAAAAGAGAAATTTCAGTTCAGCACAAAACAATTTGAAATTTGCAAATTTCCTAAGATATTACTCTTCTTATAAAACCATGGATTTCTCTATCACTGGGAATTTCTCCAACCAGGCCTGCTGCTATGCTGCTGGAGCTGCCTCCCCCTTTTCCCTTACCCTGGATGCCAGCCTAACGTCCCCGCAGTGCTATTACCTTCTAGTGCAGAGCAGTTTATCTATCTAAACCAGTGGTTCTCAACTGGGGACACCTTTGCCTCCCTTCTGCCAGGAGTCATTGTCAATGTCTGGAGACATTTTTGATTGTCATGGCTGAGCAGGGAGGTTCTGCTGGCATCTAGTGGGTAGAGGCCAAGGGTGCTACTAAACACCCTATACTGTACAGGACAGCCTCCCATAATAAACGATTATCCAGCCTAGAATGCCAGTAATGCAGGTGTTGAGAAACCCGGATTGAATTCCAACCCACCCCAACCAAACTAGGACCACAGCATAAGTCTGCCAATCCAGATTCTGATGAAGGCGATCTGCTGATGATGGCCATTTACGCCACGACTCCACCGAGCACGATAAAACCAGCAAACATTCTTTAACATACCCGTATTCGACTTCTGAGTACAGTTATTATGCCTACCAACTTCTAAAATGTAGAAATATTTGTACTTCTGTTCAGAAAAAGTGTCTGAAAATTGGAGATGTTTTCTTCCAGTTACAATTCTGTCTACACTGCTCTTTTATGGGTAAGGATAAACACTCCTTTTTCTGAAGGCTTACCCATAAAGATACTGAGTTGAGGATGCTTTGGGGCAGGAAACCACAGGCCGCGCCCACAGCTGGGTGATGCTGCAGCTGCAGAAGTCTGGAGATGGGTGCTGTGGTGAGAAAAACGGCGTATTTTTTTTTGGTAGTTCCTTTTGCTTGGGATTGTGCACATTTTGTCATGATGCGTGCCTTACTGTATCATAGTGTCCTGGTTACCTATTTGACTCCCCAGCTCCCTCTACCACACTCTCTTAGTCTGTAAGATCCTACAGGCTTTCCTAGTTCCTACAAGGGCCCAGCCCTTGGAGGACCCCCCCACGGTTGTTTGCTGAATAAATACATGAATGATTGCTCTGTAGAATCAGGTAGAAATGACATGTCATAGCCCTAGTTTAGGCTGAGGTGTAAAGAAGGACTTGCATTAACTGTGCAAACATGGGAAAGGTACACTGCTAGTGTTGAAGTTCCAGTCGCATGAATGAGAAGTTTCACAATACTAATTTCTTTAGAGAGTAATTTTAAAAAGGGATTTCCATTTGAACTGTATTTGGGATGACTGAGGATCTCCAACTTGAATGTGTATCAGAAATGCATGAGGAGCTATTAAAATACAGAGCTCCAGGCCCCAATGCTAGAGACTTCAAACAGTGTGATATGAGGCCCAAGAAACTGGCTACTTATTTATTTAAAATATATTTTTATTGACTTCAGAGAGGAAGGGAAAGGGAGAGAATAGAAACATCAATGATGAGAGGGTATCATTGATTGGCTGCCTCCTGCACGCCCACAACCTGGGCATGTGCCCTGACCAGGAATTGAACCCAGGACCCTTCAGTCCGCAGGCTGACGCTCTAGCCACTGAGCCAAACCAGCCAGGGCGAAGCTGGCTTTTTAAAGAAACATCTTCTGATGCTGAGTAGTTAGTTTCTGAAGCAGATAGTCTTTGTTCCAATAGCTTATAAATGAAGGCATGCCTTGGCGCTATTGGAAGAGTCTTCTAAAAAACAACAACAACAATAATAATAATGCACATTCCCAGACCTCAGCCTAGTGGTGTTTATTCTTAGTCACCAGTAGAACATGGCTCCTAGGAGTGTGGCTGGAATGCCTCAGATCCTTCCACCTGTGGCCTCAACCCGTCCCGTTCTGGACGAGGGAGGGAGTAGCTCCCTCCACAGGTTCCTTTGAGTGGCTCAGCTTAGGGAACGGGGCTACAGAGAAGAGGTTCATTACAATGTGATGTGAAGGCAGGTGGAGGCTTTCAGAAGCCTCTCTAAGGACCTGGAAGGGCTTGTAGGGAGGTGGCTGTCACTGCATTAATTTTACCTCATTTTATTTCACACACATGGCTTTACTTAGGCTTAATGAAATGTCCTATTCACATCACTCTCATGTTCAAAAGTCATCGAGACGTTTAATGTAATGAAATGAAGAGGGGAGTGAAGAGTCAAAGGAAAGAGGGAAGTTTTCCTCCAGTCACGAGGCGAAGGCTGGTAGAAAGGAAGGTGCAGAGACATGATACAGGAAGCCCGCCGGAGCCCAGATTGTCCGTGTTCTGGTCCCTCCCCCCATGAGGCACAGGCCACGCTGTGGAAGGTGAGGCCCCAGCCCGAGTCCAACTCACCCAGAGTTCACCTGCCAGACTCCTGAGAGACCTGGTCCTTCCACTTTTCATGGCTCCCCAAGATGGGGAAGGATGCGCAAGGAACCCTTCCGAACCTGAGGTCCATCACTGACACTCTCCCCACAGCCTCACCTGGCTTGAGCTCCGAAGAGCAGGCGCTCTGTTGGTCTCACTGCTCTCCCCTCAGCTCTTTTAATTGCCCAAAGATGTAGTCCTTGATGTTTTGAATAAAAGAATATATAAACAAACAGCAAACCCAGCATCTCAGGGTCTCACAGGCAGGAAGGAAAATGTTGTCCCAAGCAGCAGGCCGTCGGTTCTCAGAGGGTCAGCTGGAAAAATAGTAGAAAGATGGTTCTAAGAAGCTTTTATTTTTCTTATTTCTGGTATCAACACACTTCATTTGATACAAACTAAATTCTGGTAATTATAGGTAAATTCTATGAATGTGTGTACAAATGTGGCAATACAGACCAAGGGCAGAGGAAAATAGCAAATTGCTTTATTAGAATGTCTTCATGTCTTTGAATTTGGACAAAGTAAACATCAAAATAATAATATTATCTGAAAAGTGAACTTCATAAAAGTAAAAAAGTGATGATTAATCCATGTATTTAATCTTCTCAGCAAAACATGGTGAATATGGGAGGTGATAGATGTGTTAATTAACTCATTGGGAGAAATCCTTTCACAATATATCTGTATATCATATCGTACATTTTAAATACCTCACAATTTTATTTGTAAATTATACCTCAACAAAGCTGGAAAACAAACAAAAGACTTCATTTTCAGAGACTATTATCTCTCCTAGAATGGGTTTTTAAGACTTCTTTGAGGTGTGTGAGAAATTTTTTCAAATAAAATGCAAGTTTATTTGCTCAGAAATATTTTTAAGAAGACACCATTTGTATAGCCCCCTTCTTTCAGCATTAAAAATTTTTCACACATCTCTGTATGTCCTGGTCAGGGTTGGAACCCAGAGAAAGATGAAGAAGAGGGTCTGGCCCCTACCCCAAGAAGAGGGCAGCGTGCGTTGCTGCTGTGTAAAGATCCTTCTCTATTTTACAGTCTTTCTTACTTTATTATTTAGAATCCAGTTCATTACATTTTGCTGATAACAACAGCCATGCTGGCATATTACACAGGCTTGCAACATTAAACAAAGATAAAAGTTGTGCTTGTTTTTTCCAGGAAAAGAAAATGTGTTTAGAAAATGCTCTTAAAGATGGTAAAGATGTAAGGAATAATTATTAACTAAAAATGTTTGCTCATCAAAACGTAGCAGGAGGCATTAATGTGTGAACACATACATTTGAGGTCTCCTTGTTAAAGAGCAAAAAGAACATATTTAAAAACATATTTTTCTAGTAGGATTGACAATGTTGGTGTCTTCATGGGTTTGTTATTGTGTTGCCATACAAATTAGTCAACGTTAAATGCTGTCCTAGACTTTGCTTCCAGAACTTTAAAGATTTTCATTCCTTCTTTTGGGAGAATTTGGCACTGGTTTGGCCAATAATGCTTCTAGACTTGAGTCCAAGAGCCAGCCAGGCCCATGAGGCTTCTGCTGAGATCCACAAGCATGATCCGTGTGAACCCTAGGAGCTTTATCACGAAAACATCTGATGGAAGGCTTAAACAGTTCCTGTGTCATTTCAGAGCACAGGAGGAACGAGACCCCAGACCACGGAGTATGTTCACTGAAGGCTGTAGCTCATGGCTGCCTAAGCAGTCATCAGTTCTGACAGAAGATTAGATCTTGACTTCAGGTTCGTAGCATATCTACATAATCTCCTTAGGGATTTTAATCTTCATATATGTGATCATCATAAAGTGATGTAGAATGCTAAGAGGGGGGACTAGGTCAAACATATTTCTCAGTATAGGTCTGCCTTTGAAGCTACTGATTTTTTGGCTTTTCCATCAGATTTTACTATCTTTAGGATTTCTTAGCTTTGGTGAATATATCCTCCTCCTTCCTCCCACTAAGAGCATGAGTGAAAGAGAACATGACTCCAACAAGGATTTTTATCTCATTTCCGGGTTTAGGAGACAATTTGGAATATTAAATTTAGATGTCAAAAAAATGCAACTTTAAGAATTTCTTGTTGGCTTAAGAGAATCGGGTCAATGTACCAGGTATTTTTAATTTTGATTTTCTGATAATGCCTGCATGTGTTTTATATGATATACTGTGCATATGATGGCTCCAGCCTTCTCTATGTTTTCCCCACTCCCAGTGTCCAGCGCACAGTCGGTGTTTGGTATATGCTTACTGAACGAATGGATTTGGTGCCATAACCCAAGGACTGCTGGCCTGGCAGGTCCAGGAATTTTCCAGTACAGTCTTCTTCTTAATCGATTGGCTTCATTAAAGTAGAAACAGTGAGGCTAATTGGCCGTGATGCAGGCTAATTTCCCCAGGTTATTGATGTGGCTGTCACACACCCATTAGTTAGCAAGCTCTTGTGCAGGCACCTGAGACAAAGGACCTAATCAGTTGACAGGATTTGGACCTGGACAACACAGACGGGAGAGAAGAAAGAATGCAGCAGGAACTGGTGAATCTGCCAGCCTTTGGGAACACGGACAAAACTGGCAGACACCTGCCCTGTGGGTTACAACCCTGGCTGTCCACTAGACTCACTTGAATTGTTCTTGTAACAAGTGGATGCTAAGCCCTCTACTCAGAGATCTAGATTCAGTTGTTCTAAGGTAGGACAAGGAAATTGGAATATTTTTAAAGCTCTTAAGTAATTCCACTGCATGGCCAGGATTACAAATTATGTGTTAAGGCAAGAAGTGAATAGTTCCCATCCTTCTACCTTTGCTGATCTCTCCCATTCAAAAGGTCACCTCGCCAGTGAGGTGCTACCAGCAAGAAGTCTGCATTGGAAAACTGCAAGTCAGATGTCAGCAAATGTAAAGCTCACTTCCTGTTGGTATTGGTGCCCTTTTACAAGCCCATATATATCCTCTAGCAGGAAAATTCTCACCCATAAGTTGTATTCTTGTGTCAGTAATCATGGAAAGAATTAAAAAATAAAATGTAATTATATTCAAAGTGTGTAAAATTTGGATGTATTTTTTAAAAATTAAATTAAAAACAAAGCAATATAAATAAAAATTTCCCTAAATATAACATTATAAGGGATTTAATATAACATTTTATTTAACTCACATATCCAAAATGTAATCATTTCAACACTTAATCAATATTAATAAAATTAACGAGGATAAACTTTCCAAGAAAAATTAATTAGATAGCTAGCCTTCCTTCCTCCCTGACTTAAAAAACTATTTAAAAAAAATATTTGGGTCTTAAAAGTTGAAAATAACTTTGCTTTGAGAAGACAATGAAAAAGAGTGGGTAAGGGGGACCTTCTATTTCTACTTTTTTTTCTCTCTCCTTTTAGACACTTGGAAATTTTCTCACAATATATTTGCAAAAATTCAGGCAGAAATGCCTATGTAAATAAGCTAACCTTCTAGAAACTGCGGCCAACTGCTTAGAACAGATTTGGCCCCATAAATCCTTTTGGATCCCCTCTCCCCCCTCCCCGCAAGAAATGAGGTTTATAATGTGGAAAACATACAATTTCATTTCTAAGAAACTTAAGAGTCAATATCCTAGAGGCATAGCTACCCCAAGGTCCAGACGTATATTTTGTGCGGACCCTGTCCATCTAAATAATTTGAGTCACCACCATTGGCATGTCAGCACAATTCCAGCAGCCCATTCTCGCACGTTCTCATGTGAAAAGTATGTGTTGGACTGGGTAGTCTGCCCCTTCCGGAACCAGTGCCCGTAGGCCTGAGTCTAAGCTCCTGGAAGCATCTGGTTGAGCCACATGCAAGGCAGAGAACAGAGAAAGAAAGGTTCTATGCTGGGTGCAGGATGCCATGCCCAGAGGACACTGCCATCCCAAGAGACCCAGACAGTGTGGAGGAAGGCACTCCAAAGCGAGCCTCTCCCCCACCCCCTAACCAGATCGAAGGAAGGTACTATGTGAGTTGCCAAGGACCTAGTTAAATAAGTCCCTTTTGGTGGGTGGGGCATCCAGCTGGGTGGACACACAGAAAGTAGGACTGGCGGAAAGATTGCTGATCTTGGGTTAGAAGAGAACCCTCTGTTTTTTGTTACACTTCATTCACCCCAACGATATTTATCACACGTCATGGACCAGGCATGACAGTAGATGCTGAGATGAGCAGTGGTGAGTGAGCGAGCTCTCGAGGAGTTTGCAGTCTAGAGCAGTGATGGCGAACCTTTTGAGCTCGGCGTGTCAGCATTTTGAAAAACCCTAACTTAACTCTGGTGCCGTGTCACATAGAGAAATTTTTTGATATTTCAACCATAGTAAAACAAAGACTTATATTTTTTATATTTATTTTATATATTTAAATGCCATTTAACAAGGAAAAATCAACCAAAAAAATGAGTTTGCGTGTCACCTCTGACCCGCGTGCCATAGGTTCGCCATCACTGATCTAGAGGGTGGGGCCCGAGCATCAGAATGCTTTAAAATTCCCCCGATGATTCCAATGCCAGCCAGTGCTGAGAACTGCTGACTTAGTGGGCAACCCATGACCCTGAGCGAATGAGCATCTCTGCTTCTGTTCTCCACGGTCTCTCATCTACCCCAGCAAATCCCGAGTCCCTGGGGCAGGCTCTGGCACAGGGATGTTTGGTCGGTGAGTTCTTTCTGCACTGCAGGTGTTCAGGGACTCTCTGTGCCACTACGAAACCATCCCAGGACGGTGCAGCAGCTGGCTGTGGTGGGCCAGGCTGCACATCACATTGAGTTGGTAGGCGTCACATCTTTTACGACTGTTGGGACTATTTTTCTCCTGGAGCATAATACCAGGATGACTCCAAAGCCAGTGAGGCAGCTTCCCAAACCACAGATATTTTTTCAGAACATAATACCTCACCTGAAACTATTATACAACCAACTCGCTGGCACGTTCTGCTAGAAAATTCAGGCATCTTCATCTTCTGTCAGCCTTTTGGAATTTAAGTGAATAAATATCTTTAAACTACAAAATACTTGGCTGCTTCTAAACTCAAAATGAAGTTTGTTTCAAATGAGCTTCAAAGGGGGAAAACCATGTGTTTTTACTTAATAGTTTTTTGACAGTTCCTACCTACATACTTAACTCTAGTTCGTAATTCAGATCCCCTTAAATAAAATTGTTATTTCTTACATCAACCCTGGCTGGCTCTCTGAAATGTACTGCAGATAATTTAACTTGATATCTGCTATGTTTGTAATTTATCAGGGCTGCCAAATGCTGATTACACGAATCGGGCTGGTTGGCTCCCAGTGGGGTTCTCCTCTTGAGTTCATACTGGGCAGCTCTCTCCATCTTTCCATCATATTTAGTTCATGTCTTTTGTGCTTTGTGCATGCAGTTGTAAGTAGTATTTTATTTACAACTTTATAAATCATAAAATGACATAATTTTAAACACACAGTTAATAGCCCATAAAAATAAAATCAGGAAAAGAGAAAGCAAACATCTGTTTTGGGGAGTCACTATCATTTTTAATATTCTTCTCTTATTTATTTATTTATTTATTTATTTTGAGGTGGTTTCTAATGAAGCCCTCTCATGCAGCTGGAAAATCCTCACAGCTGAACGGCTGGCTGTCTCAGCCACAGAGCTGTCAAAGGCTACCCGACACAGGAGAGAAAATGGGAACCTGAGGAACGTCCAGGAAGAAGGAAGCCCTCCTTCTTTCCTCCTTGGTAGCAGCAGATTTTTAAAGATGTCCTCAATGCAAAGTTCTGCCAGGAGTTCTGGGCTCTGCTATTGATGTGCATGTCCGCAGTTTGGCTCAGATAGGACCGGGTGTGATTTCATGAATTCGTTCTTCCAATGAAGCTCATTGCTGGCAGTCTCTGTGCTCCACACTTGGACCCAGAGTAGAATGAGACATGATCCCTGACCTCAGAGAGTCCTCGTGTCCTCTTGTTGAGGTCCCTGCAGTCCACAGACAAGAAGAATGAATAGGCAAGAGAAAGGGCAGTTTGCCCAGGAATGTTCACTCTGTGGAGAGCTGACTCAACCTACACAAATCACAACAGAGTATAAATCAGAATATGTTCGAGCTGACACAATACTCTTAACTCCTTTCTTCCTCACCTCCCAGTATCTCATCTCCAACTCACTATATGTGTGCATATATGTGTGTGTGTGTGTATAATATATATCTGTTCTGAGTATATGTATACTTATATATCTAAGTATACATACAAAAGTGTTATATGTGTTTATATAATACACACCAAGTATGCATATATACACTAAGTATAAGTATATATATTAGTCGGAAGAAATATATATTCTAATTTAGTGCTTACTATGCATGCAAAGATCTAAACATCTCAATGGCTTGTTCCGGCTTTGACCTTGCCCAATGCAGACTACATATCAGTAAGAGGCATAATTGTACTCATTCTGTGTGATACAGAAACCAGCTGGAAGGTGGCAGGTCGCTCAAGGTCATGCAGCTGGCAAGGGCGAAGCTCAGGTTCCCGCAGGCCTGCTGATGGCAGGGCTCTTCCAGTTCAGCGGTCTCAATCTCACTGAAATGAAATGAAAGTCTATCTTTGCCTCTTGGGTCAGTAGCATTTTTTTCTTTCTATTTATTTCAGATGTCAGTCACTTTTTTAAGGTCATCTAGTTTACTTTTCCCAAATAATTTTTCAAAAATATTTGAATGCAATTTTTTCCCCCATTTGGAGCAGAAATTTCCCAATTTGGGGAACAATCTTCTAGGATCTGAGCATGCCACAAATGGGTTATTCATCACGCTCCCACTGAGAAAATAAGAAAGAAACCATAACATTCGTCTTTCTCCCTCCCTTCCTCCCCTTTCTCCTTCTTTTCTTTTTTATTACTAGTATCTCCTTTCATTTCTTCTCTTCATTCCTAATTTAAAAGCTGTATTAGGCCCAGTGTACTCATATCTTAGAAGAAGCATGCCTACAGATAATTATCAGGAAATAGAATATGGACCATAATAGAAATACATTCAAAATACTGGACAGTTCCAGTCCAGAAGAGGGTGTGATTAACTTTATTCTGAAGAGGGTGGGGCCAGTGAATCTTTCACACAAAGACTCTCAACTGGATTCTTGAAGAATGAATAGGCAGAAGAAGGGGCGACGTGGGACGAGAGCACGGAATTTGAAAAGCCGGGCAGCGTCTTCACTGGCTACAGTTTCCTACATTAGTGACCGCTCCCTACAAGATTAGGAAGAGGAACCGAGGCGTGGGAAGGTCAGAGGTGAACAAGTATTGTGTTGATATTGGCCACGTGTGTGCTGTTTCCGAAGACACGCATCCTGCTGCTCGCCGCGTTGTTGTCATGACAGGTGGGGCAGCTGCAGGGATGGCGCCCGGCCAGTCCGTGCCGATGGAATGCTTTCTCTCTCCTGGAAATCATGATTCTCAATGCTTAATTTTTATAAGGAGCATTTCTGTTTGTTATAAAGGCCGTTCTATGCGGTACAAGTGAGCCAGGCTGTATGGCAGAGCATTGGTTTTCTCACAGATATCTAGTGCAAGGAGAATGGGGTCTTCCCGGTGAGCAAGAACAATCCCTGATGATGGGAATGAAGCCCCTCTCCCCTGAAGCTCGTGGCTGCACAGATCAGAGTTCAGTCCACAAAGAAGAAGGTGGAAATGGTTGTTGGGCAGCACTCTACAATGTCTGCTACAAAGTGAATGAGAGTATGAAGAGAGGATCTGATTGACACTTGCAGTTAGCACAAATGAGGCATCTGTACTAATGAAGGAGGAGCCTTACATATTTTCTCTCTTCTTTAGCAAAAATACACATTATCATAGGTGACATATAATGCTTTGCAGAGAACTTTTTATTAGTTTTTGCTTTGTTTTACTGTATATTTATCTATAATCTTCAAAACAGTGCTTTGTAAGTATTAGTGCTATTAAATTTCTACTCATCATCTGTAAGATTTAAATTTGTCTTAATTTATTCAATACCTGAATACCTACAGAAGGCAAAACATTTGTTTTCTGGTAAAGGTCGTCTTTTAAAAAAATGCTAAATAAAAATGTTTCCTTTGGAACAACAAAATAGAAGCCACCAGGGTTCTGAGATGACCTCAGATAGAGCCAGCTATCCAGTTTGGACCACTTGCTTATCTCTGGACTATTATTCGAGGAAGAAAGAAATTTCATCTCCTTTGAGGCACTGTAGTTGAGTCTATTGATAAAACAGCCTTTCTTAACTAGTAGACTTGTTACCTTTATTTATTTATTTTTTTTCAGGGAGCAAATCTTTCAATTCTGTCATAAGAACCTGAAATTTAGAATTTTATCTAAAATTTACAGGTCTTTTTTTAAACGGTTGACTATTGTTTAGGCCAAAATCACATGTTGGCGCATAACCACTGCCCCTTTGGCATTGCTTCTGTCTCTAACACTTCCTGGCTGTATGACTGGAGGCTTCTATACCTGGGCCTCATGCTTTCCCTCCACCACAGGCACAACCATATTTTCAGGGAGGCGGAGAGAGGACCCCTGGCCAACATTTGAAAAGGGGGGGGAAGGTGGATTGGGGGCTCTCTGTGTCATTTATTTGATACTTTATAAAGAGACTAATTTACTAGGAGAAAATACTGCAGAGCATCTAGTTTCTCAAATCAAGGAAGTAATAGATCATGGCAGATGGAAAGGTATCCTACAGATGAGGACTATTGAGTGGATTCGGTGAATTAATATGTGTAAGTGGTAAACACACACTTAAGGTTGATATTAGCAATGCAACTTGCTCAAGGTCACAGCTAGTAAGTGGAGGAGTAGATGGACCTCCTAGACTGACCCTTCCATGTCTCAACTTGTTCATGCATTTTTGTCTGCCATTTTGCTCTGTATTCTTGAAATTTCCTTGATTTTACCTTCTATAGGACTAATTCTGTCTTTAATCATGTTCACTATTCAGTTCAATTTTTTAGTGAATTCTTTTTCTTTATTTGGCAATCATGTTTTTCTTCTAGTGCCCTCGTAGCTCATTCTTACCACAGCCATCTATTCTTATATTGTGGATGTAATATTCTTTCTGTCTCTGAGCACATTAAGATGATTATTTTTTAAAGTTTTTTTTGGTTTTCTGGTTATTTCTGTTTTCTGCAGGGTCATCAGTTCTGTTCGTTCATCCAGTTCCTTTCCTTCTATTGGTCTTCCTCAAATATCTGATCATCTTGCATCTGTCATTCATATTTATGAGTTACCATTTGTATGAGGAATTAGTATGATTTCCCTCCGCAGCTGTGTGGGTCTTTCCCCCAGGAAGCAGGCTTCTCCCAGTGGTTGACTGTGTGTTTGTGTAAGTGCCCTGGCTGTGTTGACAGACTTCACTTGGCTCATGGATATAGAACAGACAGGCAGCCTGAAGACAGCCTCCAGTTACCACGAAAGAGGACCTGACTTTGGCTATGGAAGGCTCTTGTGTATTTCTTTCCTGAGCGGATCAGGTTGCTCTCCAGTCTCCATGCGAATTCCCATCTAGGAGGTGGGAGGGACATAGTCACAGGGCATTTCAGCTCCGTTTTCTTTCTAATTTTTGTCTAAAAGCCTTTTCCCAGCAGATAATTCGCTTTCTTAAAGGATACTTGTCGGGATTTATCCTGTGGCTAAACACTGCTGTTCCCAGGTGTTTTTCCCTTAATATCTGGTGATTGTCCATGCTGCCTCTATTTATTGATTCCAAACTTCTTCCTTTACTATGGTTTTCCTCACTCTTACTGTTCAGATTCCATCTCCTTTTTATCTTCTTGTAAGTTTTCATAAATTTTTGTCCAATATGGTAGATACATAACTTTCTAAAGTACATTGTCCGTATTTTTATTTATATCTGTACAACCTTCCATACATTTGAATAGATTTGGAAGCCTATGTTCAGCCTATTATTTTGATTAGTCTTTCTGATAAGTAATTCAAAAATACCTTTTCACTGTTGCCTTCTTTACATTTCTATTTAAGATTAACGCTTTATACAGGCTTATTTTGAAAAGGTGACAATGAAGAAGTATATGTTTGCTAATGTAGCTAATATGTGTAATATACAGAGAAGAGGAGGAGAAAAACATACTAATTAGATAAAATTAGTTTTATCTAATTATGCCAATAACATTTAAATCTAGATTTCAGAGTTCCTGGGCGAACTTCAAGCTCTTACTAAGTGAGAAATAATTCAAAGGATCAGAAGTGGAAGGTTGATTCTTTCTTGATTTACCCTGTGCCACTCTCAGATGGTCAGCCTGCTGGACCCTGAGACAGTGCGAGTGACCCTGTATTCTGAGCCTTTTGGCTTCAAGCCCAGCCACTCTGAGTCCTCATGGAACAATGAGGAGTGGCTTCAATGGCCCTGCTGCTGATGTAACTGATCAAGGAGCCCCCGGCTGTTCTAGGATTTCCCACTGGGTGCTCTGGTTATATTTTGAAGCTGTAGAACAATGTCTGAACTCCAAAATCTGATCCTCAAATGCCAGTTATGAATGTCAGGGAGATAAGGTATAGTACGGGGGTCGGGGTGGGAGGCAAGACGTGATCACAGATCTGTGGGTTGGGAGGCAAGAAGTGGTTGTAGTTCTGCAATAAGAAGGTAGTTGATGTTTATTGAATATTGCGGCAGGTCTCTGAAGTCATACATGTGGGGACACAGAGAGCGCATCGATACTTGGTTCTTCAATGGCCCACCAAGGAGCTGGATTAAAAACTCACTTTCATCCTTGAAAATACAACCTGTTGTAGACTGAATGTTTGTGTCCCCCCAAATTCATATGTTCAAAACCTGGTGGCATTAGGAAGTGGGACCTTTGAGAGGTGATCAGGTCACGAGGAGGGAGTCCTCACGAATGGAATTAGTGCCCTTGTAAAAGGGACCCCAGGGAGCTCCTCACCTCTTTCCACCATGTGAGAACACAGTGAGAAGTCAGCAGCTGCAACCCAGGCGAGGACCCTCACCAGAACCCCACCCACGCTGGCCCCCTGATCTCAGGTCCCCGCCTCCAGGACTGTGAGAAGTAAATTTCTGCTGCTTATGAGCCATTCAGCCTCTGGTACTTTGTTACAGCAGCATAAACGAAGACACACCTAATTGTATTTTTAGAACTAGAAATAATAAAATAGTAATGCAGTTTTAGAAATATGGTATAGAAGGGAACCTCTGTAGAGTTCAGAGGTAATAAGTAAAATGTCTGCTTGGTTCTTTCGAAAAGTGTGCCATCCTGACATCAGTCCCTTCCTCATCACCGCGAGTCTCACCTAGCGGGCATGCCTGCCCACGGCAGGTGTGTGAGAGCCTGGCTCAGTGCGAGCTGCTCTGTGTGTTTATACATTGTATTCAGGTACTGCCCCACAAATACACAGTTACTGTTCACATTTTCCCGCTTTCTCTGTATGTTATAATATATGAAGTAAAAAGTAATAAAATAGGGAATTTGAAGAGTTTCTCCACATCCTAATAAGTCTAGCACATTGCCGATTCCTTGTTATCTTTTCAATTAGATTCATTAAAAGCAATTCTATTTCAAAACATTTTAGCATGGAAAATTAAATATATATGTAAAAGTAGACACGAACCTATAATAAATTCCATGTACTCATCACTCAAGTTTAATAATTACTGATCTGTGGTGAATCTTATTTCATCTATACCCTCCATATCTTCCTCACCCAAATTATTTTGAAGGTAATTCCATATATAGAACAATTTCATTTTTAATGTATCAAAATTACATTATACTCCACCTAATAAACGTAAAAGAAAATGAGAGAGAGAGAGAGAGAGGAGGGAAGGAGAGAGGAAGAAAGGAAGGGAGGGCGGAAGGAAGTGAGGGAAGGAGGGAGGAAGGAACTACTGAAAGAAGAAGATATGAGGGAAGTAGAAAAGGAGAAATGTAGTTTGGTTATTATTTTATTCCTGCAAGTGCAAATTCAGCTTAAGTTACAAAAGTTTGATCAGGTGCAAGTTAATTTGCTTTGCTTTGGAAATGATCCCAGTTAATAAGTATTTACCTTCAGCGTTCAGTTCTGCTGCAAACCCATTGACCCCGATGCCTTGTACTTCAAACACTTTTAGGTGGAATTCAGGCTCTTTAGCATCATTTGATCCTACCCAGATGGCGGACATTATGGAAACAGAACCACTGAACTCTGGGTTTCCTTGCCACTTAAAACAAACAAAATAAACTCCACATTTTTCTGACCTCTGGTTTTATTTGGTCCTGTTTTTGTTTTGGCCAAAAGACTTCAATAAAGATAGAAAAATGTAAAGCTGCGGAGATTACCTGCTTGCACACAGCCATGATCAAATGTTGCCCATGGGAGGACAATCAGTGACTCTCCTACGGTCTCAGGTACAGGTCATCAATTTCTGATATTACAAATACAAGCCCCCATTCTCCTGGGCGTTGGATGAGAAGACAGGGGTTAACTTGTGAGGCTATTTTACTAGCTGACCCGGGACTCTGCTGACCTGCAGGAGCCCTGTGGCCGTCAAACCTGAGGCTCATCTGCAAGAAAGGGCCAACATTAGTTTGAATGGCCAAAGTTTATGGAGTGAGGCAATATCTCTGAGACCCAAGACCAAAATGTTGGTCTGCTGCACCGAATTAAAGACCAAGGTAGCGATTCCGATAGCGGCCCCTCGGATAAGTACGCATCTGATACTGTGCCGGCGCAGAGCAGCTGTTCCAGCAGAACAGTCTCTAATAGAACCATTTGCATCTCCGTGTTTTACAAATAGCAGAGGGAACGTGGGAGAGAAGGAAGAACCCGACCGAGGAAACCAGTGCAATCTCTTTGGCATCACAGAGTTGATAAGGGAAGAAGCTTGGCTTTAATAGGATGCTAATTAATTTGGAGTCAAATTGCAAGTAAAAATGCCAAAATATTATTCACTTGTTTCTTGACAGAACCAGTCTTCACCTTCTGCTGTCCGACTTCTTGCTTTTATTTATACGCAAGAAGCACAGGACACTGTGCACACTGGACTACTAACTTGGTGGTGTTTCTGAAAAGGAAGGGCCATGGCTTATTGTAGCTGATACTTCCTATGGCTGATGCATCTGATGTTATTTTATAGGCTCTTGTAACATATTGCTTTCTGAATGGGGGCTTGTATTTGCAATATCAGAAAATGATGACCTGTACCTGAGACCGTAGGAGAGTCACTGATTGTCCTCCCACGGGCTTATTCCCAGAGCAGAAGTGTGACTCAGCATGCAGGTAAGACCTCAGCAGTCTCCTTGATTCAGTCACAGGGCCACTGTCCAGGGATGACTCCGTGATGCACAACCGTGGGACATGGAGGGACCGGGCAGCAAGCCTCCCCTGGAAGCCTCTCTATGCCCTGACGTAGCGACACTGGGAACTGCTTTAGGAAGGTGTAATGAATGAAATAGGGGAGCAAACCAGATCTGTTTAAGCAGGTTATGCTTGTTTCCCTTGACAAGAGGACTTAAAAAATATATAGGCCCTAGCCGGTTTCACTCAGTGGATAGAGCATCGGCCTACAGACTGAAGGGTCCCAGGTTCGACTCCAGTCAACGGCACATGCCTGGGTTGCAGGCTCAACCCCCAGTAGGGGGCGTGCAGGAGGCAGCCGATCAATGATTTTCTCTCCTCATTGGGTTTCTCTCTCTCTCTCCCTCCCCCTTTCTCTCTGAAATCAATGAAAATATATTTAAATATATATTCCACCTAAAAAAGTCATAATTAGAGAAACAGAGGAGAGTGGTAGTTACCAGGGATTGGAAGGTGGGAGAAATGGGGAGTTATTGGCCAAAGTGTACACACTTCCAGTTACAAGGTTAACAAGTTTGGGGCTTGGCTGTATAGGATGGTGATTATAGCTGATAATGCTGTGCCATATATGCGGATGCTGCTAAAACAGTAGATCTTAGACATCCTCACCACAAAAAAGAAATGGTCCATGTGATGGGTGGGGAGGGTAGTGAATGCTCTGGTGGTGATCATCTTGCAATGTAAATGGGTCAAATCCGCACTGCGCCTGAAACTTACTCAATATTATGTGTCAATTACATATCGATAAATCTGAGGGCAGGGAGAGTTAAGTTTTAAGAAGAGAGAATGTATATAGTTCAGGCCTCAGACTGTGCAGTGGGGTCTCAGGAGTCTCTCTTTACTATGTTCCCCAGGTAAGTCCAGATTTGAGAATTGAGGACCTAGATTTTCAAATACACTCCCAAATCTTACTTAAATTTTTAGTTTTAAATCTATTTCTTTCTCCTCAGTCTCTAGCCAATGACAAAGCAGAATAGTCTCTCCTTTCCCAGGTCTTCACATTCATAGAATGAGTGTTGAGTAACTTCTCTCATTTCTTACCAAACATGGGTTTCATTTGACAAAGGAAGACACAACCCTGAGATGGTTCCACCTGGTTCCAGGCCACCGTGCAGTGACTGGAGTGCCAGACGCTGGCTGCTTTAGCCTCTGTGGTCTGTTCCATTCCATTTGGTCCCTTTCCCACCAGCTTTACATCCGTGGGTGAGAGAGAAAAGTGGGTGTCTGAAAAATCAGACACAAAGCAGGGTACATGTAGATATTAATCCTTAAGCAACATTTTTTTTTCAGAGAGGAATGTACAGAGTGAAAAAGACTTAAGAGAAAGATCAGCCAGATAAAATGTGTGGACCTTTGGATCCCAATTTGAACAAAATGCAAAAATTTTAAAAAATTATGAGGCATCAGAAAAATAACACCAGCTGGATATTTAATAGCATTAAGGAATCATGTTTAAGGATTTAAAAAATGACACTTTTAGCATGGTCCTATTTTTCAAAGTCCTTGAGTTTTAAAAATACATATTGAGAATGTAATGATGTCTGGGATGCTTTAATGCCAAGGGTGAAATGAGGGGAAAGTGATTGTAATGAAACACAGATTCGAAACCACATTGTTCCATGAGTCGATGATTAAATCCAAGTGATGGGTGCATGAGGCTTATGGTGGTATTCTCTCTAGCAATTCACATGTATATATAAAAATTCTCATAGAACATTTAATACGTTTCTCTCAAGGGCTGGCTTACAGCTTGGTGGGTTGTTTGCTTTACCTGCAGCGTAGTAGGCTCATTAGCGAGGCCCACAATTGGACAGAATATTGATAGCTGGATCCCATTCAAGGAGAAAGGGCCTCGGCCTTCCACCCGGACCGCTCTGACGTAGGAGCTCAATCCCAGCCACTGGAAGCGGAAGCCATGGTTCTCTAGTCATGGAATCTTTTTCAAAGGAGCCACGGACGTCTACAGCCTGTTACACTGTGAGGGGCCTAACGCTGCTATAGAGAGACCATCCTATATCATAAAAGGCTAATATGCAAATTGACCAAACGATGTGCACTGACCACCAGGGGGCAGATGCTCAACAGAGGAGCTGCTCCCTGGTGGTCAGTGCGCTCCCACAGGGGGAGAACTGCTTAGCCAGAAGCTGGGCTCACAGCTGGCAAGCACAGCTGCAGTGACTGGAGCCTCTCCCACCTCCAGCAGCACTAAGGAGCAGCGAGCCAAGTGATAAGGAGTAGCGAGCAGGCAGGCACTAAGGAGGGAAGAGTCCCGGACTGTGAGAGGGTGCAGGCTGGGCTGAATTTCGTGCATCGGGCCTCTGGTTAAATAATAAAAGCAGCTTAATAAATCATTAAAAAATTTATGGAAGAGCAATCACATATTTCATAAGAGTTCTTATAGCTCAGAGTATACCTGGGAAATCGTTAACGCCCCAGAGTCAAATGAGGATGCCCCCCCCACACCCCATCAGACTAGGAGGGACATTTCTAGTTAGGGTGTCACGTTCAGCACCAACTTCCAAAGATGCAGAGGAAACTGCAGGGTCCAGACATGAAGGCTAAACAGTGCTGCCTTTCTCCTTTATTCCTGCCCACCACCTCCTTTCTGAATCCACAAAGAGCCGTGAATCTCGAAGGTCAGGGTCTACCAGCCTTCATTAGAACTTCAGAGGTCGCAAGCTCCCAAGTTAAAGGAAAGGTGTTTGGGATTATTTTAAAACATTAATGAATCCGCTATTATTTCAATGAAATATGAACTACTTTTAGTATTTCAATGAGATATGCTTTTTCAGTGCACACACACACACAGGAAACAGCTTTGTCTTATGACCTAGAAGTACCAATAGAGAATCTTAGGGTGAACAGAGCTAGATTTCTGGAAAGATAATGTTTTGTGTGCTTATTTTTCTTCCAGATCTCCAAATAGTTACCTTGGCAGTTGGTCTGCTCTCTGACTGCCCATCTCTGAAGACTGGAGGCTGTTTACAGAAACGGAGTCTCAGCAGTACATTTCCATGAGCTCATTATTAGTTCCCCTTCCACCCTTCAGATCTCGCATGTACAAACGCATCTCCAGGCCGCAGAAGCCCCTGCGTTGAGCTTTGGTTTTCATTCCAAACAAAGCAGCAGAAGTCAGGTATGTGAGTACTGTCATGTCAGGGCATCTTTTTAGAATCCCTGCTTCGGTCACTATTATTCACAGCAGCTCCACTGCCTGGTCTTGCCTGCGCCTTTATGCTGATCAGCCAGCCCACGGCTCCTCCTCCTCCCAGCCTCCCTTAAGAACTTCACCGTCTGCTGTCCCAGAGGGTAACTCCGACCAGGCTCAGAAATCACTTGACTTAACTCGGCTGCACTTCTTTCTGCGTGTGTGTAATTACTCTAGCAGCCCTCTCTAAATACGCGGGGCATTAGATTTCATGTCAGCAGAAGGAGTCCAAACGGCCCAGACTGTCATCTGTTGGAAATAGTTACCGTGTAGGCTTTTACACTTGAAGGGGGAAACTTTTCAATATGCTCTGAAATGAAAGAAGAATTTTGTGTTTTTATCCAAGTGCGCCGGCATCTTTTTCTGTGGGGGCAGTCACAGCGGGGAATGATTATTTTCAGAATCACGACCAGGAAACACTTGGGAATGTATTAGAGAAGTACATGGTTTACACGCAAGGACGGGATCCGCGCGTCCCTCTGTGCTTCGGGTTGACTTGTGAAGACACTGTGGGTGACTGGCCCGGGGAAGGAGATGCCCTGGAGACCCTGGAGCCGTAGTGACACCGCCGGGACCATGTCTGCTGTGCCAAGAGGAGGCGGCAGCCACCTGCTGTGCGGTTTGCACACCTGCAGGCTGAGGCTCCCGGAGGACCCGCAGCAGCGAGGTGAGTCCGGCAGGTTGATCCGTTATGTGTTCTGTGAGCTCCGGGCCATTGGATTCCTGAAAGGGGGCAGGGGAGGGGGGATTGGAGAAGTGCATGGGAATCTCTGGTTGTAAAATGCTTGGCAATCTTGCATTTTTAAACCCTGAGAATAGTCCTAACAGGGATGCATAGGGTGGGTTAACCTGGACTCACTGTTGTGTTTAAGGGACTCTGGAAGACTGTAGACACGCACATTCCTTGGAGCTGTCATCCTGGAGCTCATGTGCCTAAACGTCCGGCCGCTGCCATTCTTCTGGAGTTTGCCCGATGTTGTGCCATTGAAAGCACCCAAGCGGGCCAGACTGGATCTGCTGCAGGGGACGGGTGCAGGAGGCAGCCAATATCGCGTTTCACCCTGGGGGTACTCGCTCAGACTAAGCCTGCTACCTCACAGCCATCCTCGCCCTCAGGCTTTTTAAAGTTTCAAGTCCACTGTCCAGCCAGCTGGATCAGTCCATGGCAGGCGATTGACAAGAGCAGACGGGATGATCCCGCCCATCCATTCTGTCCGGGACAGCAAAGGACACTGGAAAAGTCCGGATGCTGTCACAGATGACATCATTCCCCCCCGCCCCCAGATGAAGGATTTCCCCCAGACATCTATAACTTCTCCTCGGTGACCTGTGATGGATCTGGCTATGGGTCAGTCTAGGCTACAAGCTCTCTATTTCTTTTTCCATAGACACAGCTTGGGATTTCAGTGACATGGGGAGTGTTGGCGAAAGGACTGAAATGTCCCTTTTCCCAAGGTAGCATCTGTGTGCTAGCATTTGTGTGACCGTGTCAGGCCGCCTTCCCAAATGTGGGCTGATGCTTACAAGACTTAGCATAGTGTGGTAGGAAATACTTCATGTTAAATGAAAACAGAGAAAACTCGTAAGACCGTTCTATGCTATCAGGGCTCGTGTAAATTATTTTGAACCAACTGCTTTGGAACATAAAGTCCTGGCATGTGTCTGGGTTTGAGCACAGAACTAAAACATCCTAGCTCCCTGTCAGCAAGCAACCCGAATTGATCACAGGGTTCTTGTGTGCTGCTCGTTTTGCTTGAAATATTTAGAGCTGCCTTCCCCCAACTGCTGGTATAATATTTGTTATATAAGACTTCCTGGGGGTGGTAGGGAAGCATAAAGGGGATGGTAAGAATCATCCGTAAAAATTACCACCCAAAGATGGTTGCTATTAACATTTGAATGTATAGTCTTCTAGCCTTTTCTTCTATGCACATGTTTAGATTATTCTATTGTGTGATTTTTAAACAAAAATAGACCTTGTACATGGTGCTCTGTAAACTGCTTTCTAACTTAAAATAGGTCATGAACAAATGCCCACATCTTCATATATTCTCCGACCACCATATTTGTAACAGTTGTATACTATTCCTTCCTATGGATGTAGCAGAATTGCTTTGGGCAATTCCCTACTGTTAGACAGTTCATTGATTACTAATTTTTTTACTCTTACAAACAACACTGTGTCTAATATCAACTAATGGATAAATCATTGCAGAGATAAAATTATTTTTGTGGGATACATTCTTGGAGGTAAAATTGCAGAGTCAAAGAATATGCATAGTTTTAACGTTTTGCTTTTTTGTGTGTGGTTTTTTGGCCAAATGGCCCTCCGATCAGCTGTGTAGGAATAGATTCCCAGGAAACCGGGTATTGCTTAAAAAGCTCTTTCCCGACTTTACAAGTAGAAAATAGGATCCCACTGCTGTTTTAATTGAAGGCAGGCTGTCTTGACGGGTTCTCCCTTACTGGCCATATTCAGAGCAGCCTGGAAATATCATTATGATGGCATTCTTCCCAAAACACCAACAAGACTGAAAGTCTGTCTCCTTTCTCAGACCGCAGCTTTGGCCTAGAACAGTGGTCGGCAAACTGCGGCTTGTGAGCCACATTCGGATCTTTGGCCCCTTGAGTGTGGCTCTTCCACAAAATACCACATGCAGGCACGCACGTACAGTGTGATTGAAACTTCGTGGCCCATGCGCAGAAGTCAGTGTTCGTCCTGGGCGAGTCTATTTTGAAGAAGTGGCATTAGAAGAAGTGGGGGGTGGACATATCGAGAGGATGAACGAAAGGAGATAGACGAAACAAGTA
>NW_006289398.1:2282065-2288003 GCF_000327345.1 Myotis davidii
CATTCGGATCTTGGCCCCTTGAGTGTGGCTCTTCCACAAAATACCACATGCAGGCACGCACGTACAGTGTGATTGAAACTTCGTGGCCCATGCGCAGAAGTCAGTGTTCGTCCTGGGCGAGTCTATTTTGAAGAAGTACTGTTGACATTTGGCTCTGTTGACTAATGAGTTTGCTGACCACTGGCCTAGGGTGTTTAAAAGCAGCCATCTTCTTCCACAGCCGAGTCTCGAAATGCCTGCCCACATCAACCACAAGCTGTAGAGTTGTGAAGCGCACGAATGCAATCCAGACTGACAGCTGGCTGTTCCAACAAATGCCACCCAGACACCTGAGTCGACAAGTGAACCTGGGCAGTGTTTGCTAGGCTGCTGAATGGTGTTCCAGTTACGGTCTTGGAGTTTAAAAATATTCATTCGGTGCAGAGGCCCTGATTTTCCCTCTAAGCTATATTCAAACCTTGCTATTAGGCAAAGTTCAGAAAAGTCCAGGGAAACAAAGCTATTTGTTTCAGACTGTGGTCTAGCTTGGATTCATTCACTGAGGCTTTCTGCCCTCTCTGCAACCAGCCCAAGGTTCCAGCTCTTTTATTTAGCATACAGACCACGATTAATTGACATTTAATTCTTCAGAGGCGTGACCAGGTTCAACACATGCATTCTTTTTTTTCTTTTTAAATTAAATTTTAATAAATTTTTATTGATTTTTAAAGCGAGGAGGAGAAGGAGGGGAGAGAGAGAGAGAGAGAGAAAAGAGAGAGAAACAGTGACTTGTCGCTCCACTTATTTATGCATTCATTGGTTGATTCTTGTATGTGTCCTGACCAGGGATCGAACCCACAACCTCAGTCAGTATATCAAGACAACTCTCTAACAAACTGAGCTACCAGCCACAGCAACACACACATCTTTTCCAACCCTTCATACTGTATGCTGAAGTGTTTTATGTTAACTGAGGTATTTAATTCTTTCTACCTCATCACTCATTTAAAACGTACGTTTGGGTATTCCTGTAGATAAAAGTCACTTATTCTATAGCAGTTATCGGGACGATGACTGTGCAAAGCACTGTGTCAGATGCTGGGTATGAAAGCTGAGCTAAGCCACCTACGCTGAGGCTTCTGGTCCATACGGCGTTACCTCTGTGGTAGCAGATGCTACATCAGTTGAGAACAGAAGTCCAGTAGGCTCCTCTCCCCACTCATTGCTGTCTTATAGCTTCTTCCGTGACATTTTAAATCCATTTATCTATAACATCAAACTGAGATTACATCTATAATGATCTGGCAGATACTTCAAAAAGAAGATATACAAATGGCCAATGGAGCACATAAAAAATGCTCAACCTAATTAGTTAGTAGGGAAATGAAAAATAAAAACTACTGTGAAATACCACTTCACAGCCAGTAGAATAGCTAAAATTTAAAATACCGATGATATTTGTTGAGGAGAAAGTGGAACAACCAGAACTCCTATTCATTGTTGTGAAGTGGTGTGACCACTTTGGAAAAGACCTTCACAGTTTCTTATATAGTTAAATCCATACCTATCCTATGATATAGCAATTCCATTCTTAGGTATTTTCCCAAGAGAAATGAAGATGATCAGTCCACAAAAAGTTGCACAAGAATGCTCACAGCAATTTCATTCCTATGAGTGCCAACATGCAAACAACCCAAATATATGTAAGCAGGTAAAAAATGGATGAGAAAATTGTAATCTACTCATGCACTGGAAAACTACCCAGTAGTAGGAAGGAAGGAATTACTAAATTACGTGACCTCATAGATGAACTCAAATGTGTACACATTTTGGGGATAAAGACAGGAGGATGACCCTATGGAAGAAGGAGCAAGATCCTGGCACACGTGTAACACACACACTATGGGCTGGTATGCTCCAGCAATAGCATCCATGTCAGCCTGCTGATATGCTGTGTTATGAAAGGCCATCTATTGAGGATGCTCTAGACAACTTTCATGGTAGGTTCACTGGGAGACCTATAAAATCCCTTGCAGAACTATGATTCTATGATTTGCCCACAATTATTTCATTCATGTTGGTGATGTCTCCTCCTCTGTGTTGTACAAATCTTTGAGAGCAGCAGACCAGGTTTATACCATGACCACACCACAGTGCTAATATGTCACTTACAAACAAATCACATTTACAAAGCAGTTTGTCCTATGTCAGACACTTAAGCACTTTTCATGTGTGAGCTCATTTTTCACACCAGCCCCATGATGGAGATAATGTCAGAACCTCACAGCCGAGCCAGGATCCTAACCCTAAAACCTGACACCAGAGCCTGTGCTCTTAACCCATGTTCATTCCTTCTGAGGGGGCACAAAATACACGCTCAGCCAAGCACCTATAAAGGGCCTGAATTTAATTTGTGGTTCAGTCATTTCAAAACGTGTTGTTATTAAAGTCAACAGTTCATTTGCATACAAACTACTAACCACACCCTACTGTCTCCCAAAAGGGTGTATTTGACGCTTAAAAAAATAGGTGCGAAAATGAAACTGTATAAATGCAAACAGCAGCCCAGGGCAAGTGGCCTGCTTACTGGGCTAGCCACCTTCATTGACATTTAAATAACCACCCAGACTACGTTCTCTTATGATGCATGGAGTGTGAAAGATAGCAATGAAGCACTTTTGGAACTGGGCTGGTGTGGCCTTGGAGAGATGGCTTGGTTTTGACAAAGGGAACAAGCAGTATCCCTAACTTCAGATTCAAAAGGAGCTAAATAATAGTCATTATTATAAATCACCTTTTTATTTAAACTGAGGACTCTCCTTAAAGTGCTGGCCCTACTATTATTTTAAATCATTAACTCCTCTTCTACCCGATGGCCAGATAGCTCACCCTCTGTAGGTGATAGTAAACAAGCCAGATGCCATAGGGGTAAGATCTGGACTTCCAAGAAGGGATGATCATCTGAAGATGTCTTTTGGTACTAACTAAAGCAACACCAAAGGAATGTAAAATGGGCATCTGGGAGTTGAGCCAGGAGGAGGACAGGGGTTAAATTGGAGCTGAGGAGATGGGACCTGACCTATACATTCAAATAGGAGGGAAAAGAAGGAGATTTTGTGAGTGCCCCATATCACTGTAGGATGGTCCTCAGGTCCTAAAAGGACTCCAGGCTCCCAGGGCACAAATTCTCTTCTATCAGCAGATCATAAAAACACATCAAAAAACAAAAACGCACCAGACCTCCAGCAACTACAGCGCAATAACTTGGTCATCGCTGTGGAGTAGGGATCCTCCTAGATGGAAAACCATACTTCAGACCTATGTGATGTCTGATTTCAGTCATGGGTATCCTCTCTTGTGAGAAAAGAGGTAGTAATTCGTAACAAGGAGGGATGTTGCCATCTAGAGAGAAAAGAATAAAGAGAAAGTCTTTGAACGTTGGAAAGAGACTATTTAAATCTGGGGTTGGCTGTGTGAAACTTGAGTTGTCTGCAAAGAAATTAAGTTACAGATAAAAATTCATGTGTATGTAAGTTTTTGTAAGCGGGGCATGGGTCAGACACACACTAGCACTGTAGATGATGAGACTTCGTTTGAGTAACAAGACCAATGTTGTTATAAGGTGCTTCATTCTCAAGTACGGATTCCAGCTCTGGTGTTACTTGCTATTTTTTTTTTCTTTTTGAAAATTGAATAAGCTAAAGTTAATCAGATTGTCTTGATAGTGGATTGAAACGAAATAGGTTTAGAGGGACTTGTAGAAAACAACTAGCCTTAAATTTAATGACAAAAAAAAGAAAAAAAAACCAAATCTTCAAAAACACAAACACACCATAATAGAGGGGCTAAACTTCCTTCTAGCTTTGTAAACATTTCTCACATGTTGAGGCTTAAACTTGCAATATTGTTACTGTCCATTACTTTGCTCACAGCAGGCAAATAATGTTTACTAAATAAATCAATATTTTCTTCCCCAAAAGTTCATCCAAGTGACTGTTATTCATAAGTCCCTGAATGTTAGGGCTTCAAAGATCACACAGTGCAGCTGATTTTGCATATTTGAAACCTTACACAGAATAAAGAAGTTAGTAGTTAATGCAGAAATCTTGGACTACATGGCCATCTACATCTACCTAAGAATTGTATGGCATAAGGGCCATCATGATTAAAAATATTTTAAATGGTCTTTGAAAATTAAAGCTAGATAACCTTGAGTTTCTCCTCATTTTAAAATACTCATAAAAGAAGATTTACTTGGTGTATAATGATCCTAATAGTAATCATGTAAAGAAAATGACTAGTATATAAGGGAGGAGGAAAGGAGAAAGGGAAGAGTGGAGAGAGGAAGAATGTGTAGGAAAGCAAAAAGGTGGTGTTAGCGAGAAATATGGGGCCAAATGAAAGCAAAGAAAGGAGGAGGAAGCAAATGAGGAAAAGCTGATTTTTAATAAAAGGTCCAACATATGGTATATACAATTCAATAGAATATTATTCAACTTAACAAGGAATGAAATTCTGATACATGCTACAGCATAAATGGTCCTTGAAAACTTTGTGCTAAGTTAAATAAGTCAGACACCCAAAGACAAATATTGCATGATTCCACCCAGATGAGGTACCCAGGACTGTCAGAAAGTAGATTAGTGGTCCCCAAGAGCTGAGGGGGTGGCACTGGAGTTAGTACTGTTCAATGGGCACAGGCTTTCAGTTTGGGATGACGGAAAGTTCTCGAAATGGATGGTGGCAGTAATTAACACATCAATGTGAATACACTAATGTCACTGAACTATACATTTAAAATGCTAAATTTCATGTTAGGTATATCTTCCCACAACAAAAAACAAACTCTTTAAAAAGAAGACTTCGCATAGTTACAGCATCTCTCTCCTCTTTTCTTCTTGACTTATAACACTTGAACGATCATGAAAGCCGGAAAGAAAGGAAATGGATAAACAGAAAGGATTGTGTTCAGTTTTCTTGAGGATTTTTCAAGTCATATGAAATTATCCATTAGAAGTCAACGTTTTTCTTCTGTAATTTTCTTCAGCCTGCTGGACAGATGTTTCTGGTGAGGTTGACGAATTGCTCCCTGGCCTTTACTTCTCCCAAACTGGTTCTACATCAATGCGATATGCGTGTGGGCACATAACCACCCCGCACAGGCACAGGGCGTTCCTGCTGCAGTTCTGGCCCCGGGGCCCAGCAGGGTTCCTCGGTGGAGATGAAAGCCAGGCTGCCGGCTTCTGCCCGGTCCCAGGAGGAGAATGCGGCCCAGGTTCCGGCCATGGGTGCCGCTCTCGCCTTCCTTCCTGCGTTCGCCTCCAGGTCTTGTTCTCAGTGGAGTAGCATCCACTTACTCCTGTGGAAATGGGAAAGCCGGGAGCCTGTTCTCCCGCTCGATCAAAGGCTCAGAGCAAAGGAGACGTGGAATTGGAGCCGCTGCAATCAAGCCTCTCCCTCTCGCCTGTGTCCTGGGACTCTAGGAAGGAACTGCAAAACAGTGCGCTTCTTTACCGAAGAGGAAGGGCTTCCATGTTTCGGAGTTCAATACACGAAGCTCTGCTGGGGCCACACTGCCTTGGGAATGGTCTTTGTGAAGATTGGTCTAATTCTTTCTAACATGATATTTTGTGTCGAAACTACCTCCTTAATTTCAGCAGTATGAAAACACAAGGCAATTACTTCAACTTGACCCTGAGAGATCATCTTAAACCTGTGCATGCACCTGCTCAATAGGGGTCTTCAATGTGCCCTGAAACCTAGACCATGCATCGGTTTCCTTCTCCTCCAGCACGTCCAATATGTGGAAGCATTTTCACATTGCAAGTCATTCGAGGGGAAACTGTGTGATTTATACATGCTGGCAAATGAAATAAAAGGTCCCAACTTGACCAGGCACATCTTTATTACCCGGTGGGCATGAATGAAGGAAACTATAGAGAAAGAGCACAGCCACTCT
>NW_006289398.1:2288872-2316861 GCF_000327345.1 Myotis davidii
CTTGCCGGCAGCCAGGGAGCCCACAAGTGCTGCCACTGAACATAGTCCAGTAATCCCGGATTGCAAGTGACTGCCACAGGAGCACACAACAGTTGTGTTTATGGACAGACCTAGTAACACCTTCAGCTTATGGAGAAATGGATACGCTCTGTCCAAAGGAACACATTCTTCTGAGCTATTTTTGCCTGGGGCTGGAAAAAATTGACAAGGAAATCTTCAATTGCTAGACTCGTCATGTCATTGGCCTGCGGACATTCTCAAACAAACTTCTTTAGAGTCAGAATATGAAGAGAAAATGGCAAGAGGAAGTGAAGCACCTTGCAGTGTTTACAGATGGCAAAACCAAGGTTCAGGACAACTCCCGCAGCCTGGGTCACAGCTCTACCAGGCTGGTCCAGACCTGGAATCAAAACTAGAAATGTCTCCCTGGCCGGTGTGGCTCAGCGGTTGAGCATCTACCTATGAACCAGGAGGTCACGGTTCAATTCCCGGTCAGGGCACAGGCCCAGGTTGTGGGCTTGATCCCCAGTGTGGGGCGTGCAGGAGGCAGCCATGATTCTGGCTCATCATTGATGTTTCTCTCTCTCCATCCCTCTCCCCTCCTCTGGAATCAGAGAAAATACACTTTAAAAGAGTGCTTCCACTTATGAGGGAAAAGGAAAGAAAAGAGCGGTGCTGCCCTTTCCCTTGCTGCTGTTCCTCTGTACACAAAAAACCCTAGAAATGCCAAATTTCTTAGAATTAGCAGTTCGTTTCATTTCCAATGAAAACTTAAAGCAGTGCAAAAATTTAGAATTGGATTAAAAAGGTTGAGTGTTTTTCCCCTTTTACTTCGCGTGTTATGTTTTTTACAACACGCTTGTACACAAACTGCTTAGAGCTTACACAGGGATGGCCAGGCCTGGAAACAGCCCAGCAGGCGCCATTCATCTTGTGTCTCAAGTTGAACTGGGGCTTTGTGAGGCGGCCCGGAAACTTCCTGTGCGAACCGCCTGCTTCCCTCCAGGGTGCTAGTTATTTCACCTTCTGGTCGGTACAGAGTGTCCCATAAACTAGCACCAAGATGGTCCCTCACAGTTAATCCTGTCACTGTGTGGCCCTACCGCCTCTTTCTGAAAAGAAATCCTTCTTACATGTTGGTGGGTGATTTGTTGTTTATTTCCTTTCTCTTGCATTTTGACAGAGTTCCTCCGTATTGGTGAGAACCAAGCACAGAACGTTTCATGTTTGTGCTTCCTTCATGAATTGAAGGATTCCTTTTATATTTTCTGGGCTTCACTTTGCCTTTTCTTAAAACTGTCTTACAACATGTTCATCTAGTTTTGTTATTTGCTCTTTTTTCAAAAAATCAAGACTGTGATTCAGAAACTTCATGTCTCTTCACCTGCTGTGATGTGTCAGTATTTTCTACAGAAGATATCATTTACAGTTGGGACTTCAGATGCTTCAAGTTCTTGTTAAAGAATCTGAGTTTTTTATGTAGTTTAGGTTTCCAGGCTAAGTGTTTGCTTCGCAGGAATGACATTTTAACTAACATTTAATAATCACAAGCAGAGATATTTGCTAAACATTTTTGAAAAGAAAGTCAGATTTCAGACATATTATGAAAACAAACTTTTGCATTAGAGAGGAAATCATTTGTGGCTTCACAGACTATCTGAATGATTGATTTCAATATCAACTTCTATATTTCAACATCCTTCCTACAGGTATTTCTTCAGAGTAGCCCTTGACTTCACCTTTCATTGAGTCATAATAACCAGTTTCTCGTTAATAACATCTGGAGGTTTAGTCACTAACCCCAGGAGTCTCCACTGCCATCGTCCTAATCCTGGTCTCAGTGGACAGAAAGCTGGGGTTGCTTCTCAGATATGTATGCAAGTCACCTGGGGGACTGCAAATGCAGCTTCTGAATCAGCAGGTCTGGGCGGGGCCTAGGACTCTGTATTTCTAGCAAGCTCCCAGTCAGTGTTGCTGGTCTGTCTGGACTACACTTTGAGAGCAAGGATCTCTACAGCCATTTATGGGCTATAGCCTGAATCAGAAATATCCTGATATTTAAAACAGACGAAAAGAATAAGAGAATGGGAGCTCAGGGGAAGTGAGAAGAAAGCTAGGGCTAAGAATAAGGTGATGAGTGAAAGGAAAGAGAAAGACCTCTGAGGAGCAATGAGGCGTTTCTTCCAGCCAACGAGAGTCACAGGGTGTCGGCATATGACATAGGACTGGGGACAATGCAGGAGGCAGCCGATCAGTGAGCGAGGGTAGGGCACCTCGCTTTTTTTTTTTTTTTAAATATATTTTATTGAGTTTTTACAGAGAGGAAAGGAGAGAGAGAGAGAGCTAGAAACATCGATGAGAGAGAAACAGCGACCAGCTGCCTCCTACACACTCTCCACTGGGGATGTGCCCGCAACCAAGGTACATGCCCTTGACCGGAATCGAACCTGGGACCCTTCAGTCCGCAGGCCGACGCTCTATTCACTGAGCCAAACCGGTTTCAGCCAGGGCACCTCGCTTTTATCCAGTGTCTTCTATGCAACCTGTAGCCTGACAGAGTGCTATGTGTGTATGCATGTATGTATATGTACATGTGCATGTGGGTGTAGATGTCTGGATAGAGAAAGATATATATATGTCTATGTGGGAGACGGATGGATAGAGAGAGATAGATAGATGGATATTCTGCTTTATTCCAAAAAGGTTTGAAGAGGCAACTAGACTAGGAGCTCTCACATGCTCATATCTGAGCCACAGGGTCTGTTCTCAGTCCCCGCCTCCTCTTGTGGATCTGCTTTTGGTTCAGTAGATCCTTTCAAACCGCCTCCATTGAGATGATTCCTCAAGAAAACCCTCCAGTTACTTTCCTCGATGACATTGGTTTGTTTGTCAGAGACTGAGTGCCAATGAAATAGAGGAGGGACAAAACCTTACCACCCACCCCAAATTTGGGGGAAATTGTGGAACAGGGGGAAAAGGAAATTTATATTTACTATTCACACTTTAGAATCCTGAAGAACTAAGCTCTTACATATCTGCATAAGTTTCTAGCTGAATGCTTGTCTGGAGACTTGGAGAAGTACTTGCAATAAAGGTGAAGGGCAAGAACATGAGATGCCTCTCAAACATGCATTCCAACTCAGTGAATCCATCTTGTTCACACCTTTATTTCCATACCAGAGGCCCAGTATACGAACTCGTGCTTGGGTGGAGTCCCTCAGCCTGGCCAAAGATCGGAGCCAATGGGGCCGTCTTGCTCAGTCTGGGGTGAGGGACTGCAGGAGGTTGGCTGGCCATGGGAGGTTGGCTGTGGTAACACACTGACCACCAGGGGGCAGCTCCTGCACTGAGCATCTGCCTCCTGGTGGTCAGTGTGCATCATAGCAACCGGTCAATCAATAGTTCAGTTGTTTAGTCATTCTGTCGCTGAGGCTTTTATATAGATAGATATTTCCATCATTCTGGGATCTGCCAAGAAAGAAGATAGTGGATGCCTGCCTGCTGGTGGTGTAATTCAAGAAGAAGTCTATTTTGGGCAAGGGGCTTGAGATTTGTCCTTTAATGATGGGTGTCTGATGCTATAGTAGGAAGGGATTATTTTTAAAAAGTATATTAGTTCTACTTATTCATATGTTTTGAAGGATCAAATGGTTCTACAAGTTTTTTGGGGGGAAAAACCAGTAGACTCCTCCTTGCCCCTTCTTTGCTCTCTCTTTTCTTGGTGCCAACAATGTACATATTATACATGTAGAACATGATATTTTACAGGTGAGGTTGTATCAGATATCACAGTATGACAGGTGGGAGTTAAAATCAATAATTTGTAGGAGGGGCCTGGGTTTAATTAATGGTTTTGCCACTTACTAGTGGCATGATTTTGAACAAATCCCTTAGAGCAGGGGTCCTTAAACTTTTTAAACAGGGGGCCAGTTCACTGTCCCTCAGACCGTTGGAGGGCCGGACTATAGTTTAAAAAAAAAAAACTATGAACAAATTCCTATGCACACTGCACATATCTCATTTTGAAGTAAAAAAACCAAAACAGGAACAAATACAATATTTGTATTTGCATGTGGCCCGCGGGCTATAGTTTGAGGACCCCTGTCTTAGAGCCTTTGTTTCTCCACCTGTACTAGTAAGTAAGCATCTGTAAATATGATAGAAAGCATATTTAACCCACAAAGTGATGAATTAAATTAGACACGATGATGGATAAAAGCTCTTCGCCCACTGCTTGCTTCCATTGTGGAGCAGAATGACGGGGAACTGCGGTTGAGTTATATCAATAGTACACTGTGTCCTTTCTTGTATATAACAGGTACTTAAATATATGTGTGGGATACGTGAACATCTTTCTTCTCATAATGAAGTAGTTTAGAAAACAACCATGAATATTGGGATTCATTAAATGTTATATGAACCTTAAAACAGGCAAAACATCAAAATTAATCCTTAAGTTTTTAAGTTTCTCCTCCCCGTTCTTCCATCTTCATTCCTTTTAACAGAAGACTGTATTTTAAATTTTTAATTATTCCATTTGCCTCAAAACATCAGAGATGCAAGATGATCAAAGAAGCAAAGAGCAACCTAGCCAGGTCTCTTCTGGAATTTAGCCTCGCCTCTTAATTATTTCCTCTCTCTCAGTCCTTCCTCCTCTGGCCCCCTTTCCACACAGCAGGCAGAGTGATCTTAAAAAAACAAATGCATTTCCCAGTGAATCACTTCACAGAGTAAAATCTCTTACTGGCTTCCCATTTCTTCTTTGAATGAAAACAGAACTCCTGGCTCAGCCTACAAGGCTTCCCAAAGCTCCAACCTGGTCTTTGGCCTCCTCTTGTACCACTGTCCTCTCTCTCACCTTGCAAACTATCTCATACACAGTCATCCATCACTACGTATTTGTTAGGTAAGTGGCTTGAATAATAAATACATTATAAATAATAAAGGATAAAATTTTAAAAATATAATTTCAAGGACCTTGCTTTTATTTTCATACTAGAGGCCGGGTACATGGGTAGTGTCCCTAGGCCTGGTGGGCAATCAGCCCAAAGGGCTGATTGGGGCCTTCCTTCCCCCAGCTGCCAGATGCTGGCCAGGGCCTTCCTTCATTCTGCGCTGCCCCCTGGTGGTCAGTTCACATCATAGCGAGCAGTTGAACTCCAGGTTGGTCAAACTCCCGAGGGGACAATTTGCATATTAGCCTTTTATTATATAGGGTTTTCCTACTGGGTCAGGTGCGAAAGCTGGTATGAACCCAGTGGCTTGATCAATGCTTATTTTGTCTTTGTCTTGGAGCCCAGATAAATGCGTGGGAGAGACGGAGAAAGTTTAGATGGAAGTGGAGGGTAGGAGATTATCTGCTTTCTAACTAATGTGCTGGGCCATGTCAGGCTGAGCAGGCGGCTGCCTGAGGCTAATGTACCTTCAATCAGACAATGTGGGCCTGGGTCCTAACACAGTGGCTGGCACACAAAAGATGTGCAATAAATATTTGTTGAATTAACTAATAAAAGGGGCCTTCTTACTTTACCATATGCCTTCCAGGCTGCGAGTAACCCTGTGGGATTTCCTCCTTAATGCTGCCATTAAAGATCGCTTTTGCCCGTGTTTAGCTGAATGTTTTGATAGAAGGAAAGTGATGTAGTTTGTCTTGGCTGAGGCCAAGTCATGCTATTTTAAGAATGACTATCCAAGTCCAGTTGAGAAAAGACCCATTCATTGCTGGGATTCATAAGTATTCCCCTGCACATCCACAAAGACAGTTTCCTTTCAAAGCCACTAGGGAGCTCCTTTCTTACATCTAAAGTAACTGCTGGAAAGGAGCTTGTTGGAGAAAGAGCAAAGGCTTGAGCTATAGTCTAACGTGGATGGGATTGCCGGTGTGCTATTGCATGTTTTGTGCTGGGGCTCACTTGGCTCCCAGGGCGGCCCGGGCAGTAGCACTTGCATAAGAAGTGAGTAGTGTCCGTCATTGGGCTGAAAGAAGGCATCCAGCTTCACGTGGCCCAGGAGCTTAGCCAAGGGTCATCTGGCAGAGTTTGTGACACTCTCTCATGGAGAACATTGTGGGGAGCTGGAGAACCCTTTCTGGCATCTGAAAGGTGTGGTAGTTCCTTGAAACGCCCCGGCTAGAGGTGATTTATGCAGCCTAGGGGTGCCAGCTGACCTCGGCCTGTATGGCAGCACAGAGTGTGGGTAATGGCTTCTGGAAACCTATCGGGAGCAAAGTTCTGAGCTCATATTTGGGCTCCTCAAGAAGGTGTGTCACCAGTTAGCCATGTTGGTTATGAGTTTCCAAATGGGGGTTGGTGGCATGCCACATGTTTACTATTCTTTTTTGTTTGTTTTATTAAAATCTAATAATTAGATCTAAAAATCCATTTAATCTTCACATAAACTATGAGGTAAGTACTGTAATAATCTTTCTTTTTTCAGATGAGAAAACGGGTACAGACATATTCAGTTTCCTAAAGCCAATTAGTAGTGAAACTTGTATTTGAACACATGCCCTCCTAACTCCAGAGCCCAAGCTCTTAAGAACCATGTAACTTTCCCTGAGAATGCTGGAGTGCTGATATTTAAAGCAGTGACCACCCATTTGTACCCTAGAGTCAGTGAGTTTCTCCCTTTGTCCTAGCTAAGATAGGAAAGTATAAAAGATTGGTAAGGTTGGTACGGCTGATGACAAACTTTAGCTACTTTATAACACTAACACTGATTCTTAGTCTAAATATTGAAAGCATTTCTTAGTATATGACTACTCTAGTCAAGGACATATGGATTATTTCTAGATCATTTTTAAAGCTGGAATGCAGTACATCTATACCTTCAGATCTGATCCAAGGAGGAGTTCTATTATCAAATGAGGTTTTTCACCCCTTGAAACTTTTTATTCTAAAAGTATAGGTGTTAATCACTCTGTCTTGGTGGGATTCTGAAGGCGGGGAATTATATTTTGTTTTTCTTAAACCCTTAACACATGTTCTTTTAATGGGATGATCACTCTATTTGTGGAAATATATTTACTGTCACTTTCCCCCAAGTATTTATTTCTGTAATTAACTATTAAAATTATTTATAAATATTCCATTTATAGCATCCATGTAAAACAGTTTGGATTTTACCCAAAGGCAGAAAGAAAATACAAATAAATAAACAAAATCTTCAAATATTTTTAGTTGGGCATTAGAAATGTCAAAATATGGTTTTATTTCTTTTCTGTTCTTTTTGTTTTACAGAAAAATCTGTCATTGCTCAACCAATATTTGTTTTTGAAAAGAGAGAGCAATCTTTTAAGGTAAGATGAAGTGACTTTTTTGTTTGATTTTTACTTTGACAAAGAAAATTATATTAAAAGAAGCTAGCTACACTAAATGATATATCCCTGCTGAGTAAGTTTATTTTCTTATTCTTCACTTACAGAGTAGTGCCTCCAGAATATTTATATAGTAGGGATTTACCAACAGCAATTCAGCTGCAATGGGAAGTCAGTGACCTTGTCTTGAATCTCCACTAAATTATACATTTTTGGAGTGACTTGGGTGGGAGGGACTGAAAGAGATCCGAAGGGCTAAGGCTGCTCCAATCCAGCCTGACATGGAGTATTAAATAAGTTGTACACTGCGATATTTGATTTAAAAAGGGATCTGAAGGACCCATCTTTTTTATCAGCATCAGACTTGCTTCAAAAGACAAACAGTATTCTCACTTTATCTCAGTTAGTATTTCCTTGTTATTCATTCTTACGCAGGTAATGTACAGTGGTGCCTTGACTTACGAGTTTAATTCTTTCTGTGACAGAGCTTGTAACTCAAATTACTCGTATGTCAAATCTTAAAGTGAACGAGTGAGACACGTGATGCTGGGCTGATGTTGTGGCGTTCACTGTGACGTTCGCTGCGCCAACCAGCGGTGGGGTATCTGAAGCTGGCTCATAACCCGAATTTTAGCTCGCAAGTCAAAGCAAAAAATCGGCTGAGAGATGGCTCGTATCTTGCAAAACTCGTTAGTCGGGACACTCGTAAGTCAAGGCCCCACTGTACATCACTTCCCCCAAAGTTAACTACAGAAATCTTAACCCCCCAAGCCCTTGTTGAAAAACCAGATTCACGGGCCCCAGCCCAGGTTAGCCACTCAGAATCCTGAGTCGGAGTCTCAGAAGCTCCCAGGGGTTCTGCAGTCACTGCAAAGTGGACCCGCTCTGCCGGACTTGGCTCGCTCTTGAATGCATGCTCATGACTAACGGTGAGCAGCTGTGTCCTGGCCTCGCTCAAGAGACCTGGCCGTGGAGAATTCTCTTAGAAAGCGACAGGGGAGAAGTCTGGTGTGAAAACTCTCACTGGCAGCTTCCTTTCCTTCCAGAGGCCTGCGGAAGAAACCCTGCACGAAGCAGCGGAACCAGGTAACGATTTAAATCTTGTATTTCAAAATCAACCTTTAGACAAAGAACATACTAGTAAGCAGGCACAAGCATTTTGGCATGTGGCACAGACTACGTAAAACTTGATGGTTTTTCTTGTGTTTAAACATGAAAGTGTTATGTGCTCACACAGAATAGGGTATATAGATGTCATATTATAAAATGGCACACTGGAACTTTATATCATGTTATTAAGTGATGCTATCCCAATAAATTTAATTTAAAAAGATTTCAACAGGAAAATGTAGTTCAAACTGCATTAAAAACTCAAAATGAAAAAAAAATATCTTATTAAAACATGAGAAATAAATTCTTTAAAAGAAAGAAAGCCTGAGGAGGAAATCCAGATTAAAGGAGACAGAAGACCTGTGACAATCAAATGCTATCTATGATTCTGGGCTGAATCCTGCACTGGGTGGAAAATGTTACAAAGGACATTATTAGTCAATGGACAAAATTATGGTTGCTGTGTTAGTTCAGAATATTGTATGTTATGTTAAATTTCTTGCAGTTGATCATCATACTGGGATAATATGAGAGATTTTCTTATTCTAAGGTAATGAACATTGAAATATTTAGGTGCAAGGGACATAAAACACACAGTTTAATCTGAAGTGATTCAGCAAAATATGTATGTAAATCGAGAATGATAAATCAAATGAGGCAAAATGTTTACAGCTGCTGAATCTGATTGAAGGGCACATGAGAATCCTTTGTACTATTTTTACAACTTTTCTGTAAATTTGAAAATATTTTCAAATTAAAATAAAATTAAAAACAAAGAAACAAACAAGAAAGTAGACTGGCTGTTGTTTTGAGAGATGACGTGAGGGGCCCTGAAATCAGTGACGTTCGCAACTCTACAATCCCATGCTTCTCTACTGCCTTTGTTTCCACGTACCCAAACATTCTCCATACAATCTCAGAATTCATATGCAATTTCTTGCTGAAACCACTTGGTCTGATAGTTTTACAACTGATGATATGACTATCAGTTCATAATCACCTAGCTATTAACCCCAATATTTAAAATTGTGCTTCAGAAGTTAATGTGTTACCCAATGATAATTTGTATAGACAAAAGGAAATTCTATTTGTCCCCCATATCATCAGTTGAGGATAATTTGTTATTGCAAGCAATTTTACCCTTCACATTGAATTTCTTGCAGAATGTAATGGTTTTTCAAGAAAGCGCATACGGTCTTCATCTTTTTCTTTGCAAACTACAGCTTCTCAGTCCCAAGGAGGTAGGTATAGTGTAGATAGACTGTGAGTGTTTCTCTGTTACGTTTAGTCTGAGTATAAAATGTCTAAGAAACTTTACAAATGGATAATTTTTAAAAGTCTACCCACTGGATAGTGCTTATAATATATGGTTATATGAAAATAGCAGATTGTTTTCATATAACCATACGGTGAGTGCATTCAATTGGCCAACATTGAAAAAAGACTGAAAGGACGGAAGCCACAATGTTAGAAATGGTTATTTCAGGTAATGGGATTATGAGTTGCTGGGGTCCACCCCAGCAGGTCCAGGGGTCCCCAAAGGTGTGGACGGAGTCGGCGAAGAAGGTGCAGGAGCAAGTTAAGGTGGGGAGGGGCAAAAAAATCCTCTTCGCCCTTTCCAGTTGAATAGCTTGGATGTGCTGTCCCCTGCACCACTTTCGTCACATATTGCAGAAGGGTGGTACGTGTCTTGAGGATAATCTTAGAAATCAATCATGTCTCATCCTTTCTTGTGTCATTTTTTGTATTAGAGAGCAGCTCTTAGGTTGAATCCAGCAATAATGGCATAATGATTCTAACCTCATTTAGGATTTCTGAAAGAGACTATAATAGAAACCAACCTTTCTCGGAGAGGTGACCTTGGTAAAAACACATAGTGCCAAGAAGGTGAGCAAACATATTAAGAACAGTATGCCATATATGCCAGGTCCCTTGAAACAGCAAGGATGGACCGGCTCCCAGCAATGAGTGGTTAGGTTTTTTAGCTCCCTCTTTGTATTTTGTGATGTTTACAAAGTTTCTGCCTTAAGTATGTATTATTTTTTGTAGGGAAGACTGTCATTTTCTCGTAAGCAACCACCTACTTAAATAAAAGATGTCCACCTTTTAAAAAGACACTTTGTTCTAAGAACGTCATCATTTAGTGCTGTGTTCTGAATATCAGTGACTTCGTTTGCTTCTCTTCTACACTCAACGCACTCGGTGATTCCTTGTAGAGTTGATTGCATTGCTCTCTGCCTTGTAATACAGCTGTTTATGCTATGTCTGTCTCCACTGTAAGTTCCTTGAGATCATCCTCATGCCTGATAGAGTATCTTAAACACGGTGAGCCTCAAAGAGTTTCTAGAACCTTGAGCCTGTCACGCTGACCTTTGCAAATCCATTCTCCTTAATGATGATCTTTCTTTCTCAGCTGCTATAAAATACTGACATTTTAGTGGCAAACAAAGTAGAGGTCTTAACGAAGTATGAACGGAAGAAAACCTTAAGAACTTTATAAAGCCAGACAATATATATGTTTATTTTTGATAGAAAGTTTGAACTTGATTTTTTTTAGGATTTCATGTTTATGATAGCAATATACTGTATACGGCAGCCCTATAAAAGAACTTGCTTTATTTTACTTATTATTTTCCATGTATATGGTTTATAATACATATAGTTGTATATACAAAATATAAAACTATGCTTTAGATTCTTATTCTAAAGTTTATGCTTTAGATTTATGTTTTAAAGTTTAGAATATTAACCCTCTTGTACTTTTCATTAATTAAAATATTACTTCCTTTTTATTTGAAATTTATAATGCTTTGCTAAGCATTATAAAAACTTTTATTTTAATAAAAACTATTTTATTTTAATTAAAGATTTGAAATGGTTGGAACATTTTCTACTTTAAAATTATGATTTATATTCTTGGGTGTTTTTGTTTCTACTGAACAACCAACTGCCTTTTCCAAGTGAAGCTTGCCACTAGAAATAAAAAAACAAGCACACACTATTCACTTTCTTTTCACTGATCCTAGGAACCACTGCATATTCAAATTAATGCATTTATATTCTTAATAAGAATTCCAAGCATGACTAAGAGCAGTATGTCAGACACCTTCCAGATACAGAAGAGATGCTTCTAACTCAGCAGGCCCCTCTAAGCCTCACTGACACGTTACAGACAGTAAGAGGAATGGGGTCCTAATCTCAGAGGGATGGCTTTGAGTTATCAAGATAACCGCTAAATTCTTCTTATTTTAATCAGACCAAAAGAGTCAGCTACACAAAAAGGAAAGACTGAATAAAGAAACCTTCATATCAGTAAGCACCATTCCTTTGTATGTAGTACAGAATTATTGGTGGTATTGCAACGGAGAAAAATTGCATAATTTTATATGGTCAGTTCATTGTTGCTTTTCAAGAATGAAGATAATAAATACCACTTAATTGAATTTTGAATTACAGGAGCAATTCTACCCCCAATTTGAGCAGGTTATAATACTTTGAAAAAGCAATTCTTATTCTTTTCATATCTCCATTACTCAAATGCTCCAAGGCTCCTGTTTCTGCAACCAGGAGGTGATCACTTTGAAATGTCTAGTAATTCTGTACTTGTAGCCACCACCACAGTCTTAGCCCACAAGCACACTTCCTAGGAAAATAACGTATCACAATGATTTCACTTCTGTCTCCAGGTATTATTAGAGTAGGGAGAGGGACAGAATTTGCTAACAATTTTTTAACATTCTGTAAGAGTTCATTATCAATTTAGATTTCATAATCTGTAGAATTTGCCTCAGTATTCCATTTCATGATTCTTAAGATGGCCTATTCTGTTAGCGACCTAATTGTCACTTACATTTATGAGAGGAAACAACTATGTAGCACAACTCACCCTGCCACCACGCGTTTCTAGCAGTCAGCGCTCTCCCATGCACTGCCTCCTACCCTGTTAGTGCGGACACTGCCATCTACTGGTGAGTTCCATGCGAGGCTGTTAGAACCCAAATCGCACAGAAACAGACCCACTCTCCTAGACTTAATTTTTTCTAAATATTTTTTTTTCTTACAGTGAAGAAAAACAATGTTTTTATGACATCAACTCTTGTGCAAAGGAGTGTTGACATGAACAGTGCAGAACAAAGTATGTAGTTTCTCTATTACGAAAACCTCAGAAATTACATTTACCATCCACATTTTAATCTGCGTGTGTGTGTGTGTGTGTGTGTGTGTGTGTGTGTGTGTGTGTGTGTTGGGGGGATGGAGGTAAGGCTGAGTGACAAAGCGTGAGAGAGTGTATTTGATAAGCCCGGTCCCATGGCCAAAGTAAATACTTAGTGGGTAAAATCTTGGCCGGAAGTAAGTACTAAGCAATTCGCTGGCTATTTTGACTTTGATTAGTTAATCATAATCATTAAATTAGTCAAAAAATATAGAGGAAGAAGTATTTCATTCACTTAAGATATGTTGACTCTTTCATTCTGTTCCATTAAGGTCCTTTGAAACATTCTGAACATGTCCTAAGACCTGCTATTTTGCAGCCACCTCGAGCTCAAAGGTGTGAAAAAGTAAGACACCATGCATTGGAACACTGCAAGACTAAAGAAAAAACAAAAAATAAGGTAAGAAAACTCTGCCGTGGTAGGACTGACCGCAGTCCCTCATCCGTCCGTTAGTAGGTGGCTGTGGGCCCCACACCAGTCATGAGCATTAGGAGTCATTAGGGGTGGTCTAGGCTTTATGTTGTTGCAGAATCAGCTGCAGAGCTGGAGAACACCTGGCCTAGGTAGCAAAGAGCCCTCAGTGACCTCATTCCGCATGCCCTCTTACCTTGGAGAGCTGTTCCGAGGACCAAGTGTTGTGATCTCTCCGAAGCTGCAGAACTGAGTCCTACAGGACGGAAAACCTTGTGGTCTTGTTCCCGTGCCCTGATCTCATGTGAGAATAGGGAAAGCAATGAGGTGCCAGGGGCTGGGATCGGAAGTCAAACGTAGGACAGGGATTTCTGCTTCCCCAACTGCTTGACATCCTAGCGTGGCTTTGCTGGTTTAGGTCACACCAGGGACCCACTCAGACCCCTTTTCATGGGTAACAGGAGCAGGGAACTACCTGCACAGTGTAGCTGGGGGGGAGGGGAAGGGGGGCGTTGGGAAGCCTCTGGAGATGACAAGAATTCTCTCTTCCATTGTGATACGTTATTTTCCTAGGAAGTGGGCTTGTGGGCTAAGGCCTGTTGTGGGTGGCTGAATCAGGCTTCATGGGCCTTTTAAAGGACATACTCATTTTGCTCAGGCCATGCAGATATGGGTTTGGGACAGTCTCTTGCATTGTTCTAGCTGTTTCCTTCAGAAGCAGGCACTTGAGAGGAATGAGACACAAGATGGAATTTAAGAGTTAATTCCATCAGTCATTTATTTCCAGCCAAACTATTGAGGGTTGGTCCACCTCATTTTGTTTTGTTTTTCTTTACTGGACATAAGGATAGCAACACCTGGAGTGTTAAAAATTCCAGTGATTTCATCAATTCAATGAAAAGAAATCAAGTTGGTAGTAAACCTACCTCTGCTACTATCTACGTTTGCATTCTTGGAAAAAGCACCCAACCTTCCCTTTCTATTAGTGAAGTGAGGGAGTTGAACTTAGTCAACATTTGCCAACATTTTTATATTTCTAATTTTTTTTTTTGGTAAAATAATGAGTTCATGAGACCCATTGTGAATTTAAAAAAACCCTTTATTATTTATGCATGGTTTATGATGTGATTTTTAAGTAACATGTTTTAAATTTTAAATCAGTATATTATTAAAAGTTTTCATTTCTAATAATCATCACATATTATTTAAAAGCTTTTATTTATTTACAAAGTGATGCATGTTAATTTTTTAAAAGTTTATAAGAAGTCCTGACCGGTTTGGCTCAGTGGATAGAGCGTCGGCCTGTGGACTGAAGAGTCCCAGGTTCTATTCTGGTCAGGGGCATGTACCTTTGGTTGCGGGCACATCCCTAGTAGAGGGTGTGCAGGAGGCAGCTGATTGATGTTTCTCTCATCGATGTTTCTAACTCTCTATCCTTCTCCCTTCCTCTCTGGAAAAAATCAATAAAATATATTTTTAGAAAAGTTTCTAAGAAAAAATATGTTACTAATTTTAAAATTTTATTATATTTCATTTGATTTTGTAACAACATTCCCATAAATTATAGATTAAAATTTTTATTACATGTTATGATATCAAAAATACATCAATATTTCTTCTTTGGCATGTTTTTTAAAATCTTAATTGCCTATTTAAATAATAAAATATATATTTCTTGCATTTTCTTCCTAAATGATTAAGCATAAGGGAAATTTTCAGGCTATTGTTTGTAAACATTTCTACTTGAACAACTCATGAAGGTTATGAATCGAACTTACTCTTCATTAATGAAAAGCCTAATTGGATATGCCCATCATTTTCTATTTAATGATGATCTTTTAACATCTAAAGACTAACTAAATGCTATTAAGAATTCTGACAAAATATATGTAACTTATAGATCTAGTGAAAACTATTTCTAGGTGAATTTTCTAGAACCATTATTTTCATGTTCCTTATTAACTTGTATATCAAAATCAGAAAAATTTTTATACATCCTGTCATTAATCAGTGGTCACTTATTGTGTATAATTTAAACCAGGGGTGGGCAAACTTTTTGACTCGAGGGCCACAATGGGTTCTTAAACTGGACCGGAGGGCCGGAACAAAAGCATGGATGGAGTGTTTGTGTGAACTAATATAAATTCAAAGTCAACATCATTACATAAAAGGGTACGGTCTTTTTTTAATTTAGTTTTATTCATTTCAAATGGGCCGGATCTGGGCCGCGGGCCATAGTTTGCCCATGGCTGATTTAAACCATATATGCCTAATAAAAACTATTTTAAACAATGGTAAGAGTAAAATCTGTGATTTTGGCTGAGTGATGAATCCTCTGTGTGACTGAGTCGTGAACATATATTTTGATTGTTGCTAACCAATGATGCATATTCTCTTGATATATATTTCTCAGTTCTCAAATTATATTATAATAGGGAACTACTCAAAATTATTTCTATTGGTTGATATAAGATTAAAGTAGAAACAGATCCCATCTGTCTTTATTTTATTCATTTATTTGTTTAATGGAAATATATATTTTTTATTTTTTTATTTTTATTTATTTCAAAGAGGAAGGGAGAGGGAGAGAGAGATAGAAACATCAATGATGTGAGAGAATTGTTGATTGGCTGCCTCCTGCACGCCTCACACTGGGGATTTTTTTTTTTTTTAAGATTGGGCTTCATTCTTTTTTTAAAAAATATATTTTATTGATTTTTTTTACAGAGAGGAAGGGAGAAGGATAGAGAGTTAGAAACAGGTCAGCTGCCTCTTGTACACCCCCTACTGGGGATGTGACCTCAACCAAGATACATTCCCTTGGCCAGAATCGAACCTGGGACCCTTCAGTCCGCAGGCTGATGCTCTATCCACTGAGCCAAACCGGTTAGGGCTAATGCACGAAATTCAAGCAATAATAAAAAAAAAAAAGAGTAGGCCTTCCTTCCCCCGGCTGCCAGCACCAGCTTCCCACTGGCACCCAGGACCTGGGCTTCCCTCTCAGCCTGGCTTTGTCCGGAAGGTCATCTGGAAGGACATCTGGTCTAATTAGCATATTATGCTTTTATTATTATAGATTGATTTCCGAGAGGAAGGGAGAGATAGAAACATCACTGATGAGAGAGAATCATTGATCAGCTATGAACTACACGCCTCACACTGGGGATTGAGCCTGCAATTCGGGCATGTGCCCCGACCAGAACTTGAACCATGACCTCCTGGTTCATAAGTCAAAGCTCAACTATTGAGCCATGCTGGCCAGGCCCACCTGCCTTTAAAGACATGAACTCCCTACTACATCTCTGATAGGGGAAGGAAGGTGTCCACAAAACATTGGAGATACTAGATCTGATCTTTCTAGGGTTCCTTCCAGTTCTAAAAGTGCCCACTCCTTCATTTATACATTAACACTTATGTACATATGCACATTTCTATTGATTAAGTTACCAGTCCAATGTTCCTAGGTGAAGAGATGGAGTTTCCTCCCACACTGATTGGATGGTGGTGATGGTGAAGCTCTTAGTTGCTTCCAGGGAGTAAATAAACCTGAAAGATAGATTTACTAACCTAGAAATGAGAATTAACTCCACTTAGCTGAAAAAGGAACAAAAGGAGTGGGATTTCTGAAATATTAGGACCAAGTGTATAGTCTCTGGTGTCAGACAGACCCAGGCTCAATCATCAGCCCCACTCCTGGTTGTCCAGGCCTAGCCAAGTTATTTGAACGCGTTAGGTTAGTTCACACACCTGGGAAATGTGGATAATAAATAATAGGTGTACAAAGTGTATGGAGTTGTGAACAGAAAATGAGATAGTGTACATATAATGCTCAGGGAAATACTTGAATACAGCAAATTTTCAATACATTTAACTATAACTATTATTTCCTTGTCTGATGCCACCATAGGAAGCAGTTTAAATGAACTTTTTGATGGATTTATTTTCGTTCAGATTTCCGAGAAGAACTCCTCTTTGCTAAGTGAAAATTTGCCAAGTGCTGGAATTTCAATCCAGCTGTCTACCAACCAGATTCTTTTGGGTGCTGCATCAGTAGGGTGAGTGCTGTTCCTTCATTGTTGCTTTCTTGTATCGTTATAACCATTTACGGAAAATAATTTTCTGACATCATAGAGATAAATTGTCAATATTTCTGTTTGAAAGAAGATTTTATGGAGAACACAGTTTAAAATGATTTTCAAAATGTCTCTAATATTGTAATATCATTAATATTGGAATATTACTAGGCCATAAAAAAGAATGAAATCTTACCATTTGTGAAGCCTGGATGAACCTAAAGGGTATTATGCTAAATGAAATGAGGCAGTCAGAAAAAGACAAATACCATATGATTTCACCTATGTGTGGAATCTAAAGAACAATATAAATGAATAAACAAAACAGAAACAGATTCATAGGTACAGAGAACAGATCAATGGCTGCCAGAGGGGAGGGGAGTTGGGGGATGGGTGAAAACGGTGAAGGGATTGAGAAGCACAGATTGGTAGTTACAAATCAGTCATGGGCATGTAAAGTACAGCATAGGGAATACAGTCAATAATATTGTAATAACTATGTATGGTGCCAGGTGGGTACTGGAGCTATCAGGAGGAATACTTTGTAAAGTATATTATTGTCTAATTACTATGCTGTACACCTGAAACTAGTACAAAATAATATTAAATGTAAACTATAACTGAAAAAAAATTTAGTTAAAAATGTAAAAAATAAGTCAATCGTTGATGGAAGGAGGAAAAAGCAATAGTTATAGTAAAAAGAAGCTTTAAACACCCCCCCACACACATAAATAAAATAGCAAATGCTTCTTTCTATTTTTTAGATGTCAACCAAATGAAGATAAGTATTCTTTTAAAAGCTGCAGTTCTGACTTTGTTTTTGGAGAAAACATGGTAGAAAGAGTTTTGGTAAGATTTTGGCAAATGTTTCTCTTATTATGTAGAGAGCTGTCACTTCAAATTCCTGAAGACAAATTAATTAAAACAGTGTTACATTGGAGCACACTCTTTAACTCCTGGGTTCAAAGGCTCGTTTTCTTTCTTTAACTGGGAAGAGTCCCCTGGGAAGCTAGTTTTGGTTGTTAGAATAATAGACAAGAACCCACAGAAGAAGAGAATAGTATAATTATAACAGTATTACTGATGAGAAATATTAAATAGTTCTTGACTTGCGTTAACCCAAAGGTATCCAAGGAAATCCCAGAATCACCTGCAATAGTTAAATAAGCTCAACTGGTAATGGCATCTTAATACCGTTTTTCAATAGCATTTTTTGGTAATAAGATGTATTTAAAATTGTTTGCCAGTTTTTTCTCATTAACCACAACCTTTCCCTTCAAGGTCTTACTTTGAAAAGTGTTACTCTAACTTACTTGCGTCTAGCTTTAAGGGGAAAATACTTGCCAAGTGGAGACCCAGAACTATCATTACTGCCCTCTTTATTCACTATTGAGAATCCTGCATGAGGCAGTTGCTGCTCTGCCCTCCTTAGGGGATGTCTTTAAGACAGCATCATCTAGGAGGGAGGGGGGTGGGGTGTGGGGGAATTATACAGCAACGTGAACGCTATGGAGCAGGTGTTCCTGTGCTGTAATCTAGTCCATCACATCTTCATGCTCTTCCCAGCTTTGACCCGGACCAGAATCTTGGCTAAGGTAGGCCTCGGTGGCTAGCTTGCCTTGTGGGCTGCTCGTTACAGGGAGGACCCAAGGAGGCTGTCGAGATTTAAAACCCCATGAAAGGGCTCAGATTAATAGAAGGACCAACTCATGAGGCCAGTTTATTCCAAGATTTTTAGGGCTTCCACCAATAAGTCACTTTCGATCTCGTTTATTCCATACCTGCCTCAGGCTAAACCCCAATCCCAAGAGCAGTTGGCATAGCTTTCTAGTTTAGAGGCGTTCTTTGGTCCCTCCCAAAACGAAGGTCAACACCTGCGATCCCAGAGCTGGTGACGCACACCTTTGCATCGGAACCAGAATGGACCAACTTCCAGAATGAAATTCCAGGCAATATATTTAGGGATATTTACTCCATAACATTTAGCCCTAAATTGGACACCAGATTAGCTTCTGTGAGATGTCACCGACAAAAATAAGGTATTTTATTAGCATTCAACTCAATGTAACAAAGGTATTGTGTTCTTATGATACATAAAGCATTGGTGTCGGTCTTCAGTTTGCCTGCCTACTAGCTATCTGGTGAGCCTTCACAGTATTTTTGTGCCTGGGCATCTCCCTAAACCAACCATTTCAGAATCTTTTGGTTGAGGCCAGGTGTCAGGCGATTCTAATATACAGCCAGGCTTGAAAACTGCATGAGACAGAGAGATACCTGTACAAAGGACCTAATCAGGATTGTGATGTACTTGGAAGAGGCATTTGAGTGCTTTCCTATTGGGCACTTCCCATTTGGTTTACAAAAGAATCTGCGCTTCCTCTCTCTTTAAATTGATAGCATCCTACAGATAGGAACAATAGAGCAAACTTGTATTTGTCTTCAGTTAATCCTGTAATCCTGTGGCCTAGTGACTTGGGGGCCCGGATATCCTTTGGACTGGTTAGCTGACCATGTGCTCCTAGAGTTAGCCATTAAGCTTTCTGTGCCTTAAGTTTTTTGTTTGTTTGTTTGTTTTTGTCCCTTCGAAATAAATATACTCGTGTCTATTGATTTTAACAGACTATTCTTGATGTCCAGTTAAATATTGTGAGCAAACCTTGAATAGTTTATAAGGGAAGTGTCATTTCAGTTTTCCCTGTTCTGCAGGGGGCTATACAGGATCATAAATGGTAGGGAACTACTCAGTCCTTTTCACACAGGCCTTGATTATAACACATGTACAAAGACCCATTGTTGGCAAAAGCTGATGGGAGGAAAATTAAGATTCTTTCTATGGCCCTGGCTGGCTTTGCTCAGTGGATAGAGTGTCAGCCTGCCGACTGAAGGGTCCCAGGTTCGATTCTGGCCGAGGGCACATGCCTGGGGTGTTGGCTTGATCCCCAGTGGGGGGGTGTGCAGGAGGCAGCCAATCAATGATTCTCTCTCATCATTGATGTTTCTATCTCTCTTTCCTTCTCCCTTCCTCTCTGAAATCAATAAAGAAATACATTTTTTAAAAAAAGATTGTTTCTATGAAGATGATCTCCGAGACAGCTCAGTGGGTTCTCTGGATAATTTTTATTATTATTATTATTAGTAGTAGTAGTAGTAGTATTTAATCCTCACCACAGGATATGTTCATTGATTTTAGAGAGGAAGGAGTAGAGCAGGGAGGGGAGGCACATCAATGTGAGAAACATTGATCATTTGCCTCCCATACGTGCCCCTACAGGAGATTGTACCTGCAGCCTAAGTATGTGCCCTGACTAGGAGTTGAACGACTGAGCCACCCAGACAGGGCCATTATTATGATGATGTTTTAATGCTGTGGATAGAACAGTGAGTTGCTGGGCATACTGAAATACCTTGAAACAGATAATAGTTGCACCTCCTCGTAGGTATCAGGTTAGTCTGGCGGTCCCATGGAACAGCTGTCACCTCCTTTGGGGCCTCTACAACTTCTCACATCATCCCTGGAACCAGATCCCACCCAAGTAGGCTGGTGCTCACTGGGCTCTGCTTCCTGGGGACCAGGACCAAGGTCCTGCAAGGAGAGGGAGCAACTTCCTGTTCAGCACAGAGGGAGCCCAACCAAAACACAGCAGTTGGTTTTGTTTAAAACAGGAGAACAAAGATATCTTTTGGCTTACTGCGAATATAAGAGGGTAAAATTAAGTAACGCATCTTTCCCCCCACCTAGGGTATGCAAAAACTCACCCAGCCTCAACTTGAAAATGACTCCTATGCCAAGGAAAAGCCATTCAAATACACTCTAAAATTTCCTATCAACTCTCCAAGCTCAAGTAAGAATTGTTTCACTTGTAAAACATTTGGTTTGACTAGTTTATTTCCTGTTTTCCCATGTCATTTGTTTAACATCTACAAAATACAAAAGCAATAGTCCAGTATTTTCAAATTTGTTAGTAAAGAATAAAGCATATACATATAGTTACATGACATAGACCCTTTTTAAAATTTTTGACTAAATACATGGCAAGTCATTAAAGAGATTTACTTAACCTGAAGAACGTGGGTTTTTTGGAAACACTCATTGTTATAAAAAAATGGAAGAGATGTACTAGTATTTAATAGGAGCAACAGAGGATGTTCACACTAGAAAAATATGGGGCCTTTTATGTGTTTCCCCCTATTTTCTCTTAGGAACAGACGCTATTAAAAATATATCCCTGATTGAATCAGCTGCTGCTCTCTCTTCCAAATCACCACCAAAATGCTTGCTGAAGAAAATTGATGTAATAACAGGGGAGGAAGCGGAATATAATGTGTTAAAGGTCTGTATATCATATATTGCTCTTTCTGGTAGCCCTTGCAGATATAAAGTTATCATCAACAGGGACATGTGTTATTTTTTTAAAGGCAGAAGTATTCTTTTCAAGAAAACTGAGTTGCTTAAATAAAAATGTTGGACACTTCCAAACATTAAAGCAGTATTTTGTTGAATTCTTACATTTGTGCTTATAACTTGCAGGAAAAATGGGTTGTTGGGTTTACAGCCATTCACATTAGTCCCTTAGGAAGCAGACAGCTCAGGACACTTTCTTTTCTTTTTAAAAAATATATTTTATTGATTTTTTTACAGAGAGGAAGGGAGAGGGAGAAGGATAGAGAGTTAGAAACATCAATGAGAGAGAAACCTCGATTCAGCTGCCTCTTGCGCGCCCCCCACTGGGGAAGTGCCCGCAACCCAGGTACATGCCCTTGACCGGAAACGAACCTGGGACCCTTCAGTCCGCAGGCCAAAGATCTATCCGCTGAGCCAAACCAGCTAGGGCAGGACACTTTCTTAATATAACTTTGACCTCTGTACACTGCTCAACCTGCTTGTACAATCAGTGCCATTATCATAGGATTTAAAATTTTAACTTACACGGAAGGTTTTAAAGTGCTGATAAGATGAATTGATTTTAGTTCTAGAGAGTAAAAGAATTTTGTTTCCCTTTTGAAAGTTTGTAAGTTCTGAATGTCATAGAAATCAAAACTTTCACAAATGCGTCTACAGTATCACTATCGGTTTGAATGTGGAGTGGTCTAGGTATCAGCCCAGGCATATGAAGTGTAATTACTACAACTTGATCATTTCTCGACAAGGCACGGGTTTCCCTTTGTCTGTCTACATCTCTCTTCCTCCTTTCCTCTTCTCCTCCCCCACAATCTGCTAACATGTTTACTATATAAGTGTGTTCCAAGCGTAACTTCAGATCAGATTAACCCTAGACTATGGAAGTAATTGTGACAGGTGAGACCCTGGCCTGATGCTGTATTTTCATAAGTCATCCAGGTGACTCACAAACACAGTGACATTTGAGAGCCACTGGTATTTTAAATGCCAGTAGGGTACTCTGCTGTCACATCTTAGCTCTCATGCTCTATTCTTTAAAATATTTAAAGCATACAAATATTTCCATCATTGCTTTACCTTCAAATAAATTACACAGCTCAAATAGCATTAAGTTTAATTTAAAAGTTGGTGTTTATATAGATATACTGGGTGGGGTGAAAGTAGGTTTACAGTTGTTCATATGGAAAATAATAAAATAATTAATAAGTAATAATATAAGAATAAACTCTATTTCATGTATGTACTCACAACAGTAAACCTACTTTTACCACACTATGTATTGTTAAATGAAAAAGCAAGATACAGAAAGGAGTATGCTATTCTACCATTTACAGGAAAAAAAGGGGGAACATATATATGTATTGTCATATATACATATACATATATATATACTTATATATGGGAGAATTAATATTAGCAATAGTGATTACTGATACAGGAGGTAGAAAGTACAAATGGGAAACTAGGTTTGGGGAGGGACTTCTCACTTTGTACATCATGCTTTTTAAAAAATATTTACTGTTGAAATTATTACATAAGTCCTCCCTTTTCTCCCATCTTCTTGATTTTTAATGTTTGAACTATTCAAAACTTGTATATTCATAAAGTTAAATAATATTTAAGTTTAAATAATGTTTTAAAACTGATGTGTAAGTCATTAACAAAGGTTATTCTGGTAAAAGATCAAATAAATAAAAGTATAGGGAGGGATTTGAAGAAACTTTCTATATGTTTGACATTTTAAAATATTGCCCTTCAGATCAACTGCAAGCTTTTTGTGTTCAACAAAACCACCCCGTCCTGGACTGAAAGGGGCCGGGGAGCGCTGAGGCTGAATGACACAGCTAGCAGTGACTGTGGGGCCTTCCAGTCAAGACTAAGTAAGGGATCTGCTGGTAACGCAGGACGCTATGTCTCAGGGGGAAATTTCTAATATAGGTGCAAACCATTGTCTGGAGATGTGTCATAATGTCAAGAAATCAGACTGTTGAAAACAATGTTGTTTCCAATGTGCCACAGGAGCTTCCTGGTTAGAGTAGGCCCTTATGTCAGAGGACACTGGTCCCAGTTCTGGCTCCCCCACTGACTCCCTGGTGACCTTAGACAAGTCAGTTACCATTTTGAAATGGGGATAATGGCCCTGGCCAGGAAGCTCAGTTGGTAAGACTGGTCTCCCGATACATCAAGGTTGCAGGCTTGATCCTTGGTTAGGACACAGAGAAGAAGCAACCAATGCATGAATAAATACTAGTAAGTGGAATAACAAATTGATATTTCTTGTTCTCGCTCTCTCTCTCAAAATCAATAAATGAAAATGGAATAATAGTCCGTCACTTAATGATTGTGAGAATTCAGTGAGATAATAATGCATGTAAAGTACCCATGAAGGAGCCCACCACATACCTAAATAGCAACCCATTATTATTTAAAGAAATATGACACAAATTATTTAAAAAGTGAAAATAGTTTTCCTAAAAAAGAATATCTGCCCTATAATTTACCATGCCATTCATAGCCTGGTGTGTGGGTTGGGATGAAGGGTCAGTTTCCAAGGAAATAAAGGTGTGTGGTTATTGAATCCTGCAGGCAGAGTGCTGGTTGGAACCTGGAGTCAGTCACACTGAAAGACATCAGAAAGGCACAGTGGCCCTCATTCAGAGGCCCAGACTTAAAGTGAGCCCACGCCGAGACCTGGGTGGGCGATAGGTTTGGTTGGCTGGTTAATACTAGCCAGTGAGAGAGCTGTGGAGGAGAAGACCACAAATAGAAGTCAGATCTAAGTGTATGCATGTTTGTTGAGTTTCAGATATCAAGCTCAACAAATGGGTACGGAATAGAATTCAGACTAAGAGAATAGAAACAGTGTCTTCAGTTCTGTAATTGGCAAACAGGTTTCTAAGTATTATTCCCAAGGCAGGTACTGGTTGTTTTTCTACTTTGGTTTAATTTTACTCCTTCCACCACCTGCCAAAGAGACACAAAACAACCCTTTAAAAAAAATTATACGGGACATACTAGTTCATTACAGAAGACAGAAAATATGGGTCAACAGGAAGAAATCACTGAAAGGTCCATCTTCCTGTGATAGCTTCTGTTTACAATACACATTCTTCTAGACGTTGTCCTCCATCTACATATACTGAAAAGGGTGTGTGTCGTGGTGTTTATACTGCTTCGCAATTGGATTTCTTCTTGTTTACATAGTATATACCAAGATCACTTTTCTACATCAATAATTTCTTTTCTTCAGAGAGGAAGAATATATTTCAGAGAGGAAGGAGAGGAAAAGAGAGATAGAAACATTAATGATGAGAGAGAATCATTGATTGGCTGCCTCCTGCATGCTCTACTGGGGAGGGAGCCTGCAACCCGGGCATGTGAATCTAACTGTGACCTCCTAGTTCAATAGGTCGACGCCAGCTGGGCCTCTTCAGTCTTCTTAATGGGTTCATAATACCTTGACTAGCTGTACCATCATTTATTTAACTCATTCTATTTTTTAATTCCATTTCAGTTTTCTCTATCTTAAACAGTTTTTGGGTAAATTCTTAAGAACAGTAGCTCCCCAAAGGAGTTCTAAAATTTTAATCATTTTTAATATTATAGTAAAAATATATAATTCCAGCATTTTAACCAAAAAATAAATTAAAAAAATTCTTTAACATAATAAAGTCCAATTTGAAAACCAAGTTATAATCTAGTCAAATTTAATAGTGAAAATACAATCTGAAAAATCAGTACAAGATTTACTTTGCTTTCAAATGGGGCATTCCCCTGGAAGGGTAAGAAATCAACTCTTCTGTAGTCTGATGTATTCACCTTCCCGTTTTAGTTATGCGCAATCAAGGCAGCCTGAGGCTGATTCTCAATAGCAAACTCTGGACTCAAATGGAGATTCAAAGAGCGAACCACCAAAATTTACGAATAACAGCTACTGATTTAGAAGACTATAGCATCAAAGTGTTTTTAATTCAGGTAAGTAATAAATTTCACTGATAGAGGATTACCCACCCTGCTATATTTATAGATCTCTGCATTTACTCATTTGTGTTGGTGTTTGTTTGTTTTTTTCATTTTACTGTGATAACCTGTTCCATTGGCAAAAAAAGTCAGCCATTCACTTTGGTTGTTTACAGTCTAATATAAGACCTACATTTTACATGAAATTTAGAAATTAACACCTAAATCTAGAGTAATCAGCTGGTACCTGTCCCAAGACATTTTTATTGATATAAGCCATCGAACCTCTACATTTTTCTTTACTATTGAAATTACCTCAACAATCTTACTAAGTTACCAAAGGGACTATTGTCAAGAAGCTAGCAAAATCCACAGCCTGATGCTCATACTGAATGCTCAGATGGAGAAGGCTTTGAGATCACGGGAAAGGAATAAGTGAGAAATGGAAAAACACAGGGCTAGCGAGTTAGCCAGTCCAGTAGCAAATTCCAGTTCTGGACACGAGTCAGTCTCCAAGGTAACAGGATGGGAGCACAGCTTCAGCTGTTTTCCTGCAAAAGGAATGCTTGACCTTAAATAGACGATATCCAGGCACAAGAGAGAGAGCGGGCAGGAATCAGGTCAGAACCAAGGCTGGGTCTCCCCTGTGGGCTGAGACCCAGGAGAAAACTGAGGACGCAGGTGACTCGGGCAGAAGCAGCCGTACTAGTGGCGTGGCCTTCACGGACCAATGGAAAAGAAGTTGGCAAGTGGCCACTGATGAAAAACCAAAGGTTTTATTAAGTGAGTACAATGTTAAATGTAAGTGATGAGGGTATTAAAATGCTAGAGTAAGGTGATGCCCACCCCTGCTCACCATGGAGGGAGAGGATACTCTGCCAGGCCAGGTCGCTGGCTTTGAATGGCCAAGCAGCCTGCCGGAGACTGACAGCTAGGATTGGATTCTGCTGCTCAACACTGGACTCGTGCTGTCTTTTTAAATTGTAGGATTTTTTTAGAGCTAAGCAAACAAAATGCAAATAAAAATCACTCCAAATTCCACTCCCAGAAATGGTCACTGTTCATACTTTGGTCTTACCCTGTATTTTAATATATAAACATATGTGCACACATATATAATACATATGTTCCATACTGTACATATTGTATGACCTTCAGGCAAGTTATCTAGCCTCCTGATTTTACTCACCTGATAAATGAAGAGAATAATATACTTCATAAAATGGTTGAGAAGATTAGATAGCTAATAATTGATTGTAAAATATATACATGTAACCTTCTTTTCACTTACCAATGAAAATGAGTGTTTTTGTGACATTAAATAGTTTATTCTTCAAAAATTATTTTAACAGGTGAAAAGAATTCTATTGTATTGTGAATCATAGTTTATTCCATTAATTCCACTTTGTTAAATATTTAGGTAAAAAAAATACTTAGATAATTTACTGTTTCATTATTATAAACTAGAGGCCTGGTGCACAAAAATTTGTGCACTTTGGGGGTGTCCCTCAGCCCAGCCTGTGCCCTCTCGCAGTCTGGGACCCCTTGGAGGATATTCACCTGCTGGCTTAGGCCCACTCCCCAGGGGACGGGCCTAAGTTGGCAGTCAGACATCCCTCTGGCAGCCCGGGAGTCCTCGGGGGATGTCCACTTGCCAGCGGGGAGCAGACCGAAGCGGCAGTCAGACATCCTTAGTGCTGCTGAGGAGGTAGGAGAGGCTCCCACCACCATCGCTGGCAGCCATCAGCCTGGCTTGTGGCTGAGCAGAGCTCCCGCTGTGGGAGCGCACTGACCACCAGGGGGAAGCTCCTGCATTGAGCATCTGTCCCCTGGTGGTCAGTGTGTGTAATAGTGACTAGTCATTCCCAGTCGTTCTGCTATTAGGGTCAATTTGCATATTACCCTTTTATTATATAGGATAGAGGCCTGGTGCATGGGTGGGGTCTGGCTGGTTTGCCCTTAAGGGTGTCGTGCCTGGCCAGCCTGGGTGAGGTGCTAAGGGCTGTTTTCAGGCTGGCTACACCCCCTTCAAGGTGGGAGTCCTGCTGGGGTGCCTGGCCAGCTGGGTGAGGGGCTGAGGGCCATTTTCAGGGCCACACCCCCTTCAGGGTGGGGGTCCCCGATGGGGTGCCTGGCAAGCCTGGGTGAGGGGCTGAGGGCTGTTTGCAGGCTGGTCAAGCCTCCCAGTGGGTACCCTCACCCAATGGGGGTTTGGCCAGTCTGGGTGAGGGGCTGAGGGCCATTTTCAGGCTGCCCACAGCCCCTTCAGGGTGGGGGAGTCCCACTTGGGTGCCTGGACAGCCTGGTGAGGGGGCTGATGGCCGTTTTCAGGCTGGCCACGCCCTCTGGCGACCGAAGCTCCTAGCCCAGGGGTGGGCAAACTTTTTGACTCGAGGGCCACAATGGGTCCTTAAACTGGACCGGAGGGCCGGAACAAAAGCATGGATGGAGTGTTTGTGTGAACTAATATAAATTCAAAGTAAACATCATTACATAAAAGGGTACGG